>NC_136497.1:31008100-31358100 GCF_053919585.1 Euprymna scolopes
GAAAAATGGTGGGATCTTTCTATCGATCCAGTAGATATCTCACTGCTGATGCTATTCTCTATCTATATAAGAGCCAGGTACGTCCAAGGATGGAATACTGTTGCCACATCTGGGCAGGAGCTGCTAGAAAGAACTTGTCCTGCCTTGATAGAGTTCAAAATAGACTTCGTAGCCTCGTAGGAGATGTCCTTCTCTCCTCCTTGCAACCTCTATCTCACAGAAGAGATGTTGCGAGTTTGTCTCTGATGTATCGTTATTTTCATGGAAAGTGTTCAACTGAGCTTCAATCTATGGTCCCCCCTCGCCAAACTTTCACAAGAAACACTCGTCTAGCTGTAAACACTATCAATAATTTCCCCCACTCTTTATCTGTGCCTAAACCTAAACGTAGATTCCATGAACAAAGCTTCTTTCTTAGAACTGCACGCCTGTGGAATTGTCTTCCGTTTTCCTGCTTTCCGGCTGACTACAATATGGTTTTGTTCAAGTCTAAAGTAAATAAGTTCTTGATGAGCCGTTCCATATAAGTTATTAAATTTACCAAATTTTCATTACTAATGATTACTATATTGACCAACTTCTACTGTACACTCTTTAACCCTTATCCTTGAGTGGCCTCTGGGCCTTGATAATGTGGTGATGCCTTTGTAAAAAAAAAAAAAAAAAAAAAAAAAAATGCATATGTAGGTCTGATTTCATTTGTATTCTTGATGGAGTTCTCCAGTTAAGGATATAGACTGAGCCTATCTACTCCTTACTTCGTGGTTTAGTGGGGGATGCCCTTTTCTCTACCCTGCAACCCCTCTCCCACAGAAGAGACGTTGCGAGCCTGTCCTTGTTTTATCGTTATTTTCATGGCAGGTGCTCGTCTGAACTCCAATCCCTGGTCCCCCCTCGCCAATCTTACACGAAAAACACCCGTCTAGCTGAATCCACTGTGAAAAATTTTCCCCACTCTATATCTGTGCCTAAATCAAAACACGGATTCCATGAACAAAGCTTCTTTCTTAGAACTGCACGCCTGTGGAACTCTGTTCCGTCTGCCTGCTTCCCTCCGGACTACAACTTGGATGTCTTCAAGTCCAATGTTAACAAATTCCTAATGAACCGCCCCCTTAAGTAAACACTTCATCAAATCTCCACACTAACGTAATGTACTTGCAATAACCCTTATCCCTGAGTGGCTTCCGGGCCTTGATAAGTGGTGATCACTGTGTAAAAAAAAAAAAAAAAAAAAAAAAAAAAAGAATGGACACTCCCAACCTACCCCTGTTAAGAACGGTTTTTGGAGTAGACACCACATTTTGTGGGGTCGGATTGTCAAAATATCTGCCCCAAATTTAATTTTGGTAATCGTTGTCATGATCTCCACGCGCAAATACTATGAACCAACCTTGAATTTTTTGTGTGCAGTTTCGGGCGTAAAACATGTAAATGTTGGGTACTTTGGTATTTTTTTGTTAATGTGCTGAAATGATTATTTTGAAAGCTATACTGACCATGTAAGAAGAGTGTGTTTTGTAAATAATCTGTGCTTCCAACCTAAAATTTAATAATCACATGATGACATGTTCAATAATAACGTTATTAAATTTTTCTTGTTTAAAGTTTGTGAAGCTTTTATAATATAGACAAATTGTTTAGCTCAAAATGTAGAAAACAACTTATGTTTACATCAAGCGGGATATCCCTGTTGACCCTTATTGTCCCCTTAGGGTGTGCGTCGGTAAAGAAAAATAAAACAGTAAAATAACCTTTTTCGTGACATGCAATATGGTTTCCGTTATGTTAGATCTGCAACAGATGTGCTTAGGGTTATATTTCATAGGATTAACGAATCTCTCGACGGAGGCTTCCTTTCTAGTCCAATTGCTCTTGACATATCAAAGGTTTTTGATAGGGTATGGCATAAAGGTCTACTTATGAAAATATCCAGCTATGGTATAGCTGGAGATGTCTCTTCAATTATTAAATCCTTTCTCTTTGAAAGGTTCATAAGAGTAGTGGTTGATGGTAAGAAATCAGAAACTCATAGTATTAATCCATCCTGGGTCCCCTTAGGGGTCCATCCTTGGCCCAACACTCTTCCTGATCTACATCAATGATCTTCCAAATCACACCCTTAGATCATTCGTAGTTATTTATGCTGATGACACTACCATCTATGGCATATCATAGGCTGTAAACGACCAAGTTCTCTCTGGTTATTTCTCCTCTGATCTTGAGCATGTGGAAGTAGCTTATCTTGCATTGACAGAGTTCAAAATAGATTTGTAGTCTAGTCGAAGATGCCCTTTTCTCTTCCTTGCAACCTCTTTCCCACAGAAGAGACGTTGCGAGCCTGTCTCTACTTTATTTTTATTTTCATGGCAAGTGCTCGTCTGAGCTCCAATCTATGGTTCCCCCCTCGTCAAACATTCACGAAAACCACTCGTCTAGATGAAAACACTATCAATAGTTTCCCCCACTCTTCATCTGTGCCTGGAGCTAAACGTGGATTTCATGCTCAGCATTAACTTTTCATTTCACTTACACAAAATAATGATTTCTCCCTTACACATTCCCATCCCTTTCTCATTGGTTGCTACCTCTCAACTCGCTTGATCGAGATAGATACCTTATTGAATAAACGAACTAATTAGTTTTTACAAAAACATGGCAGAAAACAGCCGGATTATTTTGTTTCGTTTTTCTTCTCCTCACAATATTAATTAGCTTCTTTTACTGTTGTTATTACAACTTATTATTTTATGCAAATTAAAACAACGACATAATCACGATATGGGAGGTTTGCGATACCAGGCCGACCATTTTCTTTGCTTTTAAACAATACACAGAGAAATTTATAGACCTTTTCTTTACTTCAAAACAATACAAAAGATCTTTCTACTCCAGTAGTTTCTTCCCCAGAACCGCTAGACTTTGGAATTCCATTCCAGCTCCCTGCTTCCCCAACTCTACTGACGTGCAGAAGTTCAAGTGTAACGTGAACAGACATCTTGCTGTCCAATTCCCTACATAGTACCCCTGTAGTGGTTGCCCCTGATAGTAGCCCCCTACACCAATTAGTTCGTTTATTCAATAAGGTATCTATCTCGATCAAGCGAGTTGAGAGGTAGCAACCAATGAGAAAGGGATGGAAATATGTAAGGGAGACATCATTATTTTGTGTAAGTGAAATGAAAAGTTTATGTTTTGTATAGGAGTTTATAATCCAATTAAGAAGGGTGACTGGAGGACATAGTAAGAATGTATATATATTTTCCTGGTATAGACTGGTGGCAGGAAAAGGACTGTAGAAAGAGAGGAAAGAAAATTAGAACTACTTCCTCTGTAGATGATGGCAATCGTCATGATGCCTCTCCTAGGATGCAATATAGGGTTTTAATATAATAAATAAATGTGTCTATGACGGCGGTCAAAAGTTAAAGAAGATGGCTGCTAATAGCTTAGACATAATAAATTTGTATGTGACATCTGTTCTTGCAAAACTACTGTAATTTGGTCTAGAGGGAAATTTCTGCGCCTCTTTTATTATATATAGGGATTATTATTATTATTATTATTGTTATTATTATTATTATTATTATTATTATTATTATTATTTATCTTCTCTATTTTATATGTTTCGATTTTAATTAATTTTTTTGCATAATGTACTATTCTTATATATATATATATATATATATATATATATATATATATATATATATATATATATTATGTAGATTTCTTCCAATTTCTTACTCATTTCTCCTTGGGTTTTTCTAAATGGTCTCCACTTTTCATCTCTCTGTCTTGATAATTCCCCAACCTCCAATTGCCTAAATTTAAGCAGATAATCAAACACTATTATTTTTAATCTTTCAATGAAAATCTTAACTGGCTAAACAATGGTACTCTCTAAAGGACGAAAAACCTTTTGGGGAGTTAGGGCCAGAAATACATGCTGGTTATAGGAGAGTCAAATAATTTTGGCTACATTTCCTGGAGGATAAAAATGTTATTAAATAAATAAATAACTATTCTCTTTGTTTGAAAAAAAAAAACACAAGTATCTACAATTATATGAATGCAACTTTGTGTGTGTGTGTGACTTTGTTCCTTATAGACTTCGAAACAGCTGAAAATATTTCCTTTAAAATTTACAGAACTTCATTATATATGTCTGACAGAGATCTTAGATAAGTTTTCACTCAGAATATCCCCGATAACTACCGATAATCGAAAACTTTATTTTAATTCATCTATCATCGGTAAAGACATTTTTCCATGTCGTTGGTTAACAACAATTATAGAACAACGGGCCGTGAAAATTCTACTGTGGGTAAGTTTATAGCGTGTTTTTGTTTCTTTTTGTTTTGTTCATGACTTCGTCTGTAGATTCAAACTCCGCAAGTTTTGTTTCCATTAATTGCAAAGAATTTTATAAGACTTGAATATTTACGTGATTTTAAATTTGTTTTTTCATTTTTTTTGCATGACGTAGTCTGTAGGTTCAAACCCCGCACCCAAATTTAATGTTTTTTTTTCGTTAACTGGAAAGAAGTTTATATAAACTAATTTCATGAAAGAAACAGTAGGTTCTCTAGAGTGCAATGTAGAATAACATATATTTTGGACTAAGTTACTTCATGGAGGCACATAAAGCTTTCTTCCTTGGCGATTTGACGGATTTCGATGACAATAAAAATATAGGAGTGTGAAATATTCGTTGATCATCATTCGAAACTGAGCAACGTCGTGTTTCCCTGCTAGTTAAATATAATATGATTATATTCAAACAATATCACTTATTTACCTACAGGAGTAAAATAAATTAATAAATAAAATACCAAACCTGTATCTTTATATTTGTAGCGAACGTAATGCCAAACGTAACTGACACAATCGATGGCGCCTCTGTCTATTGTATTGAGTGAGGGGATCGAGAAAAGAAAGAGAATAGAAAAACTTTAGTCTGTAGTCAGTTTACTAATATACACATGACATTTATTTGCGTGTGAGGACTGTGACGACTGTGGAAAGACGAATAGTAAAACACAGATGCGTTTTTGACAGCTGAGAGAAATAGATCGAGAATGCATGCAGGCGTGGTGGCCTAACTCAAAACGCTGCGCCTTATTGCAAAACTACAGAAAAATAGATGATGCGACGAGACTTTTATCGTTATATTCGGAGGGCGATGCGCTCCAACTCCATCTGGAGATTACGTTCAGCAAACGAACTTCAATCTGATTGAAACCTCGTTAAAAGAGGCTTTCTCTGCGTATGCACTGTATAAATCAAGTGAGGAGAACGCATGGACTTATACGTCAGCAAAATTCGAGAACTTGAAAAACTGACTGAATTCACTGAGTTAGAGCTGGAGACTGCAATTAAGCTAGGATTTGTGACGGGTTCCCCAACGACATCTCAGTTGAGTATCAACAGGCACCGGATATTGACGTTTTGATCATGTGTGATTTGCTGGCAGGAGATAGGGTACTCACACGAGATACGGTTGAGGACATTCTTACAGCCACGTAGCCACTTCGAGGTGAAATCAATTTCGCCCACAACGAATCCTCGAACAGGAATCGTCCCATAGATGCAATGGCCATGACTATATAGCAAAAACTGCGCAAGGAGACGCCCCGATAGCACAGCTTCCGAAGATCGCGATAGAAATTACGATAGCACAGCGTCCGAAGGTCGCGATAGGAATTATGTTTAAAGTGCACCAAGATTGGCCACTTTACTGCAGAATTCCAGGGAAATGACTCGAGGTAAAAAGCCGCCAACACACGTCTACTCCCCATACAAGTGAAAAACGAGGTGCATCCATTCATCCACGTACTTGTTGATGGACGACAATGCACGGTCCTAGTTTACATGGGCTGTTCCAAACGCTGATGAACAAAGTGGTATATCGTCGGTGTTAAGGTGACAACCGAAGACGGGAAGCTTATAAGATGCTATAGGACCATACAAGTCGAGCTTACGATGGGCAGCCTGCAACCGAAGGTCTTAGTTGAAGGAAAACTGTTAGGCTTTGATCTTTAACTGGAATTTGATGGATTCAAGAAGTTGGGGAGAGTGCATTTGACTGAATTTGGTCAGGTTTACCTCCTCATGGAAAACGTCATCCAAGCGTGCTGCAATCAAAATCGATGAGTCAGACTTCAGTGCCGTATTTGACCAACCGACGGAAAGAACGGACTGCCATATGGAAATAGACGGATGGACAAAAACCGAGGCGATTAACGAATAGAATACCTGAGTACCTAGCGACGAAGCATATTCGGGCCGAATATGAAAAATAATTAGATTTGTGGCTGAAAACTGGATGGCTGTGCAATATCCAGAAAGAGCTAGATCCGGCTAAGGCCTTTATTCTCTTAATGGTGGTAGTTCAGACGAATAAGAACAAAGTAAGATATGTGATGCTCAATGACTTTGTCGACACATTTACAACATATGCAGATGTATGTACAAAGAAGTTGCAGGGATTGTGGCGTGAAGGCTCTGATGTAGTCATATTGGACTTGAAGAAGGCCTATCTTTGGGTGAACATACAAAAATTACTTTGCCCCTTTCAAGTGGTGATGTTGAAGAGGCAGAGGTATTGCCTCACACGATTTTGGTTTAACCTGATACGTCATCATACATCGACGACATTTTCGTCGATTTACGTCTCACATCTGAAGATCGAGTGAAGAAAAATTTGGATAATATTCGGATTGGCCTGTAATCTGCTGAGCGAATTCAAGAAAGAGCACGAGTGCTCGGATAGCGCGTTCACAGAGATGCCAGCAGACTACGATTGATACGGAGATACTCAGGAATCTTCATCAGCAAAGTAAAACCTGAAGTTGACCCCATTCAAAGTACCTGCACTGCCACTGCACATCGGTTGAACATTAAGGAAATCGCACAATCCATCAACAGAGTGGACGTCACTGCATAAAACGCACACTGTACTTTGCCAAACATTTTGAAAGCTGACAAATGAATGGAGGTAAGAAATCACGCATATCAGTCGATATATCCTGCGCTTGTACACTGGCACAATAGGAGGTTGTGTGTGGGGTGAGGCAATTTGAACAGTTTAGGTGTGGACATCACACATTATGGCAGTGATCATAATCTTACACTCCTTGCAGTTTGCGATATAGAGATCTCTACGTTGCCAAGATTCACCAAGTATTGTCCGCTATGTGGAATCCATATTTTACTAGCAAGGCCCAACAATCGAATTACAAACGGACAATGGCACCGCATTTACCACAACGGCTTTCGGTAGTTCCTGCAAGACTGGCGTTTGTTTCTCCGATTACATTGTACTTACGAACCAAGAAGAAATCGTGTGGCTGAGAAAAATCACAGAAATATGAAAATCATTGCAGCTAGGAAACAATGCACTATATCGGAAGCAGTTTAGTTGTATAGCGCCACACCGAATAAAAGTTTTATCATCTACAGTGCCGTCAATGCCATTTCCACCTACGACGTCAGCATACAAGGTGTTGCCTCCATAATAAATCCTGACCCGCAAAATGCCCTGAGGCAGTACCAAGTGGAGTATACTGTTAGGGTTAGAATCCCTCACAGCAAATGTACGAGCAAGTCCAGGATAGGCCTGGGCACTGGATTCAACAATCCACACGCCGTGATATTTGATGGAATCCTTTATCATATAAAGAATTTGCACTTAAGTCGAGGAGCTCGCAATACAACTAGTGACTCATCAGAAGAACGTGAACAACTGAACAGACCAAGGTCGATATCGATAGATGATGCTTCCGAAACTAGTATCTGAGAACACTGACAACAATATCGATGATGATGTCTTGTCCGAAATTCTCCGTGAATGAAATTGCTGTTTCCCCACAGGAGCGCCCAAAGAGGCCCGCACCAAGTCTGCATTATTTGTGACAA
The DNA here is from genome assembly GCF_053919585.1 of Euprymna scolopes. NCBI lineage: Eukaryota > Metazoa > Mollusca > Cephalopoda > Sepiida > Sepiolidae > Euprymna > Euprymna scolopes. Next base: position 31,016,021 of record NC_136497.1, read on the forward strand.
TGAAATCATATTTGAATACGCCAAAAGTAATGAAAATTGTGACTTACACAAGCGGCATGCGCCCGTTTATCCTATCAGGTGACGAAATCAAGGAAGGAAAGAAAAAGAAAAAAACTTCCGTCCATAGACGGCTTATTAATATACACATGGCATTAATTCGTGTGTGAGAACAGTAACGGCTGAATGAAAAAACGCAGCTGAGTTTTTGATAGCTGGAAGTGAGAGAAAAAGAACGGACGATGACAATTACAGTTAAAGGCAGAACTGGAAAGAAGGAATTCGAACGAATATTAATTTTTTTTTTATTTTCACTCAATATCGTAATCTGAGAAAGACGACGAGTATGTCTAAGTTAACGCTTATGTTTAAAGAGTCTGAAGAGGAAAGTAAAATTCGGAGAATCTTGCTTAATTGATCTCGAACGACTATTGATCAAATTAAATGCAATTATGTAATATTTAGTTTTATATGAGGTATTTTACATATTCTAAAATACTTTTAGAATATTCTAATGATACTAGAATATACGAAGTTAGGCAATTAATATCAATTACCTAATGTCAATTTTAACAAAAACCAGAGACAGCTAAATTCCCTCACAACTTCTTTTTTCATTTTGGAGTAAACTAAATGAAACTAATATGTAACCCACATTACGGTATTTTAAGCATACCAGCTGTGTACAAAAATTAATATTAATTGGGAAAAATTGAACTCTTCACATAATATATAAATCTACTAGCTAGCAGCCCGCTTGAACATGACATTTTAATTTATGCAAATTGCGTATGTATGTATTATTATAAAATCAATCCTCTATTAGTTATTATATAGTACAAGAAATAATTTGCCCCGTGAAGTAATTTGCAAGAAATTAAAAAAAAATAATAAAGATAATGTCGTTCATCAAATTCCGTCTGTGTTTGTTTACAATATAACGTCAGCTGATATTTGGCTTGACGATGAATGTCCCGGAAAAGTCACTTCTAATTAATGTTTTGTTTTTAAATATGCAAACAAAGAAATGATTTGCGGCAATTTTAAATGGTACTCTTTTTGCATCGTATTCGACAGGGGTTCATTGATGTGTAGTTGAATGCTCTACAACTACAATATATCCCCAGATTATGATAAATCCGTTTTTTAAAAGAAGAAATGATTGGCTGAAAATTTATTATCCCTATTTGCCTGTGTAACGTAAAATATTCCCCTATAAAAATATTATTAAAAAGTTTCAACCAGAACTTGCCTCCATACTTACAAAACTGTTATAGCGTTGCCTTAAAGAGAAGTGCTTCTCTACACATTGGAAAACCTCATCAGTATGCCCCGTATTTAAGAATTCAGGTGATAACTCGTCTCCCTCTCAGTACAGACCAATAAGTCTCCTGTGTGTCATGAGTAAGTTGCTGGAATCCATATTAAATAGAGAAGTAGTCAACCACCTCATCAGAAATAACCTTCTTAGTTACATGCAATATGGTTTCCGTTCTGCAAGATCTACAGCAGATGTGCTAACGGTTATATTTCATAGGATTAGTGAATCTCTTGACAAAGGCTTCATTTCAAGGGCAATTGCTCTTGACATATTAAAATATCATATAAAGTACGGCATAAGGGCCTACTTCACAAGATTTCCAGCTACGGTATATCTGGAAATGTTTTCTCGGTCATTAAATCATTTCTCTCTGATAGACGCATGAGAGTAGTGGTTGATGAGCAAAAATCAGAGGCCCTCAGTATTAATGCTGGAGTCCCTCAGGGGCCCATCCTGGGCCCAACTCTCTTCCTGATCTACATCAATGATCTTCCAAAACACATACTTAAATCATTCGTTGACATCTATGCTGATAACACGACCATCTATGGCAACACATCAAAGGCTGTAAATGAAAAAGTTCTCTCTGATTTTCTCAGATTTTGAGCGCGTGGTACAGTGGGGTAGAGGTGGCTGGTTACCTTTAATGCATCTAAAACCAAGCCCCTATCTTTACATCATCAACGCTCTGGTCCCCTATCTGGCATCAATTGAAATGGATGGCTCTCGACTAGGAAAAGCTCCATGCTTTGGTAAGCTTCTGGGCTTGACCTTTATTCCTAAGTTGAAATGGAACATGTACATTAAGTCTATTGCCAAGGTCGCTGGTAGGATCCTTCTACCGCTCCAGAAGATATCTCACTACTGATGCAATTCTCTATCTATATAAAAGCCAAATACGTCCAAGGATGGAGTACTGTTGCCCATCTGGGCAGGAGCTTCTAAAAACACTATATCCTGCCTTGACAGAGTACAAAATAGGCTTCGTGGCTTAGTGGAGGATGCCCTTTTCTCTTCCCTGCAACCTCTCTCCCACAGGAGAGACGTTGCGAGCCTGTCTTTGTTTTATCATTATATCCATGGCAGGTGCTCGTCTGAGCTCCAATCCCTGGTCCTCCCTCGCCGATCTTTTAAAGAGTTAAAGAGTGTACAGTAGAAATTGGTCAATATAGTAATCATTAGTAATGAAAATTTGGTAAATTTAATAACTTATATGGAACGGCTCATCAAGAACTTATTTACTTTAGACTTGAACACAACCATATTGTAGTCAGCCGGAAAGCAGGAAAACGGAAGACAATTCCACAGGCGTGCAGTTCTAAGAAAGAAGCTTTGTTCATGGAATCTACGTTTAGGTTTAGGCACAGATAAAGAGTGGGGGAAATTATTGATAGTGTTAACAGCTAGACGAGTGTTTCTTGTGAAAGTTTGGCGAGGGGGGACCATAGATTGAAGCTCAGTTGAACACTTTCCATGAAAATAACGATACATCAGAGACAAACTCGCAACATCTCTTCTGTGAGATAGAGGTTGCAAGGAGGAGAAAAGGACATCTCCTACGAGGCTACGAAGTCTATTTTGAACTCTATCAAGGCAGGACAAGTCCTTTCTAGCAGCTCCTGCCCAGATGTGGCAACAGTATTCCATCCTTGGACGTACCTGGCTCTTATATAGATAGAGAATAGAATCAGCAGTGAGATATCTACTGGATCGATAGAAAGATCCCACCATTTTTCCAGCGGCCTTGGCAACAGATTTGATATACGTGTTCCATTTAAGATCAGGAGTAATCGTCAAGCCCAGAAGCTTGTCAAAACTTGAGGCCTCCTGAAGACGAGAGCCATTCATTTCAATTGATGACAAATGTGGATTAGAATGTTGATGATGTAAAGAGAGAAGCTTGGTTTTAGATGCATTAAAAGTAACCAGCCACTCCTTTCCCCATTGTACTACGTGCTTAAGATCAGAGGAGAGAGAATTGGAGAGAACTTGGTCGTTTACTGTCTTAGATGTGGTACCATAAATGGTAGTGTCGTCAGCATAAATGTCTACAAATGATGTAAGGATATGATACTTATAAACAAGGAACTTACACACACACACACACACACACACGTATGCCCGCACGCGCAAACACACAGTGACTTTTATATAATAGATAGATAGATACATATATATAATAGATAGATAGATAGATAAATATATAGATAGATACACATATATTAATTTATATAAATTCTAGTATAATACTAAGTCTCCTGATAAAATCATATCTCTTCTGTTTAGCTACGAATACTGTGTACGCCTGTTCTTATGTGGTACATAACGCACCCTCATCATTGAGGGATTTAACGATATCTGATAAAATGTTAAAAATTATGAATAAAAAATTATATAAATAAAATGTTTCTATTTACTAGCCTCCCCACGAGGGCAGAGTAAGACACAAGGTCGGTTTTTAATGCGGTTGAAAGGAACAAAAATAAAAACATTGTCTCATAAAGTCATAAAGGATTTCTCCTCCACTAACCGCGAACAAAAAGTGAAGCGCAGCATCAGAACAGATACTACACTGTAATCTGAGCCCAAACTTGTTTTCGGAAGTTTGCACGTCACGCAGGTCATCGTGTGATCGGATTTGGGAAATAGAAAGAGCATTAACATAGAAAAATGAAGAAAAAACATCAAGTCAGCTGTTAATCATTTTGATTGGTCAATTATATCAAACTAATGGACCAATGAAATCTGCTAATAATTACTGATGCTCAACAGCGACACCAATATCCATTTTATAAAACGTGCTCAAATTAAGAAAATAGATAAACAAACAAGAAAAACGTAGTTTCACATGAGTTTGTACGATTTAAACGATTAATGTTTAAATAAAAATATAAAAAAAGAGCACCACCAATTTTGTTGCCTTCTTAACCAGAGTTTTGATGATTAATTTAAATTTGGATAGACTTTCTGTTATCATATAATATTCTAGCTATGGCGTCATTAGATATGTGGACTGTTTATTTTCGAAAAAAAAAGTCCCCTGACAAAAAAGCAGATGGTTTTACGTGCTTTGCAAGATTTATGTCAAAATGATTTTATTTAAAAAAGAGCAGCTGCTCCGTTGTCATGTAATGAAAGTTTTAATAATGCATTGTCACTTAATGTTTTAGCTATGACGTCATTCATTAAATATGTCGTCTGCTTTTTTTTTCTGAAATATTTTTTATCTCTTATTTTTATTACATTTTCACTTCAACAAAGGTACAATGTCACTTTGATGTAGGGGGCAACTATCAGGGATGAATTTAGGTAAAAATGGCACCGGGGGAAAAATGGCACGGTAAAAATGGCACCGCTAAAAATGGCAAAAGTGAATAAATAGGTAAAAAATGCACGTTGACAAAAGAAAGAACGTTCGAGACTAAGCTCTCATTCCTCTAGTTTCAAATAAGAGTAACCCCCCCCCCCATATTTAAAAAAAAATTTAAACATTTTCACAGGTGGGGATAGGCTTTTTAAATAGAGGCTAATCACGGTCAACGTAAAACTGAAAATGCTTTCTGTTAGTTTGACTGATTCTTGTAGCAAGCCAGTGTGAAAATTCTTTAGAGAAGTAGAGATAAGAACTATAAAATTTTATTACTCTTATATCCGTTCTCGTCCTTTCTCTATTCGTTTGACTGTTCGTCATAAGTTATAACCCTAGCAAAGCCATTATCACATCACTAGCGGAAAGCCAGGTATATAAAATCAACAGTAGGTTCTTTGATATGATAGGTGCATGTCTGAAATGAATGTTCTATTTAGAGCACATTTGTACCATGATACTTGATTTTTGCGTTTAAGCTGTTACATAAAAAATGATTTTATAAAATCAACATTAGCTTCTCTACTTTGCAATATAAACTACAATGTATTGTGGACTAAGTCACTGTGAAGAGGTATGTGAAGCTTTCTCCTGGTGCATCGCAATGGGTCTCTACCTAGAACAGGTAATCAATAGATTTGATTGAAAAAATGGATAATTTCACTAATTTCGATGATAATAAAAATATGGGAGTGCGAACTATCGTTGATAATCATTTAATCCCGGGCAACGCCGATCTCTCTGCTAGTAATAGCTAATTTTCTTTCACAACAAAATGTTATAATTGCGAATTGGCGAAAGACATAAACAAACAAACAAAAGCAATGATAATTTTACAAATATTGAAAAACCAGAACACTACCCTATTCAAAGTTAGCAGGAAACGGTGTTTGGTCAGACCCTTTTCCTGATATTAATCTTCATCAGTAATATAACTTCAGCCGAGATTTTCAATTTGCCAAGTTCATTTATTCTTTAAATTGTTATGTTAAAATAAAGAATATATACCTTAACTTTCCTCTTCATGTTAAAGACGGCTTTCTAAATAATGTTATTATTTCAGCACGATCAGTAACTTTCATTGAGTGGATTTCGACTAGTAATTTGATTTATCATTTATTTTTAACTCATTATTGAGACTCGGAAGATTTGATTCCATCGTGGCGGTCATTTTCTTCTTATTCTCACGTAACGCTCGACACTACTTATTTTTCAAACCGAGTAAACGTTTCAAAGTCTATTGTTAAACAAACTTCACATTCCTATTATATAACAATGCTATATTTAATTATTTGTAAATGTAAATTTGTAATACAATTTTGCCAAATTTCTGTATAATGTTTTTTAACGAGTAAAAATCGTTTTGGTGCAAAAAAAAAAAAAACGAAACTAAAAACAGTGGCCGCCAGGGATTAAATCTTTGAATTAAGTTTCCATTTTCAAGACTTCATAAATAAATTGAATTTAGGTAAATATAGCAGTGGTAAAAATTTATTTAGACTTTTTTTCAGATTATTTATGCATAAATAGTTCTGATAAAATAATTATTAAATGAACCGTTATAATAATTTTTTGGTGCTTCTACAGAATTTAAACCGAACCAAACCGACCTTGGCCAAACTGAAGGTAAGGGAGCTCTGCCCTATTTTAAACTAGATGAATGGGAGCTTAGCTCGCACTTCTAAAACGGTCCTACTTTCCTGTGTCAAAGTGTCATTTTTACATATTTATTTACTCTTGCCATTTTTACCGTGCTATTTTTACCGTGCCATTTTTACCGAGCACCATCAGGGATATAAGTTTCAAGAATACTATGTAGGGGCTTGAGCATTTAGGTCATTCTTATCTTTGAGTCGCAAAATATGTTTGGATAGAGTGGTTTGGCTCAGCAGGGAGTGGTTTTTAAAAGAATGCTTATGGGTTGAAATCCTATGCTTAATAAGTCCAGATGTGAAACCAAAGTAGATTGCGTCTTGTTTAATGTATTTATTTTCAGGTAGGTTATGGGTGGCATTGGTATCTGATGGGTTGGTCTGTATTTGATTGGTAGGTTGGTTAAAGTTGGTGTAGTTATTTAATCGGGTGGTCGAGTTATGGTTGCTGTTAACCTTATTTAAATTTGGGGTTTGTGATACTGTGCAGCTACAAACTACATTTTTTTTTATTTTGCATGAACTTTGTAGAGGGAATCTATTTCTTCTGCTATATTTTCTCTATTTGTATTTTGTATCTTATTAATTTTTTTATTGTTAGAACTAATTATTTGTTATGAAGGTTTGGCATAGTTGAGTAAGACACTTTGATTGTGTTCTTATTAAAGATTTTACTGTATCTATGAGGAGCTTTAAAGTTTTTTTTTCTAATATTTAAAAAAATTTCTCTGGCTATGTTTGTTTCAAGATTTTTGGAATACGGAGGGTTGAACCATAGGGTCTCCCTATGTCTGTTTTTACTTTTACGGACTTTGGTTTGCTGTTTATTTTTGTTTGTATCTAATACTTGCGGTTCCATTTTGCTTTGTCTTGCTTTTTAGTTATTTTTTGTAACTCGCATACAGGATGACATGGCCATATTATAGGTTATTATGCTCTTAGTAGGTTTATTTTCAATGCAGTTTTTGTTTCTATCATTTTTATTTAGGAATTTGATTTGTGATTTGTATCCTGAGTTTTTAAGGGCTTCATTGTAATATTTTTCATTTTTGTTAAAGATAGATTTGTTAGAGGATAGCCTAGAAATTCTTAAAGAGACATTGGGGACTATTGATTTCAATATTGATCTAGGGTGGTTTGATTCGTTATGGACATAAAGTACAGATTGGTTAGGTTTATGATAGGGTTTAAAGGTAAAGTTTTCAAGATTTAAGGTTATGTCTAAGAAATTAACCATTTTTTTTATTAGGGTCGATTTTAATAGTAAGTCCATAATTTTTAAAAAATATATGTAGGGATTTAATTGCTTTTTCGTAATTTTTATTCGTGGAGTTTGTTACGAAAAGTACATCATCTCTGTATAGACCTTTTACAGACCTTGAACTGTTCATGGAGTATAGAATAAATTTCATTTAAAAGGAAAAGGCCGACCCGATCGGTGACCTGAGCTTAATCCGTCGAGCCCATTAAAACGTTGAAATGGTCAGGGGTATTTTTTCTGGTCCAATACTTGTCATCAAAGGTTATTAAAGATTTTCTAGCTACGCGTATTACTTTAATTTCGTCGTGCGTTATATTAATTTTCGTGCCATTAATAAAGATTTATTTAGTAGAATCGGCGATATAGATTGGTAATATGATTCAATATCAAATGAAAGAAATTTACAATTATTTTTATTTTGAATGCTAGAAAACCAGTCGATTACCTGGATTGGTTATTTTATTGATGATTGAATTTGGGGATAATTCTATCTAATATGTTTTTACTAACTAATCCTATATCTGATTTTGAGGGGCAGATGAGTCTAATAGTAGGGGTTATATAAAAGCTTTGTGGTCTTTTAAAGTAAGTCTCGGGGTACCTGGTACTGTTATTTCTGTGTATTTATCTATTTTAAGTTTAGTCAAAATATTTTTTGCCTCGTTATTTATTCCATTTAATGCTGACTTATTTATTGTTTTATAATTTTTATTAAGTTCTTTATATATTAGATTTTTATACAGTATATAGTCCATTGTGTAAAAATTTCTAGTTTTATCTGCCGGTACTATCAGTTTATTTTGGTGGCTTTTTGAAATAGATTTCGAATTTTTTTTTTAAGGGTTGGAATATATATGGGTGAAATATATATATATTTTTTTAAATTTAATATTTTTAATCATGTTAATCAAATCATTTTCAAAATTTTCAGTGTCTTTGTTCTTTTTAGCGTTTTTATATGTTTTTTTAGTCTGTAGTATTTGGCTGCTTTCTCTGTTCTTCATCGTCCCTGAGGTTGTTTTTTCCATTTCTTCAGGTTGGTGATATACTGGTTCAGTGGTTTCAGTCTGGTGTTTATAAAAATGATAGGCTTCCTTTCTCAAGTTCTTTATAAATATATTCATACTTGCAATTAAGCTGTTTATAAAGGTGTCTTTAGAAGGTATGGGGATACATTTGGTTGATAATTGTAAGTCCTTCTAATGAAACATATCTGTAATTACGTATAGAAACTCGACCAGTTAATTTAAAGTGGGGCAGAACAGTAGTCTAAAGAGCAGAGTGTATTTTAATGTGATAGTAAAATTACTAATTTAATTAAAATACAAGAAAAAACATTGCTCGTTGTAATTCAGATATGTAATAAGCTCGATAGGCAAATATCAAATTCAGATTTATAATTTTATTCTATTTTTTATTCTCAACCCATATTACTTTGCTTATCATGTAAATATTTTCCTTTTTATTTTTTTCCAGATACATCTGCCTTACTTAAAAAAATTGCTATGTTTATTTATGGTGTCTTTTACATATAAAAACCCCCACCCAATACTTTTGCTGATGAGGAAACTTTGTTTAAAAAAATATATATCAAAATTATTGTCCGTGGCTTAATGTCTATCACAATAAAAACATCGTTTCCGAAACGATCGTACAGATTATTGACTTTGTTGTTGTTCCTTCTTATGAAACAGATTTTTAATTTTTAATTCTAATTTAAAATTTTAAATTATCAATCACATTACTAAATATTAAAGTAGCTCTAGGATATTTGCCTATCGACTTTTTATATATCTGAATTACAACGAGCACTGTTCTTTTCTTGTATTTTAATTAAATAGGGCCGACCACTTCCCTAGATGAGTTCATAATTAACGGATACTCTAATTTAACAGCTAAATCTGACACCCAAGATCGCCATGGGCATGGAATATGTGCCTACATTAAGGATGGCTTCCCGTGTGGCAGTGATATCTCTTGAGAAGATCCGAATTTACCCTATATGTGCTTCAGGGTTGCACTTGGTAACACCATTGCATTTATATTTGCCCTCTATAGGCCCCACAACAGCGGAGTTACTATCTTTAAGAGCATATCTGAGAAAATAGACCACATACTGTCTTCAAATCCCTCGGCTAACATCCACATCTGTGTTGACTTCAACGTCCATAACGTAGAATGCCTGACCCATTCAAATAAGACAGATGATGAGTGGAGGTTTTGTCATGATTTTGCCATTGCTTATGACCTCACTCAGATTGTTCGCGAACCCACCCGTGTGCCCGATACACCCGGGCAATATGCAAGCCTCTTAGACCTTTTTCTCTCAACTTCCCCTGAGCTATGTTCATGTTCCGTTCATTCATCTCTAGGATCCTCCGACCACTCCGTCGTATCAGTTAAGATAAAAACGAAATGTAAGAAGCCCCCAGACGTACCCCTCCACCACACTGTATACCGATACTCTATGGCTGACTGGGATAGCTTCCGTACATTCATATCTGATTTACCTCTGCACTCCATGTTTAAAAAGGAAGTGTCCTCTATAGTATCAGATCTGACCGAATGGTTAATTGTAGGCATAGACCAAATCATACCATCTAAAAAATTCCAACAAAAACCTAACAGCCAGCCATGGTTCTCCCCAGAATGTGCTGCTATCGCGCACAGAAATCACTTTTTCCATAGCTACCAAAGTAATAGATGCACTGAGACTAAAGCTGCTTTCAGGACTGCCAGCAACCACTGTAAAAGAGTAATAAAAAATGCAAGAGAGCTATATGCCCAGTCTGTTAAATCCAAGGTAGCTGATCAGCGGCTTGGATCCCACCAGTTTTGGCAAATAACAAATAGGATCCTGAACAGAAGTGTGCGTTCTATCCCAACCATTATCAATAGTCCAGAGGTTATCTCGTCAGCGTCAGACAAGATCAAACTATTTGCAAAGAACTTTGCAGCTAATTCTACCCTATGCGACGAAGGCCATCAACTCCCCATATTTCCTCCTATAACACAGAACATGCTAGGTAACATACAAATATCTGTGCATGAGGTCGCCAAGCTAATAAAAAACCTAGATTCCAGTAAAGCAACTGGCCGTGATGGCATCCCAATTATAGTGTTAAAAAAGCTTCAACCAGAACTTGCTCCCATACTTACGAAACTATTTAAGCGCTGCCTTAAGAAGTGCTTTGCGACTCCCTGGAAGACCTCATCAGTTTGCCCTGTATTTAAGAATTCAGGTGATAAGTCATCTCCCTCTCAGTACAGACCTATAAGTGTCCTGTGTGTTATGAGTAAGTTGCTGGAATCCATATTAAATAGAGAAATAGTCAACCACCTCAGCAGGAATAACCTTCTTAGTGACATGCAATATGGTTTCTGCTCTGCAAGATGTACCTCAGATGTGCTGACGGTTATATCCCACAGGATTAGTGAATCTATTGACAAAGGCTTCCTTTCTAGGGGAATTGCTCTTGACATATCAAAGGCCTTCGACAAAGTATGGCATAAGGGTCTACTTCACAAGATTTCCAGCTACGGTATAACTGGAAATGTTTTCTCAATCATTAAATCATTTCTCGCCGATAGGCTCATGAGAGTAGTGGTCGATGGACAAAAATCGGAGGCCTGCAATATAAATCCTGGAGTCCCTCAGTGGTCAATCCTGGGCCCAACTCTCTTCCTGATCTACATCAATGATCTCCCTAAACACATACTTAAATCATTCGTTGACATTTATGCTGATGACACGACCATCTACGGCAACACATCAAAGGCTGTAAATGACAAAGTTCTCTCTCCTCTGATCTCGAGCGCGTGGTTCAGTGGGAGAAGATAGTGCTGGTTACTTTAATGCATGTAAAACCAAACTCCTATCCTTACATCATCAACGCTCTGATCCCCATCTGGCATCAATTGAAAAGGATGGCTCTCGTCTAGGAGAATCCCCATGTTTTGACACGCTTCTGGCTTTCTTCTGGATTTTTACTCCTGATCTGATTAGAACATGTACATCAAGTCTGTTGCAACGGTCGCTGGAAAGATGGTGGAATCCTTCCACCGCTCCAGAAGATATCTCACTACTGATGCAATTCTCTATCTATATAAAAGCCAAGTACGTCCAAAGATGGAGTACTGCTGCCATGTCGTGACAGGAGCTGTTAAAAACAGCTTATACTGCCTTGACAGAGTACAAAATAGACTTCGTGGCTTAGTGGAGGATGCCCTTTTCTCTTCCCTGCAACCTCTCTCCCACAGGAGAGACGTTGCGAGCTTGTCTTTGTTTTATCGTTATTTCCATGGCAGGTGCTCGTCTGAGCTCCAATCCCTCGTCCCCCTCGTCCCCCCCCTCGTCGATCTTTCACGAGAAACACCCGTCTGGCTGAAACTACTGTCAATAATTTTCCCTACTCTTTATCTGTGGCTAAATCCAAACGTAGATTCCATGAGCAAAGCTTCTTTCTTAGAACTGCACGCCAGTGGAACTCTCTGCCGCTTGCTTGTTTCCCACCTGACTACAACCTGGATGTCTTCAAGTCCAACGTAAACAAATTCGTAATGAACCGCCCTCTTAAGTAAACAATTCATTAAATCTCAACACTAATGTACTGTACTTGCAATAACTCTATGTCTTAGTTGCGCTCCGGCCTTGATAAGTGGTGCCCACCGTGTAAAAAAAAACAACAAAAAACATACTTGTGCTACACATATTGTACCCTCTCGCACCCTACCACTGGTTGCACAGTGACAAACTGAAATAGTGCAAACTATGCCACTGCTCAGTCATCTCACTACATGATGATTGCAACGTCTTGTCAGACGAGTGCCACTCCCCCAGACATTTAAAATCCATGAGCCCAAATGCCTGAGGGAGTATCTATACAGAGATGATGTTACAGAGTCTTAGCTTTGTACGACAGCTAAGTCTCTCTCTCGGTTCAAAATGTTGAGATCCAGCAACAAGCAAGAGCAAGATAGCCAGCAACAAATTAAACTGCAGACCAGCTTAATGCGGGTACTGTTCTCCCGCTTTATGGTTTTTTAAATCAGAGATTTGCTTCTTCTAGAAAGGTTGCCTTCACCACGGCTTACGGGAGCCCTCTCCACCCCAATACACATATACACACACACACACACACAAATATACACGGTGCTAGTTGGCCGTTGACCCAGAAAAAGCGTTCATTCGCCCTTTGGGAGGTCTTGTTTTTAATCCTCCAGGGAGACTAGCCGCCCTCCTCACCAAACAAGTCTGGTGGGGGAACCAGTTTAGTCGCCGGTGACCCGACCATGAGGCAGGTAGTACTGGGTTACATGGTACCAGTAGCATATGACATGACCTGACGCACTACATACATAAATACATACATACATACATACATACACACATACATACATACATAAATACATACATTTAAACAGACAGGTGAGATTTATATTATAGATAAGATTAATAAAAAGAGAACTGGTTCATCAGAACCTTAATGACTAATTTTTACTGAGGTCGACATTTCCACAGTACCTTAATTTTCTGGCTATCACGTGTTTATATGCTATCCGTTTAAAATATTTCTTGTCTTTGTTGATACCATTTCGATTTGCTTCAGTGACTCCATTCGATTCTCAGGAAGATGAGGTATTATGGACTGTTGTTATTTCCTATTAGAATTAACAGTTAAAATAATCAGTTGAAATAGTGAAAGTAACTACTAGTAAACCTGTTAACTAAAATACTGAACACCGTTGATGAGGGCTAGAAAGACTCTCGTGTCACATTCCGGTTAAATTTGAAAAAGTGTAAGGAGACTAAGTCTAATGAGAAAACACATATAGAAGCAAACAATTTGATTGGCCAATTATAACAATTCAAAGGACCGATAAAATGCACCAATCATATAATTTACGCTTTACAACGACATCAATTGTCATTTAAAAACACATAGCACTAAAAATAAGTAAAAAAAAAAAAAAAAAAAAAAAACAGTATGCAATGAGTTAACGTGTTTGCACACAATACCACTTTTCTAATAGGAACAGTAAATTGTACCCAGAAAATATTCTGATATAAAAGAAGAATGTGATGGTTTCGGATGTCTAAATTATTACTTTTTCAAATCTTTCCCGTAAAAAAAACAAACAAACATTTTACAATACTGTTGTTGTAATATGTAAACACAATTAATAATATTAAGTTATTTGTTTGAGATATTTATTATTATTATTATTATTATTATTATTATTATTATTATTATTATTGTTATTATTATTATTATATTGTTATTGATTTTTCTGATCATCAAAGAAATTACGGACCCTCACACACGCACGCGCGTACACACACACACACACACACATATATATATTAATTATATATACATATATTATATATATATATATATATATATATATATATATATATATATAAAATTTTATGTAGCTACATAAACTTTTGTTTATTTATATTTGGTGTTTAATTTAACAGAACGCGATACATAAGTAGTGCTAGGTAGTAAGTACGGGTAAGACAATAGCCTGACGAATCCTTACGCGCATAAAACACAAAAAAATTCTTTGTAGCTTGAGTGCTCTATCCATTTTTAAAACCTACTCGCTCTCTCTCTCTATATATATATATAGAGAGAGAGAGACAGAGAGGTAGTGAGGGAGAGAGAAGAAAGGGCGAGGCATTAATAATTGTGAAATTATCAATCAAACAATAGCATAGAAAGCTGTTCACTGCGGCAAACAAAAGAAATGTTAACCAGGATGAAGCAATAGCTGTAACAGAAAAGATCTAACAATGAAAAGACATTGCAGTTGATGGACGTTTATGTAGATGGACACTTTATGTAGATGGACGATTGGAGTTTGATGGACAATTTGATGTAGATGGATGTTTATATAGATGGACAATTGGAGTTTGAACACAGTTGAAGACGGATCATGGGCTCTTAGCAGATCATGAAATGACCTGACGAACCGACTGAGCAAAACAGTCTCCACTGTAGAACGTATTGTAGACTTTATCATTTAGAGAATCGATGGTGTCACACACATCCAAAGTATAACGAATATTTACAGAAAGTGTCTGTTTGTTTTGAAGTTGTATTTTATGTGTTATTTTTATACTTGCAAACATCTGCGCTTCATTCAACGCTTGCCAGTGTGAGACTTTACGATGATACAGCCATATGCAGATAAGACGAAAGAGAATTAATCAGGGACAGACAACGACGAGTGGTCGAGTCGCGTATGTGTGGTTTCAGACAGTTTGGTTCAGTAAAAAAAAAATAGCCTATGAAAATTTTACTTCAGAAATACATACGATTTGCCTTAATAAGTAATTTCAACATAAGGAAACTTGTTGGTGTACCTACAAGATATTAAGTTATCAAATATGGCGGATGGTTGTAACAAAACATTTCATATTTTTATAAAAGCAGATTGATTTGTATAAAACTTTCACTCTTTCGATTAATACGACCCCAGGAAAAATAACAGATGAACGCGAATACAATTGTTTCAACATACTAAAAACCACATTTACATCGCTTAATTTAATTGAAAAAATTTCTCTCGTTTTTTTTTGCGCTAATTTTAACAATTTTTATGAATGAGAATTTATTACTTTTTGTCGTTCTTTTATTATACTAGACTACTCGTGTCTTTTTTCTTTGTCAGGCTCTGCCGATCTTCCTGCTGATGCTGTCCTTTTGCGCCTGCCTATCTTCTCCTCCCACTGTTCCTTTCTTCTCTCCTCGCTCAACCGGAAACAGTTCTTGACTTTGACCATTCAGGAGTCACAGTCTGCAGCATAGGATTCGAGGTCAACAAGATTAATATTGCCAGATTTTAACTTCCTTTTACACACATCCTTAAATTTGAGGAGTTGTCTAGGTTCGTGTGCTGCCGGCTGAGAGCTCACCATACAGGATATCTTTGGGGATTCGGCCATCCTGCATGCGAACGACGTACGGAGCGTATCCCTGCAGGAAGTGCAACATAATCTGCCGTTCCTGCAGCGGCCTTCTCAGTGACAAACTTCAGTGAATCATTTTCATTTATATTTAAAAAAAAAACAAAAACAAAAGATGCTTATATATATTATTTTAATTGGAATTCATTATTGAGATGAGTATTATCTATATTAATTTATTTATTGCGGACTATTATCCTCATCTTTATTAGTTGTTGTTTCAACAACTATCCCTCTGGCCTTCGTCAAGTGGTAGACCAGAGGGATAGTTGACCGAAACGTCGTGAAACAACAACTAATAAAGATGAGAATAATAGTCCGCAATAAATAAAGTTAGTATAAAAATGCTTATATTTGAACGTTTTCCCATGCAAACACATTAATTTATCTGTTCCAAATATCAGTCTCTTTTTTATTCTTAATGTTTTTGTAATGTTAAATATCTTGCATTTGTTTTGGCATAACAAATCATAGCATGAAAACAAAATGAATTAAAGAAGTTTTAAACTGTTAAACTGTTAAAAAATCAAAATGAAAGAAAGTTGATTTTTTAATTAAAGAATCGCATTCAAAACTTTCGTGGCATTTCCTGAAGAATCTCGAATTCGAATTATTGTTTCTTTTAAATAACACTTAATGTTTGAAAACGATTCCAACTTGCAATGAAAGTTTATAACATTGGAAAAAGTGGAATAGCTCTAAAAATCAAGTTTTAAAAGGCAAGTCTTTAGTTGGTCTTCTGTTATAAATAGGGTTATGACAACAGCATATTCTTTTCATTGTTTTGACTCTTGAGTATATATCCGTTGATATCTTATATGTTTTTATATAGAGTGGCGTGGTACTCGGTTGGTTAACTGTGTCTAACTGTGTCGGATATATACCTGAGAGTTAAAAGAATAAAAAGAATATGCTGTTGTCACATCCCTAGTTATCAACTTTGTTTTTTTCCTTTTAAGTACAAATTAATTGTGTGAAAATGATTCCAACTCGCAATAAAATATGAATGTTATTCGTAAAATGCCGATGAAAAAAAAAGTAGAAGGAATTTAGTTTTCTTTTTATTTGTATATTTTAAACGCGAAAAATTGTCGATTAAAATAAAAATAAGTTTTCGTGTCTTTGTTCTTATGTAATTTAGCATGTACAGAATTTTTCAAACCGGAAGCTGTAGACTGCAAAATGGTTTCAACGCCCAAGCAAAATAATTTGCATATTATAATATAATACATATAAATTTCCGGAACTGCTCTATTTAGCAAATAAATACTGAACTACTTGGAAAGTGTGAGTTGCCATTATTATCACCGCATATTTATTGTTATAGTGTCTTCGTTGAAACAGAGAGGTCGCTCATGACAAGGTATGAAGCCATTTGATGTAAGGAGCTAAAATGTAGATTGATGAATGATACAAAGACCGAAGATGCCTATTGACCTTAGTTTTGAAGAGAGTACGGCTCTATGTAAGAGGAAAACAGTCATTTGAAAAAGAGTTCCACAACTTTGCGGTTCTACGAAGATTTATTACAAGGACGCATTTAAACAAAGAATTCATGAATAGCACTAGACTCACAACACAGACGAAGCAAAAAATAAGTCAGATAATTTTGCTTTAGGATCTAATCAGAATGTTGTATGTATGCGACCTGAGTTGAGCACGGTATTTTTGTGTCGTGGGAGAACGGTAGATGAATATAAGTAACCATTTTGTTGTACGTTCAATTTAAAACATATGTAGGCTGGATAATCTGATTCATGACTTTTACTATGTTCTCTAGTGTAAGAGATCGTGTTTGAAAAATAAACTCAACTGTTGTGCATATGTTTGTCAGAGTCCTTCCTATAGAGTGAGGGAGTATCAAGTCATGACAAAATGATTATAAGAGATTAAGGAGTGTAGGTTCGTTCTACTTAGAGCTTAGATTTACGGAGAGTTTACTATGAGAAAGGATTCAATGTTATGGGTATTGGTTCTAAGTCCTCAGATATTTGTGAATGCAATGTTGGAAAAAGTGCTAGTCTGTGAAAGGGAGTGTGCAACAGAGAAACTATATGTGCTGTTATCATCTGTGTCTGTATAGCTTGAGAATCTAAACCAATCTCTGGTGGACATTAAAATCCTCAAATATATGTATTTGCCCCTCGGATCTAATAAAAGTGCTGCATTTGCGCTATCAGAGACAAAGTTGACCACAGTATTCTAACGATGAGTGAGAGATTTTTAAACTGTTCGATCACCCTTTCTGCTTCACTCAATTATGGGTTTGAGACAAGTCTACTTCTTGCATTCTTTTTGTCATTATGTCGGTAAAACAGACCACAACTCTAATCGGAGAAAATGTAGTAAAATCCCAACTTCTGTTATCAATCTGATGCACACTTTATAAAAATATATAGCATCTTCATTGCTCTACTATTTACCTATAACTTTTATAATTGAATTCAATTCATGTGGGGAAAGCAAATGTCATTCTTTTAAAAACAAAACTAATACTTCAATAAAGCTGATGCTGATAAATGTAATTATATAGTTTGCCGGACAGATACACCTGACAATACAGCAATTATAAATGATGTATACAAATTAAACTTTACTCAATTCACACAAAGAAACTTTTTATCGAAATCACTCCAGACAAGGCGTTAAGCGACTTAAGGTTGTGACGTTCCTGATAGGCAGGCGATGCCAGATAACCATTAAATACAGCGTCGCTAATAAACAAAGCAGTGACGGCACGTAAACAAAAAGAAAAATGAAACATACCATCGGGGTTAACCAATTAGCGACCCTTTATTTTGTTATATTGACGTGTGTGGGTGTCACCAACCCAGGCATGGACAACGATGCGTGTAACCACAGTGTATTAAACACTTTCCTTCTTTGATTGAACGTCGTAAGATGGGCGGAAAGTCGTTCGCATCTTAACTGAAAAAGGCAAACTTCACGCGGTCTGATTATTACGTTAAAGAAAAGAAAGAAAACGACAACTATTTATGTAAGCGCAAAGAGGATGACTCCGTAACTGTATGGCACAAGGCCCTCAATTGGGAGCATTGCTAACATCAAAGAAGGATGAAAATATATGGGAAAATATTTCAATCCGAATAGAATCAAAGGAATGAATTCGTGGCGATCTGAATTGATAACGGTGATTCCCCGCGATGGCCATCGAACATTCCGTCGGATTTTAATTTTGTTAGAACCAAAAACTCCGTTGGGTCGATTTTATATTATGGACCGGACTTAGCCCGATGAGCCCTCCTAATACTGAACATTTTGAAAGACTTTTTATTATCATATTTACCTTTCTTTTTATATTATTTTTTGCAGCGCCGTTGAGTTATTGATAAAAAAAGTAAAATCAAGAACAACAACAACAAAAATGATAAAACTCAGTTATCGGGAATTTATGCAGTCCTTCACATTTTTCTTTCTTCAATTGCATTTTTATGCTTTCTACTAACCTGCCCAATTAGCCCGGCATTCTTGTTTCATTCTTTAACTGTATGCACAGAAGCTCTAACGGAGATGCGGGAACTTTAGCTCATACCCGACTCGGTATCATATGAAGATCTCTGTCCCCATGCGTCTGTTACCTGATGGGATATATTCGGATAGCGCGTTTTCAATGTTGGACTTCCTTCCCCTTAATCAAGCTGTAGCAGAGCTAAACTAACCCTTAGTCCACTTGCTGGGATACAAGTTAATCTAAACGTTTCATACCGAATCGGAGATGTAATAATGTGAAAAAGCGAACAAGAAAAATATATTTGCTGTGATTTGTATAAAAATTTTGGTTTCAAACTCACCTTACAATTTTTTAATTAAATTCACCTGAAAAAAAAAAAAAAACAAAAAAAAAAACAAAAAACAAAAAAAAAAAAACAAAAAAAAAAAAACAAGCAAACAAACAGTTTCCATGGTGTGTACACCGGAGACAAGAAAGCAATGCAATCGGCATAGTGCGCAAAAACAAGCCTCATTGGTAAAAGGGCAGATAATTAGCGATCATGGATCGGGATCATATCTCAATTTACATTTACTAAAAAAGACGGGGCTCCTAATTGCAAGTAATCCTTTTCACTAAACGTTCATCTCTTTTGCTTCCCCCCTACCAAGCCTTATCTTACTAATTTAGTATTTTGTCCTAAATATATCCAGCCATGGTTTCTATCTATCTATCTATCTATCTATCTATCTATCTATCTATCTATTTATCTGTTCTATCCTATCATATCCTATTCTATTCTAATTTATTCGTGTCAATCTTTTATGTAGAATTAGGTATTGCCCGAAAAGTAACGATCTCAGGCGTTTTATTAATTCATTTTGCTTTCATTTCTCTATGCATATCAACAAATAGATAAAAAAATGTAAAGAGAAAATGTACAATTTGTATGTCGATTACTTGTGTCCGTATCTATCTATCTATCTATCTATTTATCTATCTATCTATCTATCTATCTATCTATCTATCTATTCACATCTATTCCTTTCTAACTTTTAATATACGAGGGTCGTTCCAAAAGTAAAACCTCCTATTTTTAACTAAAAATAAATTAAGCGTTACAAAAACAGAAGTTGTGCCATTAAAAAGGCGACTTTTGGGCTCCAAAATATATTTTTCTACATTGTCATCATCATTCTTAATGCACTTTTGTCACCGATGAATGGTTGCTGTGCTTGGCCACCCAGAGTGCACTTTGCCATAAAGAGGTTCCAAAAGTATAACATCTAATGTTTTAATTAAAAAAAAGTTGAAGACGTGACCTTTTGAACCCTAGAATCTATTTTTCTGCATTGTAAGCACGATCATCAATACACTTTTTTAAAACAAACTCTGCTTATGACAACGGTTGCTTTCTATGATCCTTACACCATCATTATCTGCAACAAACATGTGAAACTCTTAGGTCATGAATGCATAAGTTCAGTCATAACACACTAATAAAAAATCTCTTTGATCTATTGAAATGGAATAACAACATAGGAGGCATTAGAATGAGTGGACTAATGCATGTTTGACCTGAAAGTTTCATATTCTATTGCAAATATCGACGGTGCCATACTAAACGTGCAACATATGTCATAGACTTGCCTCAGAAGCAGAGATGCATCATTGAATCTCTGGCAAACTTGCTTTTATATATATATATATATATATATATATATATATATATATATATATATATATATATATAAGTTAAAAGTATTCAAGAGTGATAACTAATGAATTTAACGAGGTTATCAAGATTAGGCAATAAAAGAGCAAGATATATTTTTATTAAGAAAGTCTTCGTCAGAGGACTTGATAAATTCTTGCTTTCCACATAAGAAACCAGTCCTCATAAAACAAGATTTCCGCTTTAAACTGACAAGTTGTCCGAAACATTAGCATTCCAGTGTCGCAGCCATATAAATTTGATCATATTAATAAAAATATATTGTAACTCAATCACTTATTGTGGGCGAATTTTACAGTAATAACTGTTATCATAGAGATTAGTTAGAGCGTTTATTATGGGAACAATCCCAGGCAATTCTCGATTGCCTTGCTGATTCCATTCGTTTGAGCGATGAAAAAACAAAGTAAATGGCCTCAGTTGGCGGATTTGGGATTGATAATCATATTTAATAATAATAATATTTTTTTAAGGAAACCATTGATTTAAAGAGAATAGTATTAAAGCTGTTTTTGCTAAACTTGGGAAACAGTATTTGTATTCGAGAGTGAAATACTGTTTCCAAGGTTTGGTCAGCGTGAGAATCCTTCAATGAAAAGTTACTTAATTAATATACACAAGTGATTTTCCCAAATTGGCCAATCAGGGTGGATTCGATTTTGATAATGCAGCGATTGATTGGCTGAATGGGACTCCAGATCTCGTTCGCCTTCCCCGCTATCCAACTATAAGAATGCATGCACAAGCAGATTTTGGCAGAGTCTGAACTAGATCCTAGCTGCAAACACCTCATCCCCCACGGCAGCCGCTAATCGTCACTGCCACAGACCACCATGCGACGGGAATATAAAACAAAAAAAAAATAGAGAGAAAGAAAGAAACAGAATTGCTCCTCAGAGATAGATTTTTCCTTTTTGAAATTGTTAAATTTCTGTAAATATTGCATTGTTGAATTTAATTTCACTATATAATTGCAAAACATTGTAACGTAAAGATTTAATTTACAGTATAATCCTTGGAAAAACAAGAATTGACGATTAGAGTTTTTATTTATTGTCTACGGGATGTATAAAATACTTATCAAGCTAAACCGTCCACTTCTTTTCTTACAGTATACAGCGAGCGGAAAGGGGCACCTACCCTAGCGCCGGGAACAGGTTGTGGCCTGTCGATCTAAAAGGAACACAGCGTGGCGCATGCACGACACATACTTCCCTGGAGACTTGAATTGGTGTCCTTTCTATTTTCTTTTTTTTCTTCTTTCTTCGTTGCAGACTACATGTAAAAAAGGAATAACTGGAATCGCGCATCAAACCCTGTCATCGTACTAGCGATTAAGATCAAGCTGCTGAACTTTTTAGGGTGTAGCGAAATCACTACCAGAGGACATTATTGGAGGCTTTGTAAGGTTATATTTGGGAACCGTTTGACCAGGATTCGATCCCGGCGACTCGTCGGGTTACATTTAGTGCTTTCCCGACCGGAATGTGACCCTTGGGTCCTCCATAACCTCTCCATCGGTTACAATATATTGCTCTTATTTTATTGAGCACTCTTAATAACTTCGTTAAATTCATTATATATATATATATACTAGACCACCCGTGACCCGTTGGGTCAGTACGTTATATTAGCTATGGAATTCATGTATGAGCGTGACACTTGTGGCATAAAGAAAATAGTTTTTTTTTACATAACAGAAGCATTTCTATGAAAGTATATTAAAATGAAAAAAGAATATAGATAGATTTCTATGAGTCGTTCTGTTTATTATAATTGTTATTTTTTTTTAAATTACAGTTACTGAATTATAAGTGGTTGGTCATACTTATGCACTGAACAGGTATCATAATCCTTATTATAGTTAAATTCAAATTTTGATATATTATCTTTTAAATGAAATTGTTAGTTGAAAGTACAGAATAATAAAAAAAACACTCTCCACATGTTAATAATGGCTTTTTAAATAGAAAATGAAAATAAAATGTAACTTTTTTCATTTAATTTAAGCAAACATTCAGTACCCATTGTGTAAAGGAAAACACTATTTAATGTAATAGAAATGTGTGCATTTACCGATTCAGCTTTCCGTTTGGAAATGTAAGCAGACGACTTTAAAAAACATGGGAAGAAGAAAAAGAAATTTTTTTGTAATAACGCCCTCTAGTAAAAAGGTCTGCATTAGTTAAGGGGGATAACTCTATCCAGTTTTACATCGCTCCCTTTTTCTGTCTCTCACACATACACGTAACTATTTCTCGCGTACGTAACGAAAACAGAGGGAGTAGGAGTATTGAAATCTATTAGAGGGAAAGTGAGAGGTGTTTTCTTTCCATAAATTGTATAGGGTAATATTTCATATTATTAATAGATTCATAGATAAATAGATTTTATAATATATATTATAATTATCTATGAATCTATGTATTATTTGTATATATAAATAACTATTTGATCAAATTAAATGAAATTGTTTGTATTAAAAGCGATATAAAAATTCCGGAATTGGAATAACGGATTGAAGACGTTGCTATTTACGCATGCGCAACCGGATGTTGAAAACCGGAAATCTGATTGCAAACATACAAGACCCATAGACTTTTAGTATTATATATATATATATATATATATATATATATATATATATATTTGATGCATTTATTAAAATGTATAATTTATTATTTTATTGATTTTTAGCCGAGAGAGAAGATATATTTTCACTATATTTTATTTACTGTATCGTTTTTGCGCCAAAAAGCTCCATTCTCGTCTGATCGTTCACATTTTGTAAACAAAATAGAAAAAGGAGAGGAGGAGGCATGCGATCAAGAGGAGGGGGAAGAGAAAGAGATACTGTGAACGAAGGGTGGAAGAGGAAAGAGAAATAAAAACTCATAGACGAGAAAGAGAGGAGAGAGAAAGGATAGAGAGAAATAAACCTTATATAGAGAAAATTAAACTGTATAGAGAAAGAGAGAAATATAGACCGTATATATAGAGAGGGGACTGAACAAAGTTGTCAACAGGCAGTGGAGCTTCGTGCTTCAAAGCGACAAGACGAAAGTCAGCGAAGGTCTGGGTGGTGAAGCCAGCGAAAGACGACGGCAGCTTGGTAGCGGCGTCGCGGATGTAAATATCAGTGATACAAGCCGATGTTGGCGGCGACGGTAAAAATCTGTTTTGCTCAGCGATCAAATTTAGAATATTGACTGAAGAAGAAAATGAGCCCAGCGGAGGAAGGATCAGAGGAGCAGCGAAACATTTACTATAAATCAAGGGCTTCGATGAACTTCAGAAACAAATACTTGGATCAATTAATACGCATGCGCATAATGAAGCGTAAACAACCCGAAGGACAGAAATATGAAAACTAACCTGCACGCGCGTAATCAAATGTAAACAATTTACAGAAATATATATATAAAAAAGAGACGAAAGAAAGGACACATTTCAAAGGACATTCAGTGAGTTTTTCAACCAAAACGTTAATCTCTCTTATATCTCTCTTACCCTAGAACCTGTATCTAATTTAGCAGACAATTTCTTGTTTTATGTGAACATTGACTGTTGATATTTTTCTCTCAGTAGAATTTGAATCATTAAATCATTTCATTTAGTTAGATATATTTAATTTTCTTGAATTAAATTTAATTTTATTTCTTTTTCTTATATAAATAAAAGTTTGTTAATTTTTCGACGATACTTGTACTCGTTATTTCTTATGTGATTTCGTTGTCCAGTACATTTCATTTTATTGTTGTCTTCGAAACCGTTATCCCATCCCCATAACACTGCATTATCAAGGAACCTGGGAAACTTTATATTTGTTATATATTTCGTTACATCACCCATCTCTACCGTCCCCAGTAGGGCTGGGATACGTCGTAACAAATTGCTGGCTCGTGCCGGGATATAACCTCAAGACACCCTGGACAGTCGAGCGCATTTGAGGTTGTGAGAACTAGTTAGCTCAACATGTCGGGAATACAAGAATTTCTAGATTCCCCTACTTCTGAAGAATTATGCAAATTTAGAAAAGACAACATCTTAGCAATAGGTAGACATTATGAACTAGACGGTAGGCCAGGTATGAGAAAAGCATTGTTCGTTAGGATAGTAACAGAACATATCGTCGACAAGTTCTTAGTCGACGAAGCAGTTTTAAGAACTCTGTCAGGAGGTATGCCCGAACCCCACCAAGAAAGACGGGAGGAGTTCGATATCCCGAATCATGCCCGCCTTGTACCGACGTTCCACGAATCGAATGTGGACGGGTACTTCCAATATTTTGAAAAAAAATGCCCTGAGTGCAAAATGGCCTCTAGAAGTTTAGCCCATGCTCTTACAGACCGCATTAAGAGAAAGAGCACAAGAGGTATATGGTTCTCTCTCCATCGAGGATTGTTCAAATTATAATATTATAAAATCCGCCATCCTCAAATCGTATGAATTGGTACCTGAGGCATATCGACAGAAGTTTAGAGCATACTGAAAAGAGAACGGACAAACCTACGTGAAATTCTTTCGGCAGAAAGAAACACCGTTTAATAGGTGGATTTCTGCTAAACATGCACAGTCCGATTATAATAGACTACAGCAGATGATCCTGATGGAAGAATTTAAATGTTGTGTTCCTGACGACCTAAAAGTGATTTTGAACGAACGCCAGATCGCTACAACCTATGAAATGGCGGTTCTAGTGGACGAGTATGCTCTTACACACAAGACGGGTAGAAATAGAATTGATCCATTCGAGGGTGAAATTCACACAAACCTTCGGAGAATGTCTGTTACGGACTCTAGTTAGAATACAAGTCAAGAAAGCATTGTATATCGACCTCCAAGCCCAAGAAATAGATCATCGAAAGCAAATCGACTACCCATCTATCAACGGATCGACAGGTGGAAACCCCTAATGTGCCACTACTGTAAGAATGTAGGTAACATCATGATGGACTGCCCAGTAAAGAAAGATACCGAACGTAAAAAGGGGATAGATTATAAACCTCAAGGCTTCATTACCTCGTGCAAGATCTCTACAAGAGACAATGAGGACAGTATTAGAAAAAGATACCAACCATTTATATCAGAGGGTCTAGTACATGCGGTAGATAATCACCAAAATCGACGAACAGTAAAAATATTGAGAGATACGGGGGCAACCCAATCTCTGATTTTAAAAAGTGAGATGCCGGATGGACCGAAAACAGACACCGGTGAATCCGTCACCATTCAGGGAATTAGTGGAATTTGGTTGATGTCCCATTCCACCGAATCGCCCTTGATTCGACCACATTAAGAGGTCCGGTCGAAGTAGGAGTTGTGGAAAATTTACCAGTGAAAGGCATTTCACGATTGTCAGGGAATGATTTGGCCGGTGAAAAGGTTATATCAAAACCGAGAATAGTAACTGAGGTAGATGCTAATAAAATCGAAAGAGATAAAGAAGAGGAAGGAAGGTTAATCCATATACGAAGTAACGATAAAATTGACTTACCCCAACCATTGTTAAAAGCTGAATTAGAACTAGATACTCCACTGACACATTTAAAAGAAGGCAATAAGCATAGTGAAAACTTAGAAATTCCCCTGAATCCTGCAAAGAGCCTTAATTTAAATACAGCACCAAAGTTTAGAAATTCGACATTACACACCAAGAAGTGTTACCGAAATAAACACGCTCAAGTGATATGCAACAAAACAGTCAGGAAACCCATTTCTAATAAACAGGAGAGGTTCAGTTGGTAAATTTCGATGTCAGATTACGTTATGTGAAGTTGGATGACATAGATATCCGAAATGACCGACCTGTATAGAAAAGTCCTTCTTCGAGAACTTTTCCAAAAATGATAGGGCGATGTGATACATTTATTAAAATGTATAATTTATTATGTTATTGATTTTTAGCCGAGAGAAGATATATTTTCACTATATTTTATTTACTGTATCATTTTTGCGCCAAAATGCCCCATTCTCGTCTGATCGTCCACATTTTGTAAACAAAACAGAAAAAGGGGAGGAGGAGGCATGCGAGCAAGAGGAGAAGGAAGAGACAGAGATAGTGTGAACGAGGGGTCGAAGAGGAAACAGAAATAAAAAGTTCATAGACGAGAAAGAGAGGAGAGAGAAAGGATAGAAAGAAATAAACCTTAGAGAGAGTTAAACTGTATAGAGAAAGAAAGAGAGAGAGAGAGAGAGAGAGAGAGAGAGAGAGATGTAGACCGTATATATAGAGAGGGGACTGAAGAATGAAAAGACCGAGAAAAAGCACTAGCCAGACCTCTATTTTATGTGTGCAAAAAGGACTAGGACTTTGGGGAGACTTCTTGCTATCCAAATTCTAGTGAAGACAAATGGTCCCTGCCAGCGAGAAATCAATAGAAAGCGGCTGTTACGATAATGCAAAATCATCTACAATGATTATTGAAAGAGTTCGAGAGTACTGGAAATCTAGAGAGACTTATTGTCACTCAGAGAATGTCACAAGTTGTTGATAAAGAGAAATCTTTGATGATGGCCTATGTGATTACTCCTAGTGAGTAAATAATAATAATAATAATAATAATAATAATAATAATAAGAAGAAGAAGAAGAAGAAGAAGAGGAAAAATAATACACCATAGTTTCACTACCGCTCCTCCCAATAAAAAAGTGACACCAAAGAGCGGAGAAGGGCCAAGAAGGACTGAAAGACCGAGGAGAGAGCGCCAGCCACACCTCGGTTGGACAAGCATAAAGAGAACTGGGACTTTGGGGAGGCTTAGTGCCACTCAAATTCTAGTATAAACCAATAGCTACTGCTGGCGAGAAATCAATGGTAAGATGCTGTTGCGATGATGCAAATTCATTTGCAAATGCTATCGAAGGAGGTGGAGAGAACTGGACGTCTAGGGAGACTTGTTGTCACTCAGCTTCCAGAGAACACCACAGGTTTCCAATCAGATCGTTTGTTGACTTGTGTGAAAGCTTCATGTGAGCCAATAATAATAATAATAATAATAATAATAATAATAATAATAATAATAATAATAATAATAATAATAATTGTTAAGTGAAGGTGAAGATCTGAGACACACACACACACAAACAAACAAACCAAAAAAACAAAAAAACAAAAAAACAAAAACAAACACAAAATAAAAACGAAACGAATATGCGGAACTGGCTAAAGAACTGTAAGGGATATGAAATATGAAATGGGATTTGGGGGAGGCTTATCGTTATCCAAATTCCAGTGAAAAATAATGTTCGTTGCTATCGAGAAGTAAATGGCTAACGGCTATTTCGATAAATACAATTTATTTGCAAAGTTATCGAATGAGGTGGAGACTATTGGCAACCTGGGGAAAATTTGTCATTCAGACTCCAGGGAATACGGATTACTCAGTGATGATGATCTGTCTGAGAACTCTTATTTAGTACAAGTAATAATACATGTGACGTATCTCAGAATTAAGAGCGTCACGATAATAAATTATTATTCTTATTAAGTTCTACCCGAAAAAAGATCGCGGCATTTGTGTGTGATATCTGCTTTCTTGAATCAGCTATCTTCCGATGAACAATTCTTTTTCATGTTATCATATAAGTTCGTCTTGTGCCTTCACAAGTACTTAATGTATCGTTTTGGGTATGATATTTGTGTAAAACCTCTGTTGAGTTGATATTAAAACATGTACACGCTGTACGCGAGAGAAAATAAGCCAGGGGGTTGTTAACGTCCCGGGCAAGTTAAACATCAGCGAAGGATCGTTCCAAAAATAAAGTCCCTTATTTTTAACGAAAAAAATTTGAAAGGTTACGAAGAGGGGGGTGATACCATTAATACGAGCGACCTTTTCTTCTCTATATTGTATTTTTTATACATAGTCACTACCTTTCTCAGTGCACTTTTGCCAGGAATTTCATGCCGTGTCTCTGCTTCTGACGCACGTCGATAATAGGGGTAGCTTTATTACAGTCTCAAATTGTCAATAGCTGTGATAAATGAAACATTCAGGTCATGAATGCATAAGTTTAGTCATCATAACTATGCAATTTATATTTCTAACCAGGCTAGGGGGGGATTGGATATTTTCAAGGTTAGTAAATGAAGCAATTGGAAGTAAGAATTAGTTTAGATAAATATTGACTTTACGAATATTCTACAAGTTACAATTTCATTCTACAGAACAAGAAACGCACATGCCAACAAACAACAATCGATTCAATATTACAAATGAATTGACATCGCTGTTCTAAGATGAATAATATTGGTACAGCATTGAATCGTTTAAAATGTATTGCAGTGTGGGGGGAGGTGAGTCTCGATGATTTATCAAGATAACTAAGACCGGATTTAGTTGTTATAGGGACCAAAGTTCAAATTTGATACGCTTGAGAATAAGTAAAGTCATTTCATCGCGTTGCATACGGTGAAATTCTAAAATAATTATCAGCACGCGCCAGCGCGCTCACACATAGTTGCGCGTCCGTGTGCAAGTGTTATATTGA
The DNA here is from genome assembly GCF_053919585.1 of Euprymna scolopes. NCBI lineage: Eukaryota > Metazoa > Mollusca > Cephalopoda > Sepiida > Sepiolidae > Euprymna > Euprymna scolopes. The sequence continues at coordinate 31,045,276 of NC_136497.1, forward strand.
AAGTGGATAATTGGTCTAACGTATAGCATCGCGGCTTATAAAATCGATTTTGTCGAATTCAAGCTATATCGGTGGATTGATTGTTATTTTTGTTTAACATTTTTGGCAATAACGCGGGTTACTTCGCTACATTCTTGGAAACATAATTCTACCAATTGGGAGAGTTTTGAACAGTCAGGAGCGGTATGCCAACATCATCCGTAATGATCGACTCATCTCTTTGGTGGTTGTTCTCTTCATCTTTTTATATTAAATTAAATCTTCCTGATATGATTTGTTTATATGAGTAAGAACTGGTAGAGTGTCATTTACATTTAAATGCGGGTAGAAAAGCTATAAACGGTATTCGCTCCTCACCTATCGTGACAATAGTCAATCGTATTCCCCACCTTACAACTTTCTACTAAATCTTGATAAACAAACAAACACAAACCTGAGATCTGCTCTATTCGAAAAGACATATTACTAGTGAATGGGCGTGGGTTCTTTATTTCCTACCCAGCAACGTTGGGGATAATATAGAGGAAAATCAATCTTTATTTGTGGACTAGCTAAAATAAACGTTCACGCCGGCTTTCTCCAAATTGGGAAAACATTATTACTTTAAATATGTGTTAAAAACAAATAGCATATTACACTTATTAATCAGTAAATTTTATATTTAAAAAATATATGTTTAGGAATTTTAGGGATAAGGATTGATAATTTGTATCATTTGGCTCATCCAACTTCTGTTCTCATTTTGAGTCTTATTCTCTAACGTTTCGACCGATGTAACCTCCGATCTTCTTTAGGTGCGTCTTTTCGAACTCTGATATCTATGTTGGATTTCGAACTGAAACCTTTTTAATACACTGCGTACATTATTTATATTCTGTCAGTCATGACCGTGTAGAATCTTAAGTAATTTTGGCACTTGCACATTTGTGGTTTGGAGGACAATATTTGTTTACATTTTTAAAGAATTCCTAAGGAGAGACAATTTAAGAAGTTATTAAAGGTTATAACTTTTAATGATCATTTGGATTTATTAAAAAAGTTTAATTTAGTATTTTTTTTGTTTTATTATATTTTATACTTTCTCAAATAATACCACTTTTATATATTTCAGTATTTTCCATTCCTAGAGAGACTGTTCATTAAAAATTTCATTTAAAAAATCGAACATTTTCAGAAAGGTTAATTTTTGTTAGTCGTCCATTTTCATAAAACTACAAAAACATATAACTGTTGTAATTTAATTCAAAATTCTAATCATTTTATTAAAGTTTAAAAATTCTATCGAATTAAATAAATGTTTAGACAATATTTTAATTTCTGTTATTGTTAATTTAATGTTTGCTTTGCGAATACGTTACGCGAAAATTTAAAGACTTTTAGAATTGTTTTTTTCTTGGAATTCATAAAAGAAAATTAATAAAAATGCTATTCAAACCTAAAATGCACAAGTTCCGTATTTTTTATTTTATTCTTGATTAGTATTGCCTCTAAGCAGGATTGAATCTTCAACTTACTGAAGACTTTCTCGTAGAACTATTTATAATTTAAATACTTTATCCGCTGCGCCACGTCTACATAAACGTAGTCCTCATCAGCAAATACATAACAGTTGTTGATAATTAAAGTTTCCTTTCAATTATATAATAGGGTCTATTGGAATCTATCCTATTTTACGTTGGATTTCCGCCAACGTTTTGGATAAAATTGATTATTTGTCTTAAATTAGATTTCAGCTGCGAAATAAAATTGTACTTCTCTGCTAGTGTAGTATAATGTTTTAGTTGTTGGCAGCCATATTTATTTTCATTGTTATTTTTATTTTTATTTTGGGACCAATTTTTTTTACAGAAAATGTTAAAAAATTATTCGGTCATTTAATAATGAAACCTTGTCGATGAGAATAAGTGTGACACGGGTAAAAATTTGGAATAAACTTTTAATTGTATGTACATTAAAAGTAAGTTATCCGTTTATTTAAGAACAATAAGTACATTTATGGGCAGCAAGAAGTAAAATGGACGAAATATTGGAATATGACCTAGGCTATAATGTTGTGTATTGGTTTATATTTGAGGAGATGATATATTAAAACGTGTCATGTGTTATCTAGTGGATGTAATATGTTGTTCTTTTAACAGACAGATAATAAACGTATAAATCGTATTATATTGTTTAGTTAGGAGGACATGATATTTACGTGTAAACCGAGTCATGTTGTATCAGACTTATCACACGGGATATTTTTACAGTTCATAAGTAAGAAGAATAATATATGCTTCATACCTTTTTCTTGAAGAGTTCTTTTAACTTCATGCTGCTCCGTGAAGAACCATGAAGCGATCAGCACCAACCAATTGAGACATATGTTATTATTTGTGAAACATTTAAAACAACTCTTTATATTTTTGTAATATAAATTTATTACAGTTTTCTCAAATGGTTTTCACAGGATCTGCAGTTAGTCTACATTTTCTGTTCATACAGCTCACTCCCAACTGTCTGTCCACCCTTGTCTAGACGTCTGTTTGCTCTGGTAGTCAATCCTCAACTCTCTGAATCTCTCCAAAACTAACTACATCACGTGTTCTCTTACGTCATCTAATTACGTGTCTCAGACCAATCTAATCCACCTAGTTATTTGTTTATTCAAAACCCTAAAATAATGTTTACATATATTTTCTATTTTCACATTCTTTTTGCAATTCACACGTCAATCATTTCTTTCGCAATTTAATTGTTTATTCTTCTAATCATAATAACTGATCCAGCGACCATCCGTCGCTCAAATCAATTAACAAGAATACAATAACAATAATAATAATGTTTTGACCATTGACCCCGCTTGCTTCAGTTAACAGATACTTCGCTATGATCACAGCCTAAAGGGTCATAACATTACAATAATTGACCCAGAGTTTTGATTAAAGCACAAATTTATGACATAAAGATGTTATTTTATTTCGGCTATTAACTATGAAAAAGCATATTTCGCTAATAGCGCGTGTTAAGATTAGGGTTAGGGTTAGGGTTATTTTTATCAACTTAATATTTGTTACAATCTTTTGCTATGAAAAATGATAGATTTTCTAAACCAAAACGAAAAATAGGATTTAATCACATCATTTCGTAAAGATAATTTTGAAAACCTTAGAAAATCGGGTAATGTTATATATATTTTTAGATAATAAAACAAAATCTGAATTTTTTGGTGGCATCCACCATAACAACTGTAAGTTTTGCTCTTATTTCGTTCTTGGTGTTAAATTCAAAGATGCTTCGCTCTAACTACGTTGCACACATCAATCAGATTCGACTTTAATACAATCGTCAACAAGATCTGACGTATACATTTATCTTACAGAGGACATCCCCCCTGGATTTACAAATTCTTTTATGATTAGAGTATATGCCACCGAAAGTCTCTGAATAAAAGGCGTTAAAATTTTTTTTTTCATTGAATAAAACATTTATCCAGTATTACTCGGATTTTTAAATTGTTCAAATGTAAAAAAAAAGAAAATATCTTTTTGTCGAAAAGTTTGAAAGCGTAGTTTATATCCCTTAGTCTTACTTGGTACTAAAAATGACCTAATTTTTAGATAAAAAATGATGACAATGTACTTTTTTCCTTTGTTGCTATAAACAATACAGAAAAATAAAATAACCTTTGGCATGTCACGGGAAATTTGTAATGCGGAAAAACATAAAAATACGTTATTTTTGGCACATACAGGCACATATATATTAGGTTGGTGCAAACAAAATGTTTGTATATATATAGTTGAACGTCAAAAACGACATTATTTCTGCACCAACCTAATATATATGTTAACCAACCTAATACATACATACATACATACATACACATATATGGGTATATATATATATGTATGCGTGTGTGTGTGTGATTACTTTATTTAATCACATTAATTAATATAGGAAGATATAATTTTATGCGTAAATTTTTCTTCAACAGTGTTCAATATATAGGTAGAGCTAGGTAGTAAGTTATGAAAACATATATGGGTATATATATATATATATATATATATATATATATGCGTGTGTGTGTGTGATTATTCATTTAATCACATTAATTAATATAGGAAGATATAATTTTATGCGTAAATTTTTCTTCAACAGTGTTCAATATATAGGTAGAGCTAGGTAGTAAGTTATGAAAACATACGTGGCAATTAAGCTACACAGAATATTCCGTGTTTCATTCTCGTAAGAATTCGTATAGTACTGAATTTAGTATTGGTGAGCAGCATTTTTTCTTTAATACATGTTTAATTGAACATCCGAGATAATTCCTGTTTGTTTATCTTGAGATCCATCTTTTCCATATAAGGTTCATCATTTAATATGAAAAAAACATTTAAAATAAATCATTTACTAATACGCAATAACTCGACACCCGACAAAAAATTGCTAAAAACTAGTAACAAAGTGTATGTTTTTAAACATATGAGAATGTATCTCCAAAATCAATTCATACATCGGTATATAATATATATATATAATAAGGACTAGTATTTCTCCCCAGCCTACATGTCACCTGTCCTCCATTAACAGCCCCATCTTTCAACAGCTAGTAGCACATAACACTCTCCAAAACGAATTTAGAAACATAATATCGCTATTCTAGCCACCTATAATTGTAACCTGCGCCTCCCAATCATAGAACACCTACTCATTCGCATAAACAAACCGACCAACAATCGGGCTCAATATAAGAGTGAGAATACGCTTAAATGCCTTTAACCGATTTTAAACGACTTTTTCCATAAATTCACTAAACGCAATTTTTAATTTATCACTCGCCTGAAAACGACTTGGAGAATTTTCTTTTACACTCGAACAGAACGTTTGAACATCGTTCCGCCAAATGAAAAAGATGAATCGCAAGATAAAAAAGAAACAGGAATTATCCCTGCTGTTCAATGAAACATGCATGTATAGTACTGTTGGACTCTTTCGCTTGCATCTCTACATCTTACCGATCAATATTTTATTGGGATTGTACCACATTTTTCAACTTTTTCTTCGTCGAGCCTAGACTTCATTTAATACATGCAGTTCTGCATTATGATCGACTTTTATGCAAATATGACTTCTCTTATATTTTATTGTTTTCAGTTCATGTGCTAACCCGCACAAATTTGCCTACAAATATTATTTTACTAACTACAGGCTGGAACGATAAATTTGGTGCCCTAAAGGAAACAACACTGCAACTTTAGTTAAAAATTTTTACTGGACAAATCAATTCAGGTTACTTAATCATGTAATAAAGCCATTAGGGGTCCATCCTGGGCCCTACTATCTTCTTGATCTCCATTAATGATCTTTCAAATCACATCCTTAAATCATTCGTTGACATTTATGCTGATGACACTACTATCTATGGTAGCACATCTAAGACTGTAAATGACCAAGTTCTCTCCGATTCTCTCTCCTCTGGCCTTGAGCACGTGGTACAATGGGAACATGGGTGGCTAGTTATTTTTAATACATTTAAAACCAAGTTTTTATCTTTACATCATCAATGCTCTGATCCTCATCTGGCGTCAATTGAAATGAATGGCTCTCGTCTTGGGGAGGCCGCATGTTTTGACAAGCTTCTAGGCTTGACCTTTACTCCTGATCTGAAATGGAACACGTATATCAAATCAGTTGCCAAGGTCGCTGGAAAAATGGTGGGATCCTTCTATCGATCCAGTAGATATCTCAATGCTGATTCTATCTATATTAGATCCATGTACGTCCAAGGATGGAGTACTGTTGCCACATCTGGGCAGAAGCTGCCAGAAAGGACTTGTCCTGCCTTGACAGAGTTCAAAATAGACTTCGTAGCCTCGTAGATGTCCGTTTCTCTTCCCTGCAACCTCTATCTCCCAAAAGAGATGTTGCGAGTTTGTCTCTGCTTTATTGCTATTTTGATCGCAAGAGCTCGACTGAGTTTTAATCTATGGTCCCTCCCTCGCCAAACTTTCACAAGAAACACTCGTCTAGGTGAAAACACTATCAATAATTCCCCCACTCTTTTCTGTGCCTAAACCTAAACGTATATTCCATGAACAAAGCTTCTTTCTTAGAAGTGCACGCCTGTGGAACTGTTTTCCGTTTTCCTGCTTTCCAACTGACTACAATCTGATTGTCTTCAAGTCCAACGTAAACAAGTTCTTGATGAGCCGTTCCACTTAAGTTAACAAATTTACCGAATTTCCATTACTAACGATTACTATATTGTCCAATTGACTATTGTACACTCTTTAACCCTTATCCTCGAGTGGTCTCGATAATTGACTAGTGTACACTCTTTAACCCTTATCCTCGAGTGGTCTTGATAAGTGGTGATGCCTATGTAAAAAAATGTAACCGCCTTCAGTCTCAACCTCCGCCTCGATTCGGGTCCAGAACTCGGAGCATACATTATCTTCAGCCACGATATAAGCTCGGCGAATACTCGGTGGATGGTGGCGATCAGGCTGGCTTCAGTATTATGGGAGATCATGTTGATGACGTTCTCGATGTATGACCAAACAAACCAGCGAATGTAGGTCGGATGTAGGCGGACAGTGAGAGAAGGGTGCAATATCGTAGCACTCCTGAAACCAAGCCTTTGGACTTGTGGATCGACGCAAAGTCCTATTGCCATCTGATTGCACCAGGGGATCACCATGTGAGGTGGCATGATGTGGCCTTAACTTAAAACCACACCCAAGACCATACACGTGGTCGGAAACTTCATTGAGCTGCACCCTCAAGTGTTGAACCGTCCGGATTTACATTTTGAGTGTGCTGACAATGGACCTGTTGCTATAACTTGGATCGGTAAAAGCATGAGTTGTACAGATGCGCATCTCCGATATCGCTCATTAAATAATTGTGTCACTTTCAGACATGACGGACGATTCCTGTCGTTCTTGGGATTTGTACAAAAATGGCCAACTACTAAATGGTCTGCAGCAAAAAAAAAAAAAATAAATAAATAAAAATAAATGAATATATAAATAAAGGAAAACCGGTTTTCTTCAATGGAAATGAAATCATGTCGTTTTTTCTAAGGTGGCAATTTTATCATTCTACCTGCACATTTCTCTGAGAATAATTGTAATTCTTTGAACTTCAAGAGTAAATTTTAAGTTTTCAATTTGTATTCCTTGTCAAATAATAAATGGTAAATACAGAGTGTTTTATTTATATCCATTTTGAATAGTGAGCCTTTTTATCTGGTAAGGGTTGTCTTAAAATATTGGTATTACTATTTATACTCGCTTTATGTTCACAAGAATTATTCAGTTTGTAAACTTGAATATGTATATATATATATATATATATATATATATATATATATGTGTGTGTGTGTGTGCGTGCATATGTGCGCGTGTGTGAATGTGATTGAAAAATGGAGAATGAAAACATAAATGTCCAACGTTTGGCCAGTCTTAAGCTGTTTTTTTCACGAGTAACACAGTAAAAAATAGTCTGCTACGAGAGTGTCAATTATTTCAGGTGTATATATGTTAAAGGGGAGGACAACATATTTTAATTTACGTACATTAGGAAATTACTTGAGTGAGTGTATATTTATACAATATATTCTAATTCGCAATATATACAAAAGAACGCATTAAACACACAAACACATACTGTAAATTCGAAATTTGTATCTTCGTATATACGTATATACGTATATATATATATATATATATATATATATATATATATATACGTATATACATATATATACTAGCTAAAATAATAAAATAATCGTGCTAGCCTTGTTTCTTAAATTTGTATAAACTTTGGATTTTTATTCATAATTATCTCTTTTGACACTAGTTTTATTTTTGTTATAGTAATCCTTATTTAGTCATGAAGTCAGAATCCAGTTTTAAGTTGAAACTCGGCCAATAATCAAAGCTTATAAATTATAACTTTGTATTTATTATTTGTGAACAACAAATCCACAATGTAGTAGTGCATGTTCTCTCCCAAGATTTAGAATTCTACTATAGTTCCAAACGGTCATGTGTCACATTTAATCCTCATGTGGAATATTTAAATCAATACAATCTTCTGGTTTCGGTTATTTGGAATTGGTACGGCTTTTTAGGACTTCACTAAGCGCCGAAAGCATTTAAAAGTAACAGACTAACCGACAGACAAAAAATATCCGTCTTTTTTGTTGCTCTCTCTCTCTCTCTCTCTCCCTTTTTCTCTCCGTCTTTTTCTTTCTCTCTCTCTCTCTCTCTCTCTCTCTCTCTATATATATATATATATATATATATATATATATATATCCTTCACTCTGTATAAATAGCAAATCTTCATCTATTTGGAGAAAATAAATATATACCTTTTAATCCCGCTGCGCAAAAATTATCGAGTAAAACTCGTGCCTTTTCTAGACCCATATCAGGTAGTTAGAAGAAGCGAGAAGAAAATACCACATCAGACAACATTTCAGATTTGCCGCCAAAATAAATTTGAAAAGCAACTCTGTTAAAAGTCCATAGTTAAAAGTCAAAATTGAGTATTTTTCTGTACGTCATTAGAAATGATAATAATTTTTTTTTACGTGAACCATTTATATTACAGACGTTATTCTATGAGTTTATGTTAATACGTTAGTAATATATCTAGATAAATATCAGGCACTAACACCGACGGAACAGTTTTAGTCATTCCTTATGGAAGGCGTACACTAGTATATATCGATCTATGGAAATTATTAAAAATTTCAACCTTATAGGAGTAAAGACTATAATTAAAATCACAAAGACAAAGATAAATGTCATGCTTAAAATTCATATTTTTCGTTTGTATAATTATACACACACACACACATATATATATATATATACATATATATATGTGTATATATATAATTATATTGAATAATAAAGACTGTAAAATTACATTCAATTTTTATTTTTATTATCTATTTTTCTTGTCATATATATATATATATATATATATATATATATATATATATATATGGTAAGTTATGGGAATTAAGCTATTCAATTAATCTAATATGAGAATCGTCTATCTGAAATGCTTTTGAGCCTGACGATTCCCCACGGGAATGAAATGTGGAACGTTCATGTAGATTAATTACCATAAATATATTTTATATGTTGAAATAAATACTGAAAATCGATGCATAAGATATATCTTCTTATAACATTTTTTTTGTGAATGCACGAAATATGATATCAAACACACACGCACACATTTGATATATTTTTTATTTCTATTGCGAAAGTATATGTATATTATTTGATATTTGATTTGTTTTTTGGCTGTTATTTCGAAAAGTTTGCGATTTAAGTGTTTTTGTCTTTTCTGACTCATTTAGAAATAAAGAAAACCCAGTGAAAATTGCGTTCTATATTATTGGTCTAAATATTTTCTGCTTTGCCAATTTAAACTCCTCCTATTTTCGCATTGACCTCCGATCATATCCCTCTTCCTGCTACCATCCATTTACCTCCGACTATTATTCAATCTTTCACTCCCACTCGCCCATTAAATGTTACCAAATGTTTAAATGCAGTAGTCTCTCCCCCCCTCTCTCCCTTACTGTTTACCTATTGACGTACCCTCTTACAATACATCATTATTGTTACTTCACGTCAGCTGAGGCGTTACCGTTAGTTTATATTTGGTACTGCCTTGCTTTGACTACATCACCGATTTTCGGCTCCACCTATCGATCTGTCAATCTATTTTGATCTACATGTGTCATCTTGTAATATTTCTATGGACGTCATCTCTAAGAAAAAAATAAAAATAAAAATAAAACTCACTCCCTCCCCCCTTTTTAGTTCTTTCTTTTATAGATTTTTTTTCCTTCTATATTTTCTGCTGTTTCTTTGATTTTACTAGAAGATTTGAAAAGAAAAATTCGAACTGAAATAATTAACGCGGCAACATTGACATTGCAACGAAAAATAGGATAAGCAAGTGAGTGTTAAAAGATATTTCGCTCTACCCAGGCTACCCTACTATTCTATTCTTGAGATTTTGAACTTTCTTTTCTCGTTTCAAATTGCATTTCATATTTATGTTTTTTATTTCTTTTGCGTCAATGAATAAGTAATTCTTAAATCGATGCAGCTTGGAAATTAATACAATTTATTTTACTTGACCCATGTACTTGTGACAAATATGCTTAAAAAGTAAATGTTTAATATATAAAAGAAGCCAATTTACTTTAAATACGTATTGAGTAAAATAAATCATTTTGATTCTAGATAGGATTAAATACATCATTCTAACTGAAGCGAACCTGAGCTCCAATCTATGGCGCCCTCCTTGTAAAACTTTCACGAAAAACACTCGTTTAGTTGAACCCACTATCAATAATTCCCCATTCTTTATATGCGCATAAACGTTAACGTGGATTCCATGAACAAAGCTTCTCTGTAAGGACGACATGCCTGTAGAACTCATCCGTTTGCCTACTTTTCAGCTGACTACAATATGGTTGCCTTCAAGTCCAAGTCAAATCTTCTTCTTCCTCTTCTTCTTCTTCTTCTTCTTCTTCTTCTTCTTCTTTTTATTCTTCTTCCTCTTATTACTATGTACCAACTGGGAGTTCTCACACAGATTATCATCAATGATTGCTCACTGATGATAATTAGTGAAATTTCATGGAGTCTGAATGACGATTTCTCCATCTAATTCGGTAACCATTGCAAATGATTTTGTGTTATCGTTGCTGCCGATTATCATTTATTTCTCATTGGCAACGATCAGTATTCCCTGGGACTTAGGTATCATTAAGACCCCCGAAGGTCCCAGTAACCTCTACACTCGACCGGTAGAGATCTGGTTATTATTCCTCCTTCGTGAGCTTTCCATCCTCTTGTAGATTTCACGAGTATCATGCGTGGTATCAGCCGGGAATAATAATAATAATAATAATAATAATAATAATAATAATAATAATAATAATAATAATAATATATTATTATTATTATTATTATTATTATTATTATTATTATTATTTATTCGTTAGGAGTAGTCACACAGGCAATTATCAAAGATTTCTCTTTGAGAACAATTTATGATGTTCTCTAGTCTGAGCGACAACAAGTCACCCCAGATTTCTAGTACGTTCCACTTCTTTCGATAAACTTATTATCGCAACAGCCGCTTACCATTGATTTCTCGTTGGAAGCGACCATTGGGTTTAACTGGAATTTTAAAAGCAATACGCCTCCTCAAAGTCCTAGTCCTCTATGCACTAATCCAGCGGAGGTCTGACTAGTGCTTTCTTTCCTCGGCCTTTCCATCCTCCTTGACCCTCACTTATTTAGTATGACGCCAGTTTGCGGCGACACACGAAAATAGTGGACGGGCAGATGGTAGGACTGCAGGGGAGTAACCTTAACAATATTAGTTTCAGTTTTCATGATTCCATGTGATGTTTCTTTGTGTTTTACATCTGTAACAGTTTCTATGCCCGGCTTGTGCCTGTAGCTCATGTATGTTATTCTCCACATTCAAGGATTTTCTTTAATATTTCAACCGTTTTCATTATTGTTATATGTTGTATTTTCTCAGCCATCTCTCTGATTCCAAACTCTCCCATTTTTTTCAACGTTTTCCGGTATTATTCCTAGTACTCCCATTATTAGTAGTGTTATCTTGACTTTCTTCATTTTCCATATCCCATTGAGCTCTCTGACCAGTTCCGTGTATTTGCTTCGTTTCTAAATCTCCTTGATCTTAAATCTGTGTCTGCTGGAACGGCTAAATCTGCAGTCTGCCAGGTCTTTTTCTTCTTGCTAACTAGTATGATAACCGGTCGTCTTGCTTGGATTAGTTTATCCCTTTGTATATCCATGTTCCATAGGATTTAAATTTCCGGTACTGCTGCTGGTTTGTGCTTGTACCATTTTTCTTTGTATCAAGATATAATTGTTTGCATAATTGCTAACATACTGCCTTCCTCACTTAATCGTGTTTATTCTTATATTTATTTTGGGCTAGTACGCTGCATTGACCTTTTATGTGGTTGATTGTTTCGTCTGCATTTTCTGTTTTCTTTTGTATTGTCGATGCTTGCTTTAATGTGATGGATTCTATATTATTATTGTTATTATTATTATTATTATTATTATTATTACTATTATTACTATTATTATTACTATTATTATTATTATTAGTAGTAGTAGTATTCTTTGTTATACTTTATTATTCTTTTTCTATCATCATCATTATTTTTATTATTATCATTATTATTTACTAATATAATAATATCATTAATATTTACTATTCATAATATTTATTGTTATAATTATTTATTAAAAATATTTTGGATTATCATCATTATTACTATTTATTATTATTTATTATTTTTTATGTTAATACTATTATTATCTAATAATATTAGCGTTATTTGTAATATTAATTATTTATTATTACCATTATTATTATTATTTATTATTATTTTTTTGTATGTATTATTTATTATTATTTATTATTTATTATTATAGATTATCTTTATCATTATTTATTGTTTTTAATCATTTCTATTAATTATTAGTACTATTGATAGTTTTTATAATATTCAAATCTTAATATTTACTATTATTAATATTATTTATTTTATATTCATTATTAATTACATATTATTATTTATTATTGTCATAATAATAATTATTATTATTTCTTATTATTTCTTATTATTTATTTCTTCTTCTGTGGGAGAGAGGCTGCAGGGTAGAGAAAAGAGCATCCCCACTAAGCTACGAAGTCTATTTTGTACTCTGTCAAGGCAGGGTAGGCTGTTTTAGCAGCTCCTGCCCAGATGTGGCAGCAGTACTCCATCCTTGGACGTACTTGGCTTTTATATAGATAGAGAATTGAATCAGTAGTGAGATATCTTCGGGAGCGGTAGAAGGATCCCACCATTTTCCTAGCGTCCTTGGCAACATACCTGATGTAGGTGTTCTATTTCAGATCAGGAGTAAAGGTCAAACCCAGAAGCTTCTCAAAACATGGAGCCTTCCCAAGACGAGAGCCATCCATTTCAATTGATGCCAGATGGGGATCAGAGCTTTGATGATGTAAAGATAGAAGCTTGGTTTTGGATGCATTAAAAGTAACCAGCCACCTCTTACCCCACTGATCACGCGCTAAAGATCAGAGGAGAGAGAATTAGAGAGAACTTTGTCATTTACGGCCTTTGATGGATTGCCATAGATGGTAATGTCATCAGCATAGATGTCAACAAATGATTTAAATATGTGTTTTGGGAGATCATTGATGTAGATCAGGAAGCTGAAGCCGTACTGTGCCTCAAGGAGTGTCTGTTCAGAAACCATAATGAGTATGTTAAAATGACCCGTGCAAAGATCTTTCCAGCAATTGAGAGGAAGAAGATGCCCCTGTAGTTTCCACAGTCCGACTTACTCCCTTTGTTTTATAGAGGGAGACGATTAGAGCGTCGCGAAAATCGTCTGGCATTATCTCCTCTTCCCAGACAGTTAGAAGGACGTCACAGAATGCCTCAAGAGCATTGGGGCACACTGCCTTGTAGATCTCAGCAGGGATGCCATCCATTCCCGATGCTCTGCCAGATGTTGTCTCGTAGATCTCTTTCTTGATCTCTTCGATAGTAGGGTTTTTTCGAGTAAATCCTGTATCAGCACTCAGCGCCTCTAATGGCACGGGTCATGTCTCGTTGGCGGACGATGATAAAGTCAATCATGTGCTAGTGTCTTGACCTTGGGTGCATCCAGGTGGTCTTATACTTGTCTGGCATTCTGAACAAGGTGTTTGTGATGCAAAGACTGTGCTCTGCACACTTGCTGAGAAGGAGCAGAGCATTGCAATTTATCTTGCCTACTCTCTCCCCACTGTAGTCTCTCCCCAACCTTGCATTAAAGTCTCCAAGGATAACTAATTTGTCGCTTGGTAGGGTTGACCTGATGACTTGGTCAAACTGTTCGTAAAACTTCTCCTTGGCATCATCTGGGCTTGTGAGTGTAGGGGCGTAAGCGCTGATGATTGTGAGATGTTTGATCCTAATGAGAGGGATGCGCAGTTTCATGAGGCGCTCGTTGATTCCAACTGGTAGGGTACGCATGCTCTTCAGCAAAGCTGTCCTGATGGCAAACTCGACACCATGAATCCGGTCATCTGTTTGCAGCTTTCCTTTCCAGAAGAAGGTATATCCACCTCCCTCTTCTCTCAGAGATCGCTCGTCAGCAATCCGGGTCTCGCTTAGTGCGACTATATCTATATGATAACGCTGGAGTTCCCTTGTGATGAGCGCTGTTCTTCTTTCAGGTCTTGAGGAAATAGCTCTATCCAACAAGGTTCGAACATTCCATGTCCCGATGATAATTTTTTTTCTATGTTCTTGTTGTAAGACCGCTATGTGGATGAGTCCGTCAACCGCGGTAAGCTGACTAGACACTAGAAGGGCAAGCATTTGTTTGGGGTACCTTTTCTAACTCAAGAAATGAAGGCCGTGTAAACTTCACACTGATCGTTCCCAGTGTTGTAGCATGTATGATAATAATAATCAAAACAAACACAGTGGTGTAGTTAACAAAAGTGTATTAGCAAAAGTTTGTTACGGAAGTATGGGTGATGAATCTGGAAGCAATAATAACCCCGAAATGCAACGCAAAGCACAGTCTCTGAGTAAGTCTATTATTCTAGATGTATTTAAAATACCTTATCCCATAACAATATATTAATATAAAATCGATTAGACATCATTAAATTGCATAAATAATTTTGCTTTCCTTAAGTTTGCTAGTTTATTTTCACTAAATGTTTTTGTCTCTTTCGAAATTTTAATTTTAAATTTAATTATTACGGTATCATATCATAAGATTATTGATTGAACCATATCTTTATAGACCTATATCTAAAATCGATAAAAATATAGCTTAACGTGCCTACAAAGATCGATTGATCGAATGAAACATAAAGCTTGGGAAATATTAGCAACGCAATAAATCGATTAGTTAAATTCGGTTAAAAGCGAATATGAATCGGCTCATCTCATCTCGAAAGACAATTTGATTCGAAAATCATAGTCAATCAACGAAAATTCTAAACAAAACTCCAAAACAAAATGTAGATGCTTATTCCAAACTAGCATATTAAAAAAATCAACCAGCAAGTAGATATAGAGATACGAAACCGTCATACATTCTTGTGAACTTTTAGTTTTAAATTTACTCGCCACTTATCAAGGCATTATCGATGATAAGGGTTAATGAATGTAAAGTGGTAGTTTAGTAATCGTTTATGGTGTAGATTGGGTGGAAGTTGGATTATTTAAGGGGACGGTTCAACAAGGACTTGTTTACATTGGACTTAAAGGCTACCATATTGTAGTCAGCCGTGAAATAAGCCAAAAGAACCGTGTTTCATACGCGAACAGTTCTAGGAAAAATGATTTGTTCATGGAATCTGCATTTAAATCTTGACATAGATAGAGAATGGAGAAAATTGTTTATAGTGTTTGTAGTTAGCCGAGCATTTTTTGTGTAAGTTTGGC
Source organism: Euprymna scolopes (assembly GCF_053919585.1). Lineage (NCBI taxonomy): Eukaryota > Metazoa > Mollusca > Cephalopoda > Sepiida > Sepiolidae > Euprymna > Euprymna scolopes. The sequence continues at coordinate 31,060,823 of NC_136497.1, forward strand.
AAAAGGGGCGACCATAGATTGGATCTCATGCGAGCACTTTTCATGAAAATAAAAAATAGAACAGATATAAGCTCGCAGAGTATGTTTTGTAGGAAAGAGATTGCAAGTTTCGAAGCCGGTTTTAAACTCTATAAAGGCAGGATAGAAGTCGAAACAGATTTATAGGATTATTATTTCATGAGTACTACTCATATTGTCTGTTCCTGTATATTTTATTTCAATCAAATATTCGATAATAATGAATGTAAATGATAACTGAAAGTATAATTATCAAATCGCTGCATCGATGCGAGGAAAAAAAAACATGTACACACATGAAGTTGTTTCATGGTTTTATTAATATAGATTTTTTTTGTATCATTTTTCTTTTCATTCGATCGATTTCTCCTTTTTTCATTGTTTTTTTTATTATTCTATTGTTTGTTTCTTTTTTGTCAGTTTTCCCTTTTCTTTCCTTTTCACTTCCATTTTTTATTCCTTTTTTGTCTTTCTATCATTTTTTTCATTCTTTCTTTTATTCTTTTCTTCTGGTGGTGGTCGATCAGGCTATCTGAAGATACTGACTTCCTGCCGTAGGATGCATTAAAAATCGATGTTATTGTTTTTTTCCTCTCCATTTGCAAAATTCAATCATGTTTTGCAAGGCCAAAACAACAATTTCCTGCTTCAAAACAACCGAACCAAACACCATACATACATATTTGAATATATAAAAAATACTTATAACAAAAAGTTTTACTGAAATGACTAAACCCACCATTAATTAACCTTAAAAGAGTTGATATGCCCAAAAAACAAACAACCAAACCGGTTTTTCTTTTGGAAGATTTGTCATTTCTTTCTTTTATTTCTTTCTTTTTATCAATATCTTATTTCTTTTTTTCTATTTGTTTTTTTTATTTCATTCTATCTTTGTTCAGTCTTTCCTTTTTATGTAATACTAACAGGGATATCGACGTTGCCTGGGATTAAATGCCGATCAACTAATGCTTCACCCCTCCCCATATCTTATCGTTATCAAAATCGGTGGAATTGCCCATTTTTCAGTCAAATCGTTTTTCTGCTCTGGTTGGGGACACAACGCGGTGCACCGGGAGGAAGCTTCACATACCTCTCGGCAGTGACTTAGTCCATAATACATAATAGTTTACATTACACTGAAGAGAACCTACTGTTGATTGTATAAAATTATCTTTATATAATGGCTTAAATTAAAGTTTAAAATGTATCAAGTATGGCGGTCCAATGCTTTAAAGAGAAATATTCACTTTTGACACATTCTGTCATACCAAAGGACCTACTGTCGATTTTATATGCCGGGCGTTTCTGCTTGTGCGGTAATAATACTTCTCCAATGCACTTGTGATATTAGACTGTATCAGGTGTTAATTTTAGTCCAAATCGCCTGTCCCTCCTTTCATTGTATTATTTCAATTATCGATTATAATTAATTATCGAAGACATTCCGATATAAAATCTATCTAATAACATTACCAGGGACATCATGTATATTTGTGTGAAATTTCAGAAAAATTGGCCCAGTCATTTCGTAATCCATGAGGAACGAACTCACCCACACCCACAGACAAAGTTCCTTTTATATAATAGAGATATTGTTTTGTTCGTATGAATTTGCTGATATTTATCGTTGGTTCTTTATTTTCTTTTTTATTTCTTTTCTCTTAATTTCTTTTCTTTTGTCCATTACCTTATTTTCTTCTTTATCACTTTCGTTCTTCATATCTGTTTTCATTTCCTTCCATTTCCTTATCCGTTCTTTGATTGGATATATTTCCTAACAAACTTATTTCCATTTCAATGATATTAAAAAAAAATGAACATAATTACAAGCTTTCAAACCCCCTCTTTGCGCACAAACCTTTTATAAAAATATCTCCATTTTCTAGCCCAATTTCAGTAGACGCAATATGTTAAACAGTGTTTATTTAAAAAAACACACACTTTTACTTTGACGAACCATTCGTTGATTTACATGCGCCTTAAGGTTAAAGGTTATTTGTAAATTTAGCTAAATTAGTCCCAATTTATCGAAATCAGAAAATAATGCCTCAAATTGCAGAATTATTCACCTTAAAAGTTTTTCTTCTCATTGTTTATCGGTTCATTCTGTTTTTGAGTTGCAAGTGTACGCAAGCAGACCCCAGGCGTAAGCAAGCAGAAAAAATGGAAATTGGTGAACACATCTAAAATAATCTCGGTTATTGAACAGTAATTTATTTTAGGTTTCAGAAGAACGCAAATATTTAATTGGGACTTGGAAGAAAATTGAGAATGTTCTTATCAAGAAAAAAAAATGGCGCTGAGCTAAAAAGGAAAGGACAATCAAAGTGAGTAATATAACGAAGAAGAACGAGGTGAAAGAAGACGAAAGATATAAAATAAAGAAGAGTAAGAAAAGTAGAGTAAAGACGTATAAAATTGAAAGACTGAAACGAACGCAGAAAAAAATAAAGAAAGAAAAAAGATGAAAGAGAAATAAATGTAAAAAGGGAAACCAACCAATTTACGAAAAGAAGAGAAAAAGAGTTAGTGAAAATGAATTAAAAGGATGCAGAAATAGTTGATTGAAGGAAACAAAGTATATAGTGTAAAGACGAATAAACACAGAAAAAAAGGAAAACAAAGAAAAAGAAAAAGTGAAATAATGAAAAAGAAGGGTGAGTTGCCGAAAGAAAGACAAAAAAAGAAAAGTGAATTATATAAAAGGGAAGAAAGGGTGAATTGAAAAAAGAAAGACAGAAAGAAAAGCGAAAGGAGGGTGAATTAAAGGAGAACGAAAGAAAGAGTTGAAAAAAGAAAGTGAAGAAGAAAGAAAAGTGAATTAAAAAAAGAAAAGAAGAAATGGGTTGAAAAAAAACGAAGGAGCAAGAAAAAAGAAGCCTGAAATAAAGAAAGAGAAAAGAAAGGTTGAATGAAGAAAAAAGACGGAAAGAAAAAGGTGAACTAATAAAAAACGAAAAAAAGGGGTGAGTTGAAGAGAAAATGAACGGAAGAATAAAAGGGTAAATTAAAGAAAAACGAAACAAAGGTAAATTGAATATAAGAAAGACAGAAATAAAACTGAAGTGTGAATAAAAAAGTGAAAAAAGAGGAAAAGTGTGAGTTGAACAAAGAAAGCAAGAAAAAAAGAAAGACGGATGAATTGAAGAAAAATGAAAAAATAAATAAAACGGAGAAAGTAATAAATGATAAATTATATTTAAAAATGGTGAATTGATAAAAAAGAAATTGCAGTAAGAATAAATGAACTCAGGAAAGAAAAAAAAACTCGTATTAACATAAGAAAACATAAAAAATGAATGAAAGAAAGATGGAAGTAAGAAAAATCTTAAAAAATAAACAAACCGCAACCACCCTAACAAAGCCTCACTAACCTCCTAATACCTAGATCTAATCCAAAATAACCTCCTACCAACCATTACGTGGGGAATCCTTAAAACATCTAACGTATGTAAATCTTTCGACGTCCCATGCCTCCTCTGCCTGAACAAAAAACTTTTTCTATTCAGTTTTAAAGATAGAGACAAATTACTAAATAGAAAACATGAACCCACCATAAACTGTCGGCATTAAAAATCTCACCCCCTTAGCGATTATACGCCTTTCTGAAACATCCTTTTGGACCCGCTGAATAATACACACAATACATCCCAATTACTGTAACATCAACACGACCAATTTCCCTTACTCCACCCTCCCCATACCCTATATTACCTTACCCATCTACACATTCGTCTATCCATGAATCTAACTACCCCTCACTCAGTTACTAATTACTACTAAAACTCTCCACATTTATATGGGTGTACATATGTTGCAATTTGTATTGATATCTGTAGATATATATGTAATGTTATGCCCCTTTAGGCTGTGGTCATAGCGTAGTATCTGTTAACTGTGGCAAGCGGGGTCAAGGGTCAAAACATTATTATTATTGTAATTGTATTCTTGTTAATTGATTTGATCGACGCTGGATCAGTTATTATGATTAGAAGAATAAACAATTAAATTGCGGAATAAATGACGTGTGAATCGCAAAAGGAATGTGAAAATAGAAAATCTGTGTAAACATTATTTTGGGGTTTTGAATAAACAAATAAGTAGTTGTGGATATTAGGTTGGTCTGGAACACATAAGAGAACACGTGATGTAGTTAGTTTTGGAGAGATTCAGAGAGTTGAGGATTTACCACAAGAGCAGACAGACGTCTAGACAGAGGTGGACAGACAGCTAGGGAGCGAGCTGTAAGAATAGAAAATGTAGATTAACTGCACAACCTGTGAAAACCATTTGAAACAACTATAATAAATTTATATTATAAAAATATAAAGAGTTGTTTTAAATGTTTCACAAATAAGAACAGATGTCTCAATTTGATGTTGCTGATCGCTTCATGGTTCGTCACGGAGCAGCGGGAAGATACAGAAGAACTATTCAAGAAAAAGGTATGAAGCCTATATTCTTCTTCTTACATATGAACTGTAAAAATATCCTGTGTGATAAGTCTGATACAACATGACTCAGTTTGCACGTCAATATCATATCCTCCTAACTAAACAACATACATACGATTCATACGTTTATTATCTGCCTGTTAAAAAACAATATCTCACATCCACTAGATAACACATGAAACGTTTTAATATATCATCTCCTCCAATATAAACCAATTATGGAAAAATAAGCAGTTCATAAATATTTTTTATATATGTACTTTTTTGTATGGTATGTCAGAAATACTATTATCTTTAACGCACCTACTTACTTGTCTGTATGCGTGCATGTATCTTCATGTGTATATGTATGTGTATGTTCGGGCATGATTGGGTCTATATATCTATATCCTTATGTGTGTTTATGTATATGTTTCTATGTGAGTGTGCATGGAAATATATGGTCATGGGTCGTGTGTATATACATGAATATATATTTGTATATCTATGTCTATGTGCGCATGTATGTGTATGCGTACATCTGGGTGTTAGTGTCTGTATATATATATATGTATATCTATGTGTATGCATGGGTGAACGTATGAATGCAGGTATGGCTATATATGGATTTATATGAATTTAAGTGTTTGTATATATGTATGTGCCTATATCAACAATACATTTGACACTGAAAATAAAGTTAGGCATAACCATATGCATAGGCATATGTACATCTATATCTTACTGGAGATCCGTACATGTATCTTCATATGTATATGTATGTGTATATGCAGGTATGATTGGGTCTATATATCTATCCTTATATGTGTTTATGTATATGTTTCTATGTGCGCGTGTATGGATGTATGTGCTCATGGGTTGTATCTATATACATGACTATATATTTATATATCTATATCTATGTGGATATGTAAGTGTATGCGTGCATCTGGGTGTTAGTGTCTGTATATATATGTATATCTATGTATATCTATGTATGTGCATGGGTGAACGTATGTATACAGGAATAGCTATATCTGAGTTTATATGCATGTATGTGTATGTATATATATATATATATATATATATATATATATATATATATGCCTACATCCAAACTACATTTGACACTGAAAATGAAGTTAAGCATAACCACTGCCCAAAGCACCATGTTAGGAACCCCCATATGTATATAAACTTAACGGAACTACAAGAACCACTGACTCATTATAACTTAACCACCACTCTCATAATCTTCAACCTTTAAACCTTTATACCCCTTTTTTAATCTCTCAATCTATTAATTTATGTTATCTATATTCCTATCTTTATCCTTACTTTTATCTAGATCCCAAAGATTTTTTTATCTAGACTCCCTATCCAATAAGTAAATCAAATCAATACAGACCTCTAAATATCAAACCAACAGCATGTATTTTGAACATATCTTACAATGCGTCTACCTAACCCCGCATTATTAACTACACCCGTGTATTTATTTATTTATTATCCTAACTTTACTTTATTTACTTAGTATAAATATACACATGTCTCTCTCTCTCTCTCTCTCTCTCTCTCTATATATATATATATATATATATATATGTCTGTATATTTATATCTTTATGAATATGTATATTTATATAATTGTATATACGTGTATATGGATACATCTGTGTGTATGTATGTATATGCACATCTACTTCTTACTGTAGATCTATATCTCCACATATATGTATATATTTAGGTGTGTATATATATGTATATATGTATATATATATGTATATGAATATGTATATGTGTATAGGAGTTGTGTGTATTCGTGTGTATGTCTGCATATAGATGCATGTATGTCTGCATATACATTGTTTATATATATGTGCATGTGCATATGGGTTTGTATGCGGATGTGTAGAAATGTAAATATGTATGTATCCGTATGTATGCGTATTTGCACGTGCGTTGGCGAATGTGTTAATCCTTAACTACCTAAAAACAACTCATTGTCAATGAACAAGTCGACTTATGGCAACTACAAACATTCTAAATGGAAACGTTTACTTGTCAAGCACATATGACACTTACACAAACTCTTTCTCTTTCTTTCTCTCCCTCTCTTTCTCTCCCACTCTCTCTCTCTCTCTCTCATCTACTTCATATACCTGGTTAAACAACCAAAACGAAGTCAAAATTTGTAAACCTAAAAGTTGAAATTCCTCCCCCCTCCTCCTCGTACACCCCCTTTTTTACTATCCTCTCTCCCCCTCCCCTCCCCCTCCATATATCCATATATCTCCAGCCACGCCTACCTGAATCGGCTACCCCACAAACACTACAATCTAATGTATTTTAACCTTCAAAACCTACATATTGTCGATACCCGTCTCCCTCCCCCTTATCATCTCTTACCCCCCTGTTTTTTCTAGTATTTCCTCTAAAACACTTCTTCCAAATACTAACAACGATTTCTGTAAGGTCTGACGAGGCTGTTGGATCATAAACATGATCCAACATCCATAACATATGTAACCAAACAGATAAAACGGTAATAAAAAATAAAACACATATTTGCTCTGCAATAGTATTGGGCACACTTTCTCTATCTCTCTCTCTCTCTCTATATATATATATATATATATATATATATATACACTAATAGAAATATATATATATATATAATTTTGTTTAATTTAGCTAAATATTCAGAAATAATCCTACTATATATATATATATATATATATATACATATATATATATATATATATATATATATATATATATATATATATATATATATATATATATATATACTAGACTATCCGTGACCCGTAGAGTCAGTATATGTTATAGCTGTTATAGCTAACTATCGGATAGTCAGAATTAGTGTAAAAATGTGATAGTCGTGACCGAAAGGAAATACTTTTTAACTATTACGTAAATGAATCAAGAATACATATACTTTTTTTTACATAACAAAAACATTCGCGCGAAAGTATATTAAAATAAAAAATAGATTTCTCTATGTCGTTTCCCCATTAAACCTAATTAAAGCAATTATCACTCGATTTCATATACATAATGAAAAATTATTCATTAACAATTGTTTCATTTTTTTCTATTATGATAAGGTGCAGCGAACTAAGTATTTTGGTATCAATTAGAAATTAATACAGCTTTCTCAGCACAATATTACATTATTCTATATGTATGTCGGCTTTCGTTAAGAATCGAATTTCTGAAAAATAGAACTGTTATGAAAAATATTTATGAGCTAATTTTGTTAATATTTTTATGATCTATTTTTTTCAAATAATATCTTTACGAACTGATCTAATTGAATCAAACAAACAAAAACAGTTCATAATATATTTAAAAATAAAGTTCATGAGAATTTTTTTAAACGAAATCTAGTTGGAAAAATAAGCAGTTCATAAATATTTTTTATAACGTATATATTTTTGGTTTGGCTTATTTATTATGCGCGTACAAAATGACCCACCACTTTTACCAAGGAATTACATTGCTTAATATTCGCAAAACTACTTATTTATAGAAAATGTTAATGCAATACTCGTTTTCAGCATACCCGAAAACTTATAAAAGTCGTTACTTTAAAGGAAAACGTTATGGTAAAACCCGCATAAAACTTTACTAAAACTTCTATTTTACGAGGGGTGTGCAATAAGTAATGCCTCTGACCCACTTACATTTGTCTGATCAAGCTGAAAATTTGCATGTGCAATGATTTATATGTCTACGGGTGATGTGGTAAATTACAGCTCTGAACTAATTGTGGTTTCTATTTTATAGGTGTTTGAACTGAGTCAGGTGTGAAATGGGGCCTGTTGAATGTCGAGCAGTGATCCGATTTTTGTATTTGAAAGGACGCACACCACAGGAGACTTTTGATGAAATGAAAGAAACTTATGGTGATAATGCCCCATCATATAAAACGCTGGAATCGTGAATTCAAACATAACCGGAAGTCTGGAAACAGCTCACAGACCTGGTCGACCCCCTTCTTCCATTGATGAGGCATCTGTCCGTCAAGTTGAGGCTGCCGTTTTGGAAGATCGACGCATTACTATTTGCCAAATAACCCAAGATGTTAAGATTAGTACAGTGTCCGTGGAAACTATCATTAATGACCATTTGCACATGCATAAGGTGTCTGCTAGATGGATTCCCAGGTTGCTCACACCATTCCAGAAGCGAGAACGCGTCGAGTGCTCGAGGTGAATTTGGAGATGTGCCAAGAATATCAATCAAAGTTTTTCAAAAGACTGATTACACAGAATGAAACCTGGGTCCATCACTATGATCAGATACAGATACAAAAACCCAGTCAATGCAGTGGAATCATTTGGACTCACCACCTCCAAAGAAGGCAAGGGTGCATCACTCCTCTGGCAAGGTCATGCTCACAGTCTTCTGGGACCAGAACGGAGTAGTGATGAGAGATTTCCTGGCAGGAACCTATTATGCTTCACTTTTGAGGAAATTAAGGGAAGCTATCAAAATCAAGAGGCATGGCAAGATCCGCAAAGGTACCCTCCCCCTACAGGACAACGCTCCGGTCCACAACTCGCATTTCGCCAGATCAGAAGCACGGCCGTGTGGTTATTAAATTCTGCCCCATCCTCCCTACTCTCCTGACCTTGCACACTCTGACTTTCACCTCTTCCCAGCCATGAAGTTGTTTTTGAAAGGAAAGCGTTTCCCAGATGACGCAGCCTTGATTTCTGAAGTCACGTCGTGGGTGGAGGACCAACCTGGGGTGTTCTACAAAAACGGTCTTCAGAGCTGCATCAAACGATGGGAGAAATGCATAACTCTGGGTGGTTTCTATGTAGAGAAAGACTAATAACTGTGCCAAGTTTCGTTGCTCTACTGCTATGGGAAGTGGGCCAGGGGCATTACTTATTGCACGCCCCTCGTATATTTGCTTAAAAAAATCCACATTATATACGATGTTCGTCATTCGAACCTTAAAAGTTATCTGCCATCACTTTCATCGAATCGCATTGTATACAAAGAAGTGCAACTTTTAAGGAAAGCCAATATGGCTAAAAACACTGATCATGATTTATCAACGACTAGAGATTTTGCCCGTTTTTAATAGGCTAAAAAACTCTTGTTTTCATAATCTTTAAAGTATTAATAAATATTTGTAAGTAACGTCTTTAAACTGCCAATTTTTTTTTTACACAGTGATCACCACTTATCAAGGCCCGGAAGCCACTCAGGGATAAGGGTTATTGCAAGTACATTACGTTAGTGTGGAGATATGATAAAGTGTTTAATTAAAGGGGCGGTTCATTAGGAATTTGTTAACATTGGACTTGAAGACATACAAGTTGTAGTCCGGAGGGAAGCAGGCAGACGGAACAGAGTTCAAAAGGCGTGCAGTTCCAAGAAAGAAGTTTTGTTCATGGAATCCGCGTTTTGATTTAGGCACAGATATAGAGTGGGGGAAATTTTTCACAGTGGATTCAGCTAGACGGGTGTTTTTCGTGAAAGATTGGTGAGGGGGGACAAGGGATTGGAGCTCAGACGAGCACCTGCCATGGAAATAACGATAAAACAAGGATAGGCTCGCAACGTATCTTCTGTGGGAGGGAGGTTGCAGGGTAGAGAAAAGGGCATCCCCCACTAAGCCACAAAGTCTATTTTGTACTATGTCAAGGCAGGATAGGCTGTTTTTAACAGCTCCTGCCCAGATATGACAACAGTATTCCATCCTTGGAGTACTTGGCTTTTATATAGATAGAGAATTGCATCAGTAGTGAGATATCTTCTGGAGCAGTAGAAGGATCCCACCATCTCTCCAGCGACCTTGGCAACAGACTTGATGTACGTGTTCCATTTCAGATCAGGAGTAAAGGTCAAACCCAGAAGGAGTCAAACCACGGGGCCTCACCCAGACGAGAGCCATCCATCACAATTGATGCCAGATTGGGATCAGAGCGTTGATGATGTAAGGATAGTAGTTTGGTTTGGATGCATTACGGATTCCAATGCAATAAAAAGACTTAAAAATAGTTTAAATTGTAAAAACTAAAACCAATGCCCAAGAAAAGCAACTGCTATTGTGTTTGGTTACAGATATAGTGAGAAATTCACTTTTAAATTTAAATTAACTGGAATAACGTGTCCCGATTCATGCTGTCAACTCTGATAGTATTACACAGGTTCGAGCCTCGTTTGACGGTCCCGATAATTTATTCATGGATCCTACCAGAGACACAAAATTTATCAGATGGATGGGCGCCTATAAAGTCTGGTCCACTCCGATGATGGAAAGTAACGAAATTATAAATGAAGAAAACTTCGTTGGCCAGATTGACCCCTCGATACACACACACACCATAGAAGGTTTATGGCTCTATTGTAAAAAAAAAAAAAAGGAGAAAAGTTGGAAACAGAAACTTTCGGAACGCACATGATAGAATTCATGTTGCGAAGGAGGGAAAAGAGGCAAGTCTTTCCCCGTATAATCACAGCCATTCGTGAACAATATTTGTTTAAAAAAGTCTGTTTATATTATTTAAAATTAAAAATGTAAAACGTTTATATTGTTTAAAATTATAAAAAAGGGTTATATTGTTTAAAATTATAAAAATGTTCTATTTATATTGTTTAAAAGTAAAACAACGAAGTTCTGTATATATTGTTTAAAATAGATAAAAAGTGTTTATTATTTAAAAAAAAGATCTGTTTATATTGTTCATTTTTGAAAAAATATCCTGCTTATTTATAACTGTTCACTTCTGAAATACCATTATTATTATTTGTATAGTAACATAACGGTGATTAGGGATGTTTGGTTCCTTTTATGTGATATAAAGTTCGAGAGCAATTTAAAAACATATTTTCGATTTTATTTATTCGTTTGGTTTATGCTAGGACTGTAAAAAATAAAATGTATAAATCTATTTAAAAATAAATAATATAAGAAGGAAGCCATTCCGTAAATCATCGATTAAAGAAAAAGCTTGTATGGTGTTGCTTTCATTAAAGCATGCATCATAAACCGGGACCGGATAAACGACTTCACCGCCCAAGCAAGACGATTTGAGTTTTATATAATAATAATAATAATAATAATAATAATAATAATAATAATAATAATAATAATAATAATAGATATATTAGTTTTCTTGTTTTATCAATAATACGTGGATATTTATTTTTATCATTTAATATTTGATCACGTAAACTTTATCTATGAGCACTTGTTTCTGGTTATCATAAGGTCATCAGAATGGCTAATTCATCCTTACAAATCTACTCGAACGATTAAACTGTTTAGCTTCTTGTCAGCAAAACTAATCCGACCTTATTTTGCAATTATGCTATGTGAGAATTTTATCTTGCACAACCTGATGTCTCAGTGCCAGGAATAACCCAACAAACACAGGATTTACGTCCTCGATTGATAAAATCGATTAATTCTGATTTGCGATCAATAGAACAGGTTTAACATGAAAGTTTTCTTTCTAGATGTATAAATTGACGAGATTTACAAGTTCATCAGCACCGAGAGGGGCAGCCCTGCGCATGGGTTCTAAACTAGATATTTATGTATATGTAGATATATGTATTTATGTACATGGAGAGTAGATAATGCAGTGGATGTGTTATCGGCAGCTCCAGTAACTCTCGCTTCTCCTATTTTGTCATTCAGTCCTCATTCAATGAGTGATGTTTCTGACAAAGGGTGAAGAAAAAGCTGCTTAAAGGTCGGTAGTACTTGGTGACCAGTAGTCTGAGATCTCGGAAATTTTTCTGTTTCTATCTGTCCTTGTGGCCATGTCACTAGTACGGGTGCTGGAGGTAAACGTTTGTCTGGGCTGACGTTATCCGCCTGATAGTCAGGGACCCGAACCTTGGATTAACCACTAAGGAGGCTGTCCTATCAGTAGGCGCAAAGTACTGGGACTGCTGTATTGCCATTTGTTGAGTGGATCTGGACCATGCAGTAGTCTCTGGTGGGGCCTCTCGATGCCATACTAGTGGGTAATTGTTACGGCTTTATCTTTTCGTGTGCTACAAAAATACATTTCCTGTCTTTTTCTCTCTTACTTTCCCTCTCTGTACTGCTCTAACCAAGTATGCCGATCTATTCCACAAATCCCCAAACCACAACATGAAATATCTCCAGAATAAAAACTCGATTAAACCTAGAACCCCATCTTCCAACGTAGACCCCTACTACCAGGTCTCCTTCTCCAACATAAGGGGTCTACGTTCCAACCTTCCAGAGGTTGAAACCCAATTACAGGAGACGAAACCGGACATATTCTTTCTAAGTGAAACTGGAATAGGGCCGACCACTTCCCTAGATAAGTTCATAATTAATCGATACTCAAATTTAACAGCTAAATCTGACCCCCAAGATCGCCATGGGCATGGAATATGTGCCTACATTAAGGATGGCTTCTCGTGTGGCAGGGATATCTCTAGAGAAGATCCTAATTTACCCTATATGTGCTTCAGGGTTGCACTTGCTAACACCACTGCATTTATATTTGCCCTCTACAGGCCCCACAACAGCGGAGTTACTATCTTTAAGAGCATATCTGAGAAAATAGACAACATACTGTGTTCACATCCCTCGGCTAACATCCACATCTGTGGTGACTTCAACGTCCATAACGTGGAATGGCTGACCCATTCAAATATGACAGATGATAAGAGGAGGTTTTGTCATGATTTTGCCATTGCTTATGATCTCACTCAGATTGTTCGCGAACCCACCCGTGTGCCCGATACACCCGGTCAATATGCAAGCCTCTTAGACCTTTTTCTCTCAACTTCCCCTGAGCTATGTTCATGTTCCATTCATTCTCCTCTAGGATCCTCCGACCACTCCGTCGTATCAGTTAAGATAAAAACGAAATGTAAGAATCCCCCATACGTACCCCTCCACCGTACTGTATACCGATACTCTATGGCCGACTGGGATAGCTTCCGTACATTCATATCTGATTTACCTCTGCACTCCATGTTTAAAAAGGATGTGTCCTCTATAGTATCAGATCTGACCGAATGGTTAATTGCAGGCATAGACCAATTCATACCATCTAAAAAATTCCAACAAAAACCTAACAGCCAGCCATGGTTCTTCCCAGAATGTGCTGCTGCTATCGCGCACAGAAATCACTTTTTCCATAGCTACCAACGTAATAGATGCACTGAGACTAAAGCTGCTTTCAGGTCTGCCAGCAACCACTGTAAAAGAGTAATAAAAAATGCAAGAGAGCTATATGCCCAGTCTGTTAAATCCAAGGTAGCTGATCAGCGGCTTGGATCCCACCAGTTTTGGCAAATAACAAATAGGATCCTGAACAGAAGTGTGCGTTCTATCCCAACCATTATCAATAGTCCAGAGGTTATCTCGTCAGCGTCAGACAAGGCCAAACTATTTGCAAAGAACTTTGCAGCTAATTCTACCCTATGCGACGAAGGCCATCAACTCCCCATATTTCCTCCTATAACACAGAACAAGCTAGGTAACATACAAATATCCGTGCATGAGGTCGCCAAGCTAATAAAGAACCTAGATCCCAGTAAAGCAACTGGCCCTGATGGCATCCCAATTATAGTGTTAAAAAAGCTTCAACCAGCACTTGCTCCCATACTTACGAAACTATTTAAGCGCTGCCTTAAGGAGAAGTGCTTTCCGACTCCCTGGAAGACCTCATCAGTTTGCCCTGTATTTAGAATTCAGGTGATAAGTCATCTCCCTCTCAATACAGACCAATAAGTCTCTTGTGTGTTATGAGTAAGTTGCTGGAATCCATATTAAATAGAAAAATAGTCAACCACCTCAGCAGGAATAACCTTCTTAGTGACACACAATATGGCTTCTGCTCTGCAAGATCTACCGCAGATGTGCTGACGGTTATATCCCACAGGATAAGTGAATCTCTTGACAAAGGCTTTCATTCTAGGGCAATTGCTCTTGACATATCAAAGGCCTTTGACAAGGTATGGCATAAGGGTCTACTTCACAAGATTTCCAGCTACGGTATAACGGGAAATGTTTTCGCAATCATTAAATCATTTCTCTCCGATAGGCTTATAAGAGTAGTGGTCGATGGACAAAAATCGGAGGCCTGCAATATAAATGCTGGAGTCCCTCAGGGGTCAATCCTGGGCCCAACTCTCTTCCTGATTTACATCAATGACCTCCTTAAACACGTACTTAAATCATTCGTTGACATCTATGCTGATGACACGACCATCTACGGCAACACATCAAAGGCTGTAAATGACAAAGTTCTCTCTGATTCTCTCTCCTCTGATCTCGAGCACGTGGTTCAGTGGGGGAAGATGTGGCTGGTTACCTTTAATGCATCCAAAACCAAACTCCTATCCTTACATCATCAACGCTCTGATCCCCATCTGGCATCAATTGTGATGGATGGCTCTCGTCTGGGTGAGGCCCCGTGTTTTTACTCCTTCTGGGTTTGACCTTTACTCCTGATCTGAAATGGAACACGTACAGCAAGTCTGTTGCCAAGGTCGCTGGAAAGATGGTGGGGTCCTTCTACCGCTCCAGAAGATATCTCGCTACTGATGCAATTCTCTATCTATATAAAAGCCAAGTACGTCCAAGGATGGAGTACTGTTGCCATATCTGGGCCGGAGCTGCTAAGGACAGCCTATCCTGCCTTGACAAAGTACAAAATAGACTTCGTGGCTTAGTGGGGGATGCCCTTTTCTCTACCCTGCAACCTCTCTCCCACAGAAGATACGCTGCGAGCCTATCCTTGTTTTATCGTTATTTTCATGGCAGGTGCTCGTCTGAACTCCAATCTCTGGTCCCCCCTCGCCAATCTTTCATGAAAAACACCCGTCTAGCTGAATCTACTGTGAAAAATTTCCCCCACTCTATATCTGTGCCTAAATCAAAACGCAGATTCCATGAACAAAGCTTCTTTCTTAGAACTGCACGCCTGTGGAACTCTGTTCCGTCTGCCTGCTTTCCTCCGGACTACAACTTGGTTGTCTTCAAGTCCAATGTTAACAAATTCCTAATGAACCGCCCCCTTAAGTAAACATTTCAGCAAATCTCCTCACTAACGTAATGTACTTGCAATAACCCTTATCCCTGAGTGGCTTCCGGGCCTTGATAAGTGGTGATCACTGTGTAAAAAAAAAAAAAGGATTAATTGAGTTAGCACTTCCGATAATAAGTATCTACGAATAAAGTAACACTCCTCCACAAGAATAATAAAAAAAAATGGTGAAGATGGGTTCTCCTCTCGTTATACGCGGAAAATGTGGGTATTTATAATGCATAAGGTGAAAACATAACACATCGGGTGTAAGTCTAAAGCACTGAGTGAAAATATATTATATCACATTGTAAAATTACATTTTGAGTAAGACCGAATGTGCATTTTATTTTTTAAGGTAATTACTGTGGGTCCTGTAGGAACATAAATATATATAACATGTGGTCAATGAAATATGTATAATCCTAACTAAAATAATATTGATTATAATGTTTGTTTTGTATAAAGACATTTCACACTCGAATAGTTATCAGAAGTTTTTTTAAAAAAAGCAAATTATTTTTAAAATTTTAAATTTAGTTTTACAATATTTTTTTTCTAAAAATGTAAATGATTAGGATAGAGCATGTTTACAAGTTAGAAACTGAACTATTTGCCCCCGCCATCCAATGAAGGATACCTTTTCTGTGTTATTTTACCATCGCAGTACCATAAAAATAATTGCCTTGATATTTGTAAATGAGACAATTATAACTCCTGGATACTTCAATACACTGAAATTCCTAAGAATAATGTGATTTTAGGAAAAAAGAAGATATCACCTCCACTAGATTGCGAAGTCGATGTTCTATTATGCAAAGGCAAGGAAAAGTTCTTCGAGAAACATGTCTCTACGTGCAATAGCAGTACGTCATTTTATGACGTATATGGCACTTATACAAGCAGAGATCATGTTAGAATGAATCACTTATTGTGCCCCCAGCTATTGAAACAGATTTGTAAATATGTACGTTACATGCTTTACTGTTTATATACATATATATATATATATATATATATATATATATATATATATATATATATATATATATATATATATATATATATAGTACTATCGCTTCCCCGGGGAATATTACTTGGTTGAGAAACGTTCTGGAAACGCAACCAGCTCCCCTGTCGGTGGCTATTATTTTTAGTTATGCCGCGGACTATTTTTAAGAGTCAATCTTTCGTCTAAAGGCAACATTTATAACACTATCAGCTGGACACTGGCATGTGACTGGCTTCACATGCTACACTAATCGTCTTAGAGACGGTTCCATCATGACGTTACGATGGGCCGTCATTAGGGTAAGAAGAAAAGCATACCTGAGATGTTTGATATGGCTGTGTGGCTCCTTCTTCTCCCAGGCAACGTCTTGACCTTTGATGGCATTCGGGTTGTAATCTTCCTTTTTCTCATGGCCGCCTCGTTCTTCAGTGAAGGCATTTATGGGCGACAAAAAAAAAAAAAAAAAAAAAAAAAAACGACACGCGACACAATTGTAATATATATTGTGTAATCTTAACTATTTATTTTACAAAAAAATATATTACAGTACGATATACAAATTATAATTAATTTTTACAATTAAACCTAGGCAATAGGCTCTTCAAAACTAACTAACCTACCCTAACTAGTGTTGAGGGAGGGGGTGCTCCCCCCATTTACGGAGAGACAGAAATATGCCTGCTCACCTCATAACAGTTCGGGCAGAAAGAGGACGACCTAAAAAGGGAATTCTGGGAATGCATTTCTTTGTATCTCTACGCTCATGGCCACATCACCACTCGGCCATGCTGTAGAGTGTGTTAGCAACCGTGGCACTGAGATATAGTGATATATATATATATATATATATATATATATGCATATATTTTGCAATAGTTTTAACACCAAGGTTTTTTAACACACGCATACAAACACACGCACACCAACAAACCCATGAATGAAATATAAGAACCATTAGCGACACATGCTTTTTTTTATTTATGTTCTCAATATTTGTTGATACGCAATATTTTGAGACTTGTTAATGTTTATAGTAAGCACTCAGCGAATTGTAATTGCAACACACATACAAGACAGTAATGACCTAAGCATGAAACGAACTTAACGCTGTGCGAATTAATAGGTATCCTAGTGACGCCATATTGCATTTTTAGTAATCGTTTTCTTATGAACCGTAGAATTGGATTCCGGAAAATGAGACTTTTTGGAGCTCAACCAATCATATGGGACGGAGTTTGGCGAGGAAGCTATTATTATTTATGAATCGGAAACTGAGGACTATGTTTGGTCTATAATTTTAATAGCCAGTTACGGGCAGTGGAACCACAAAATATGTGGAAATTGTAGAATTAGCTCCGGGGAAAACTGTGAGTAGTAGTAGGACTAAATATTTAAAGAGAAAAAAGGGACCCCTTCCCCTAAAGAAGTTGCGGTTGTGTTGCTTGTTGGACGCAATATAGCATTTTATTATCACATCTGAATGTTTATAAACTGTTGATCAAAAGCTATACAAGATAGTGGCTATTAGCCTAGATATATTGAATTTGTATGTGTCATCTGTTATTGCAAATCTACGATATTTAGTGCAAAGGGGAATATCTGCAGTCGTTTTTTAAAGAGATTATTCGACCATAAAATTCGGTTGTCTTTAACCAGTTTTGAAAAAACTATTAGCATTATTCTAGTTTTAATAAATATCTCTTTCTTACAACTCAAAAAAAGTAATTACGGATGATATGCGTTAGGGTGATTAAGGAATAATTTTCTGGCTATTATTTTCTGGGTAAAAATAAAGATCTGTTCATTTTAAAAATATGAACATATTTTTTTATAAATTCACTTAAAAGATATTTAGCTTGCAGTATCTTTCGGAAAAAGAAAAATGAGAATATTCATTTATTTATTGTTTTAAACAATTTTTTTCCTCACAAACGAAGTACAGAGCCACTTACTCGTAAGGGGCTACTATTTTAAACCAGATTTGCATGGTAACTTTTTACGTAGTTGGGCCGCGAAGTGTCTGTTTATATTAAACTTAAATTTCTGCACGTCGGTACAGTAAGGTAAGCAGGAGCTCGGGAGGGGATTCCAAAGTTCAGCAGTCCGAGTGAAAACGCTATTTGAGTAGAAGACTTTATGGAACCTAGGGATATCGACAGTGTAATGTTTGGATTTTGCTGATTGTCGGGTTTTTCGAGATTAGAATCGTCGAGGGAGCTTTGAGTTGTAAAACTTGTATACTAGTAAAACAGGCACAAGGATGTTACATTACAGCGATGGGACAGAGATTAAAGGGTAGTTGATAGTGCAGGACATATGAAGTTGGCAACTTTTATTTTATAACTCTGTCTAGGAGCGAGATACTAGTGCAGATGCACCAGCCTAGATGTGGCAACAATACTCCATGCACGGGCGAACAGTGATCTTGTGGAGATAAAGGATATGCTTAGGTTTGTGTAGCCTTTTAGCACCGTAGAAAGATCCAACTTTTTTCGCAGCAACCTTGACAATTACCTCAATGTATTTGTTCCAATTCATGTTGTCTGTGAATGTTAAGTCTAGGAGCTTAAGGGAAGTACTTCCAGGCATTGTATTATAGGGTACCCCCCCAAAAAAACGGCCCCAACTCGAATTAGGCCCCGTTTCTTAATGTTTTGTTCGAATGAAGTGAAACTTTGGTCATAACTCGTTTATTATATTCAAAACATCACATCAAAACACTAGGGTCTTTGGCCTTTTTTTCTCCGTTGACTGTAAAATGCTCAGAAAAACAATTGAATGTCCTCTGTTTTTTGGGGGGTCATCCTGTATTAGCTATGGCAATCAGTAGTTGAGAAGAGTTTTTTGTTATTATTGCAATGTTATGACCCTTTAGGCTGTGATTATAGCGTAGTATCTGTTAACTGTGGCAAGCGGGGTCAAGGGTCAAAACATTATTATTATTATTGTTATTGTATTCTTATTAATTGATTTGAGCAATAGATCGTCGCTGGATCAGTTATTATGATTAGAAGAATAAACAATTAAATTGGGAAAGAAATGGTTGACGTGTGAATCGCGAAAGGAATGTGAAAATAGAAAATATATGTAAACATTATTTTGGGGTTTTGAATAAACAAATCACTAGTTGTGGACATTAGGTTGGTCTGAGACACGTAATTAGGTTACGTAAGAGAACACGTGATGTAGTTAGTTTTGGAGAGATTCAGAGAGTTGAGGATTGATCACCAAAAGCAGACAGACGTCTAGACAGGGGTGAATAGACCGTTAGGATTGGGCTGTAAGAATAGAAAATATAGACAAACTGCACATCCTGTGAAAACCATTTGAGTCAACTGTAATAAATTTATATTATAAAAATATAAAGAGTTGTTTTAATGGTTTCACAAATAAGAACAGATGTCTCAATTGGATGGTGCTGATCGCTTCATGGTTCGTCACGGAGCAGCGGGAAGATACAGAAGAACGCTTCAAGAAAAAAAGGTATGAAGCATATATTATTCTTCTTATATATGAACTGTAAAAATATCCCGTGTGATAAGTCTGATACAACATGATTCAGTTTACACGTCAATATCATGTCCTCCTGGCTAAACAACATACATATGATTTATACGTTTATTATCTGTCTGTTAAAAGAACAATATCTCACATTATTACAGGAAATAAGCTTAGTCATGGAAGCATTGGACGTTACCAGCTACGGCTCCATTTCGCTACAGACTGGAAGTCTTCCTCTAGACTTTTAGCCATTTCCTGAGATATGTGTTCATTAATTTTATATCGCTTTAATAAATAAAACATAGCTGTTATTTTTGAAGTAATATTTAGCAGCAAATTGCAATTATTTTTCCCGAAATAAAAAATAACGCATTTACAAAATATTATTTTACATATTATTTCATGAGAATTATTTTTATTAACAGCAAATTTTGCAATTAAATAAAACAACTGACCGTGGAATTTTTAAATTATAAGGCGCTTTTTTACAGTGATGTCATTGTAATGATGCAGCATCAGAATTATAGTCTTTTCGATGTTTTAGAATTTCAAACCACCTTTCCCATACTGAGGTATTTAACTAAATGATGTCAAATGTTCTTCTCAGTCGATTACATGAATAGTCTTCTTGCGAAACATGTATGTCGCTTGTAGAACCACAACGAACATAACTGAAAACAAGATGGTCGTATTCTAACAAAATGGCGTCTGCGATTCGATTATTCCCTTTACGCCTTTCCGATCAAATTCATTGATTGTTCAAAATGATGTTAACTGTCTCCCTTGGCTTCGACACACTTTCCTTCAATAAAACCATTAAATTATTTAAATGTGAATTAGCATAGCTAGAAATTAAAAAAAAATGGAAAAAATGTGGCGCTATTTAATGTCGCTTAACTTGACAGTTGTTAGACGTAATTATTTTTTGGTGCTTTTATGAATATGTGCGTCCACTGCATCGACCACGATTGCCCTAGTGTAATATAGCGCGAGTGCGCGGATGCAAATGCATGCGAAATGACGTCACCTGCCGGGAAAACTAAAGACTTTAAAAAGACGATTACGTCTGAGGCGTAGATGACGTTCGAGAAGACGATCACGTGATAGACGTCACAGTTTTAACAAGAGAATGAAGAAATAAATGTTGTTTTACAAAAAAGAACAAAACCTAAACCAAACAAACAAAAACAAACAAACTAAAAAGAAAAACAAACAAAAAAATACGAGTTGAAAGTCTTTTGTATTCTTTTGTCTCCTTTTCTACAGGCTGCGTCCTGTTAGTGCCCAGGCAACGTTATACAACTGGTTTTACCGGTTCAAATTTATTGTGCGATCCAAATAAACAAATAATGTTTATTTCTTTAAATATTACAAGTGGTACTCGCTTTTTAAAACTTGAATAACTGACTTGCTGAATGAGTTTTATCTGAACAAACTGAAGCAAGCACGTTCCATTTACACATTCCTCCAACCAAGAGCCTCTAAAGTACCCAATCCACCCGGAGAGCCAGAGTGGTCAACCACTCGGTGGCACTCCGGAAAAGCAATTGCTATGTGGAATGTTCAAATCCAACGCCTATTCTTACTCCTCCTCAGGAAAGCTGGTTATGGCCACCCTCTTTCCATCTGGAATCTATACTCCCCTGTTTTATTCGGCCGCTCTGTCATGTGTTAGAGAGAGAGAGAGAGAGAGAGAGAGAGAGAGAGAGAGAGAGAGAGAGAGAGAGAGAGAGCGCGATAGAGAGGAAGAGAGAGAGAGGATGTTAGAATGATCAGCAATTAGGCTATTAATGAATATCAACATTTTATTTAGACGTCCGTTAGCAAGAAAGTTTCCCTTCCACGACCACACAAATAAGAAATGCTAATTGGTATGGCTTAAAAGCATCATGACAACAGACTTAAATATATATCATGACTATTCAACGCTGTTCGTGTTTATTAATTAGTCCTAAGTCAGATAAACTACAAAGAGAAAAAAAAAAAGAAAAAAAAATACAAACGTAATTATCACATGAAAGGTACATATATTAACTAATCTACTCAGAATTTCATCCGAAAAGTATTTTAATTTGTTACTTGGATCAAAATAGAAGGTCATTGTGCATTACACACCTGATGCCCGTGTGACCTTTTATCTCTCATTCAGAATTGCAGTCAGTTGGAAAGGTTTTGCTTACGCGTCGTTTAACAGTGATACTTAGCGTAGACAGCATCAATAAGAAAAATCAATAAATACCTAGCGATCAGGATATCTTTAGTGTTCGGAATGATTTTGCTGTAACATGATACTTGCATGCAAGAGACACAGATTGAATGCGTTAGCTTCAGTGAACATCCAATTTGAATAAAAAAACCCTCTACACGTGAAATGAATCTTAGGTGGGGACAAACTTGAACAACCCTAACCCATACAGACAAATAACACTGTAGTTGAATATAAGAAAGCTTTAAAGCCAGCAGCTTTGAATAGATATACCATATATCACGCACGCAAACCTATCCAGAAATATGTAAATAAACTGTTTCCCATTAAAAAGTGAATTTCTTCACATTTGACAATTAGAGTAAAAGAGATTACGCACACACAAACACACAGGTACACACACATACACAGACAGAGAGAGAGACACAAACACACACACATACACAGACAGACACACACACACACACACACATATATATATGTATTCGTCACACAATAAAATTAATCATTATTTGTGTTATAAAAATCGAATAATTACCAAATAGATCATTCAACTACGTTTCAATAACGATTAAATATCAATAGGACAATAACACATATTAAAAATCCTCCTTTGATCCGATCTAAAGTCTCTAGGGAAATTAACGGTTAAGTTCATAAAATAGCTGAAATATATTTACACGTAAGAAACGAAATTCATTTTAAAAAAAGTTTCATTAAATTTGTTTTTTGTTTTATGGAACTAAAAAGAAATAAAAATATCAAAGTAAAAAAATATATATTTGAGAAGGTCTTAAAAGTTTAAATTTTTTCATTTGTATTTATAATAATTTTTTTGTTTCAAGTTTTACATTTGACTGTAATTAATGGTTTTGTTACAAAAAAGATCGCCACACTAACCGTTTTTTAATACTTGATCTCATATTACGAACGTTAACAAATGTAAACATGACTATATTTTTATCTATTGAGCCGTTTCACATTGTTTATGCTTTTGCAACTACCTTTCGAATGGTGTTCAAAACTAAAAGTGTTTTCCCTTCTTTTTCTAAGAATAATATCCCCACCACTAAATATAGCATAGTTGTTTATCGGTTTCTTGTCCAGTACCTTCTGAATATGCGAATGTATATTAGTCCTCGCGCGAAAGAGCAGGACACAAAATGTTTTAAATAATAATAATAATAATAATAATAATAATAATAATAATAATAATAATAATAATAATAATAATAGCATAACAATAGAAAAGACTTTCGCTGGCAAGGACTACTATTGACCGTAACCAGTTATAAAATCCTTTTGAAATTTTCATCTCTATTTTTCTCGTTATGTACTGAATATTTGTTATTGAAATCTATTTGAAATATGTTCCTTATTAAATTTTAAAGATTTTCTATTCTGAAAGAAGTTTAAAAATTTTTATCTAAAAACTTATTTTAAAGTCTTTGTTAAAAAAATCAGATTTTCTCATTATTCAGACTTGTATTACAAAGAGGGTCTTGCAAAAATGAGTTGGGGTGTGAGGAAAAATACAAACTGAAACAGAGAGAATGTTCAGACCTGTAATAATACAAAGGGGGGTTGAATAAATGAGTTGTGGTCTGAGGAGAAATACAAGCTGAAATAGAGAGAAGGAGAGTTTTAAAATATAATCTTAAAAAGATAAGATACAAGATAGAAAAGCATTTCATCCAAGGCATGAAAATTGTTAAACAAAATGTTTTTACTATAGGCTTTAAAAATAAAGGTACAAAATTCATTTGAAATTTATTTATCTTCAAAGTGCACTTTTATAAATTTTTCAAAGTAAGGTATAAAAATTTAATTTAAATAGAAGCAAAAATGATATTGGATTTATTTTATGTAGTGTACATTTTGGTGCACTTTAAAAACATTATCTTTCATCTAGCAATTAATGATAGATATAAAATTTTCAATGATTTTATCATTTTTTGACGGCATGGGTACAATCCACATTCACTAGGTTCCTACTGAACAGACATGCAACAAGGAATACTGCTGAAGTATTAAGCGAGTTCAGGAAGTGATTCCATCGGAAGAGACTATAACTTTCGAAATCAGATCAGTGACATTTCTACCAGGACAATGCACCAATCCACAGCTCCATCTTTGTCACATACTATTCGACGAAGATGAGCATTAAGACAGTTCCTAAACGCCCTATAGTCCAGAACTTGCTTCATGTAATTTTTGGTTATTCCTTAAGCGCAAGGAAAAACATTAGAGGCTGTCGTTATGAGACAATTGAGGAGATGAAAAAGGTTGTGATGAGGGTCATTCCAGAAGTTGTTGAAATCGTACAACACGTGCATTGTAGCCGGATGAGATTACGTGGAAAGGGAGTAGAGTTTTATGTGTGTAAAATACATAAAAGTTCTCATACGTTAAAAGTCTTGAAACCTATTGAAGATACCTCGTGTGTGTTTGTCTTTTTGTTGCCATGTTCATTTATTTCATCTCATTAACTCTTAATTTATGATCATGTGAATACATCTCAATGCACAAGTTGATTCATTGTTTCCTAAATTGACTGTTATTTTTATTCATTGAATGTATTCATGAAGTTACAAGGGAAAAGGAAAGAATTGCATCTAATCGGCCTATTCTAAGATTTGAGTAATTATCGCAAATATCTTTCTTTTTTTTTTTTGACAGTTTTTCAGAAAGGAAGTCTTCAGATGTTTCGTTCCGGTGATTTGACGTGAACTTATTTTTTATCATTCGTTAGAAATAAATTGTCTGTTTCGTCTTAATAATTATCTTTGTTTTATAATCATTTTGTATTTCGTCTTTTGCGAAATGAACTTTGGTGATTTTATTTTTCTTTATTTAAAGTTAGGCGCTTTTATTTTAAATGTTTCTTTTCTTTCACATCGTTGGATCTCATTTTTATTATCATTTTCCTTTCTTTTCTTACTTTTATTTTTTATTATGTTATCATGTGTCTGTCTTTCTTCCTGTTTCTTTCTCATCATTTTTTCTTTTTGTTTTCTTATTTCTTTCCTTCTGATTTTTATCATTTTTCTCTCTTCTTGTTCCTGCTGTTCTAGTTTCTATGTTATGATTGTCTACATTTCTCCTTTGTGTCTTTCTTTCTGTTTTGTTTCTGTTTTTCGTCCTGTTTTTCTTTTTTCTTTTTGTTTTCTATATTCTCATTTTTCTTTTCTGGCTTCTTGGGTTCTACAACCCCCCGCTCCAAGTTTTTTTGTAAAAACAACCAAACCAAACAAAACCAATTATGTCTAAATATTTGAATATATAAAATACTTGAATCATAAAAAAACCTTTTACTAAAATGACTTGGGAGGTAATAACCCGGAAAAGGGTTGATATGTCACAAAACAAGCAAATGAAACGAAGAATCCGTTGCTTTGGATTAATTTAATTTTTATCAGCATAAACATTCGTTTTAAGTTTATTTATATATTTTTTATTGCATTTTCACTCCAAAGAAGACACAGTGTCACTTTAATGTAAGGGGTAACTATCTGGGACATAATTTGCAGTGATACTATAGGGAGTTGAGCAGCAATATGTCTGTTCACATTACACTTGAACTTCTGCATGTCAGTACAGTCGGGGAAGCAAGAACCCTGAAATATAGCAGTTCTGGGGAAGAAACTATTAGGGTAAAAGACTTTTTGACATCTGGTGATCTCTAATGTGTAGAGTGTGAGATTTTGCTGCTTGTCGGGGTTTTAGGGGGTATTTACGTCAAGGAGGTACAAGGGATTGTAGTTTATCGGGGCATCCATCATTAACAAAACAGAGGGATGCAACATTTCGTCGATGGGGCAGAGGTTGAAGCTTAACTGACATTTCGGGAGCTGTTAGGTTGGCGACTCTCTTTTGAATCCTGCTCATTATGAGAGGCAAATAGCAGATGCACCAGCCAAAATGTAACAACAATATTCTATGCATAGGCGACCTTGTAAAGGTACAGCATACCTTCAGGCGTAAGTAACTCTCTAGCACGGTAGAGAGAACCCACCTTCCTCGTAGCAGCCTTGGCAATGCCCTCGATGAATCTGTTCCAACTCATGTTCGCAGTGAACACTAAGCTGAGGAGTTTGAACGAAGCACTTTCAGGTAATGCATAATTGGCTATAGCTATTGGTGGCTGCGAAGGTTTCTTATATTTATTAAAGGAAACAAGCTCAGTCTTGGCAGCATTGAGTGTTACCATCCATTTTTGGTCCCATAATACTACAGACTGGATGTCTTTCTCTAGAGCTTCGGCTATTGCCTTGGATATCTGTTAATTCCCTCTCGTGCCAGTTATAGTGTGTGGTGTCGTCAGCATATACAGAGTGACCCAAAACAACGGGTCCCGACTCTAATTAGACCCCGCTTCTTAGTGTTTTGTCTGAATTAAATGAAAATTTTATAGTAACTAGTTTATTATATTCAAAACATCACATCAAAACACTAGGGTCTTTGGCCTTTTTTCTCCGTTCTACAGCATATGTTCTAGATGGCCTCCATTTAGCTTTTTTTATTTTTTTTTGCCTCCCTGTATACTTATCTCAGAGACAATTATATCATATTTAATGACATATCCTCTCTTTATATTTCGTGCGTAGATTACATCTCGGATTTGTCTTGTTTTTTATTATTTGTTTTGTTTTTTTTTGTTCATTTTTCAGTCCTTTCCTTTATCTTTTTCTATTTACTTTATTATACGTTTTGTAATTGACTTTTTTCCTTTCCTGTTTTAAGCATTCATATTCTATTCTTATTTATTCTCTCATTCCTTCTTTCTTTCGTTCTATTTCTCGTTTCTTTCGTCTTGTTCATTTATCTTTCATTTCCTTCTTTATCTCCTCATGCTATGTTTTTCCTTTGTCTTTTATATACATATCATACTGTTCTTCTCTTTTATTCTTTCTCTCTTTTCTTTTTTTCTCTTGGTTTATTCTTTCTTTTTACAGTACTTTTCTTTCTGGATTCGCAGCGTTCATATTCTGAGAAAAGTATTGGCCAGGAAAAAGAGAGGCAATATTTTTAATGACTCAATGTTTATTCCTGTTTCCAGAACAGAATTACAATTATTAGGAAATCTGTATATCCTTTTGTTGGGGTGGTGGTGGTGGTGGTGGTGAGAAAACTGGGTTATTTCCTTTTATTTTCCTATTCATAATTTTTATTTGTTTTATTTACTACTAGAAGATGTACCCGACGTAAAATGCGTATAAATATTATATTTTAATTCATGTAGAAACTGAGACGTGTGCATGTCAACATTATGTTTTTTCTAAACAGTTCACTTCTTGTAATGAATAAAACAAACAAACAAAAAACTACACGAATTGAGATCGAAGCCAAAACAGTAAATCAAGAACGATTACCATTAGGCCGGCTTGATACAGTATTTATAAAATGTTTTCAAACCTACTTATTTTTAACCTATCATGTGAAGCATTTACGCATGCGCATTCGTGTAAAAGTTAGCAAACAGATAAACATCCAATGACTTCCACGTAACAATTTTTCAATTTTCACCCCTTAGCAGCCACTTTTTTGTTTTTTCTGGATGAAAACTGATTTAAAAATTTTCCACATATCTCAATATCCTATATACCAAATTTCAAGTCTGCAGATTTAAAATCCGTTGAGTATATAGGTTGAGAAGTTTCCTCACACACATTCTCACTTTTATTGATATATAGATGACAAAAGTTTTGCATCTTTTGGGGCACACAGATTGGATGGACGCATATTATTTTGAATGTGCATAAGCATCTTCATAAAAGACTGTCAATCGGACTTCCGTTGGAAATAGTTATTTTCTATCTAGTTTCTGTATGAAATAGCGTCTTGATTGTCCGTTCGCCCTTAAGTTTGAAATGGCCTTTTACTTTGCTCTGTTGAAATCTCTTTTGAAATAACGCTTTCCTTAGTTTGTTGTCTTTAAGTTTGATATTGAAGTTTCATCGATATACGTGTAGGTTGAATAGACGTATCTTAAACATATTCGTTCTCGTTTTTTTTTCACTCTCCGCTCTCCTCTCATTGGTCTAATTAATTAATGCACTTAACACGCTAATTGACGAACACACACAAACACAAACAAAAATACCAAGAATGCATCCCACGATCCTTCCAAAAGTGAGAGCGACTTCGCTTTTAACTGGCGCATTAAGGGAGGTAATCAGTAATGTTGTTTCTTTAGTTATTTTCGAATTGCGTTTTATTTAGTGCTTTTAGATATTTCGTGTGTATTTTTTAACGTCCCCATAATCGAAAGACCGATTGCTTATCTGATTTGTGCATTTTCTGAAGGTAATTTTCTCTCATGATCCATTTAGGGGGAGAAAAAGACGCAAAAAAGAAAAAAAAAAACGGAAAAAAAGAAAAAAAGGCTAAATAAGATTAAAAAAAGTATGGCGGATGATCACATCATGTATGTGTGGGTAAACGCATGCGTATCTGTGTTTGTAATGCTCCGTGTGCAAACTTAATGACGAGAAAGACAAAAACCAACCTTCTAAAATAAAAAACAGAGATAAAAGAGTTTTTGTGCACTTCTGGATCATCAAACGCATATAAAAGACCGGCTACACAAAAAAGCGTACGCAAGAATTTTTGAATGTAAAGGAACATACACAAGGGTTAAAAAACAAACAAAAACAATACAAACTTAGCTCTATGTCATTATAAATTTATATCAACTTTCTACATATCTTCTCAAATTAGGAGAGCTATTCAGGTAGGCATTTCACTTTATATATATATATATATATATATATATATATATATATATATATATAAATGTAACTCTTGGTTTGTTTGCAATTAATAGTCTAAAAAACCACTGGATGGATGGCTTCCACGTTTTGGTATCATATGTTTACTATAGCCATGTGTGTTTTTATATATTTCTTTTTAATTATAACATTATACTTAATTATTCTATGATAAATAGGTGGTTTTCTTTGTACCGATAGGCCATTTTTTATTTAGGGACAATTATTTATTACCGCTTCCTGTCACGTGACCAGTGTTTCCAATTTAGCGGTTTTCCTGCTAGATCTTGAGATTTCGTTTGCAATCTAGCGGGGAATTCTAGAAAATCTGGAGAGATTTGGCACCCAAACACCCGCAATTTTAGATTAAAAAATAAAGAAAAGCGCTTGAAAATACTTTAAAACATAAAATAAACTTATTCATGTAAGTAAAAAAAGTAGCATTTATTGCCTTTGGTAACAATTATTTATTGATTATTTGTTTTGTCTAACACATTTTTTTTCGGCTAACCACTCTTAAATCTCACTATAAAATCGATTTTTCCAAGTACATTTTAGGTGGTGGGGCATTTCAACCTCCGAAGTTTAGTTTAAAATACGATCTATACAACCCTGCTTTATTTAGAAGTATTTAGTCGAAAATTGTAAAAAGCAAGAAACAACAGCAAAAAAAAACTTATACCAATACAGTAGACTTTAATCATCTACCAACCTAAATACTTTTAACATGCTAAAACAAAGTTTTTTGTTTTTTTATTTTTCTAATTTCAAAATATGTTGCACCATTATTGTGATGTTTAATTTGCAGTATATTTCAATTTAACTTTTATTATAAAAAGTTTGAGTTTATGATTTGTTTCTTGCAAAAAAATAAAATACCCTCTGTGAAAAAACAGGTAAAACTAGCTGATAAAATATGTAAGCGTTCTGGGGAGCTAACCGCTTCAATATAATTCCAGAAACATATAGTGAGAAAACACGGAACATTTTATATATTGAATATACTATATTTATAATTTTTTATGGTAGGAAGTTAAAAATATGGAGTTTGGGGGGAAATTAGCGATTTTTGAAAATTTCAGATGATAAAAGTTAAAAATCTAGCGATTTTCTGGACATTTCTTTCTCCTGATCTCGCGGGTTTTTTTAATCTCAGTTGCCAACACTGCATCACTAAAAACCACTACAGGATTAATGTAAAAAGAATGTGTTTACAATATCGGTAAGTTTTCAATAGGATTAATCACATGATTATTGATAATGTAACCATGTGATTGAA
The DNA here is from genome assembly GCF_053919585.1 of Euprymna scolopes. NCBI lineage: Eukaryota > Metazoa > Mollusca > Cephalopoda > Sepiida > Sepiolidae > Euprymna > Euprymna scolopes. Next base: position 31,091,111 of record NC_136497.1, read on the forward strand.
ATTTAATTTAAATTAACCACAAGTGGTCGCCTTCCTATCAAATATTCATCGAAAAATGGTAGGTACAGACAAAATGAATGCCGACGCTCAAAGTGTATAAACATTTTGACCCCCCCCCCCCTTTACTTAAAAATTCACCAAAAATCAGGATATTAACCAAATAATAATCGCAGAATATAATGAACTAATTATTTTTACTTAACTCTTAGTGAAAATGTTTTATTTTGTTTAAACAAAAAAATACCTTTCCTAAAGTTATGGTTTCAGTAGTAAATAAAAAACGCAAGAATTTATTTTTGCTTTTTTTATATAAATAAAGCATCATAATTTGTAACAATAAAAATAATTTTTACAGTAACATTCCGAAAAAAGCCCCTAAAGTCCGTATTAATGAATTCTATATAACTCGAAGAAAAATGAATTCTCGCATACTATTCAGGAAATTAAAGATTCAATTAGATTCCTATATCAGTCACCTAAATTATTTAGGGTGAAATGAGTTTAGGAATTTATAGCCACACCTAAATATGTTTTTTTTTCTTAAAAAATAGCATTAATACAGTAAGTTAGGTAAAATTTGCATAGAATGCTCTGCTTTACGGTTGTTGAAAAAATGGAACGAGAATTTGAATTTCGTTCCCTTTTAAATTCGGTACATTTTTACATTACGTCCAACTCATCGTTCACATTCGACACGTCAACTTTTATAGCTTTTCGGGTATGCTAGCAAGGTTAGGGGTGTCTATTCCGAAAGCCGTTCTTAACATGGGTAGATTGGTAGGTGTGTCAGAAATTTCGTGAAAAATAGTGAATAATTCCACCCCGTCTTCCTAAGCTTATAACTCCTCGAAAAATGTAATTCAAAGCCCTAATTTTTTTTCAATTATAAGACCAAGGACCAAGGTTTCATAAAAAAAACAAACAAAACAAACAACGTGTTTAAAAAAAAAAAAAGGTTTTAAACTTCGGACTTTACAGGTAAATTTCTAAAAAAACACTACTTCTTTTTTGTTTTAAATTTGAATATATTACTTATTGACCTTTTCTCTTCAATTTGTGATATATAACACTTTGGTGAGTAAATTATTTACTTTTTAATAGACATTTCAAAATGGGAGGGCGTGAAATATTCTACCCACTGTCTTTCCAAGCTTATAACTACTCGAAAAATGTAATTGAAGCCCTAATTCTTTTTTCAATTAAAGGAGCAAGGACCAAGGTTTCATAAAAAAAAAAAAAAAGAAAAAACAAACAACGTTGTTTAAAAAAAAGGTTTTAAACTTCGAATATTACAGGTAAATTTCTAAAAAACACTACTTTTTTTTAAATTTGAATATATTACATATTAACCTTTTCTCTTCAATTTAATATATATAAAACTTTGGTGAGTAAATTAATTATTTACTTTTTAATAGACACTTGAAAATGGGGTGCGTGAATTAAAAAAAAACGTTTGTCTAAAATATTATATTCAGTTTATTTGAAAGAGCATAAAATTTCACATTGACCTTGAAAATATCATAAAAATAGAATCAATAGAAAAATTTTGAAAGACTTTTAAATTTAAAAAAATTTAAAATATTGACTTCGTAAAATTCATTACTGTTTTTTAAAAAATAATAAAAAAAATAATTGTATTACTTTTAAAACAACTTTAATAGTTTATTTTGGAAGTATAATCCATAAAGAAAATAAACAACCCACTTTTAAATGAGAAATTACGAGTTTTTTTTATATATTATTCGCAGTTTCGTGATAGGGGTGTGTCAAAAATTCCTACAAAAATTCTGATACATCTACTAGATTGGAGTGTTTATTCGTTGTAAATGTACCCGACAACCTATAAATGTCGACATTTCCAATGTGAATGGTAAGCTGAACTTATGTAAAAAATAACAAAAAGATATACCAAACTGACTTTTTCGTTTAAAAATGGAATTATTTCCCTTTCGTTATTAACTTTTTTTTTAAAATAAATATTTTGTGTTTTATATACATAAAGTACAATTGTTGAATGTTACTGTTTTGATTATATTCGTTTGGGGCGCACAATTAAAAAATTAAGAAAGATTAAAACGAAGCGAAATTTTAAGTTTCCGTTCCATTTTTACAACAACCGTAAAACAGCGCATACTCAGCAAGTTTTATTGTAATTTATAAGCATAATGTTGAAACCCTAAATCAACATTTTATTTATTTTTTTGCATAATTAATGATGGGAGTATTTTTCTGTTTATTTTCTGAACATCTGTTAAAAAAATAAATAATTTGTACATTCTCTTGAAAAAAAAGAATCAAACTTTTCTCTACATTCACATAACTATTTATAGTGTTCATGTAAAGCATTCATCTGTTCTTTTTATAATAAACATTCCGTTTTCAAAGAGAAACGTTTACTGCCAAATTTCTTTAAAAAAAGTGCAAGTTTTCTTGAAAAAAACTTTCACCTAACAATTTATGGTAAAAAATTAATCGTTTTTTTTGGGGGGGGAAAATAACAACTTTTATTGATTAAAAAAAGTGCAAGTTTTCCTGAAAAAAAACTTTCACCTAACAATTTATGGTAAAAAATTAATCGTTTTTTTTGGGGAAAAAATAACAACTTTTATTGATTAAAAAAATTGCAACAAATAATAAAAGTAAATAAACGAACAAAATGCAATTTTTCTTGATGAATGTGTTCCATTTTAAAAAACTGAGCCACAGCAACGCGTGACCGGGTACAGCTCGTATATATATATATATATATATATATATATATATATATATATATATATATATTCCTATGATTTTTTTGTATTGATATTCACATTAAACGCCATTTTTGTCTATTGATTTAAAAAGAAAATACTTTGTTATATATTTGTTGTGGAATTGCATTCATCTGCAAAAGATCTAATTAATTTGCATATTCTTTTAAACACTCATTTTATTAGTTCCCTATTAGTTGTTTTGGTTTTCTTATCCGATAATCATCTTTTGTTAATTTTTACGTGTAATTATCTTGATGCAAATAGTCTACATATTTTATATTTGCGTAATATTTGCGTAAAAATGTTATCGTAAACACAAACTTCTTTATATATATATATTTATGTATGTGTATATATATTTTTTTACAAATTTTGCCTACCATATTCCTCTGTCAGTGTTTGGTCTACAGACATAAAACTTAATATATAGGATATTTGAACCCATGCAAAACATTATATTTGGGTTTTAGCCTGAGAAAATCAGTGAAATAGTGTGAAAATAAAAAAAATGGAATTTGCCAGGTGAAGGTCAAACGACGGCATTCCGAATATACATGCATAACGTAATAACTATTGGTTTATGTTTTAATTTTTAGACTTGCAGCAAACATCTCTTCATAGTTTAGGCATTAACGTCAAAGGAAAAAGTAAATCGTATACTGAACGTTTTGGTTTCGATTTTCCGTGGTAGCGCACAAGTCATGTTTAAAATTGTTTTAAATCATTAATATATATTGGGTCCGATATAGTATAATAATAACTACGAAATCTGTATTAATCAAAATATATTTAAGCGTATTTTACGACAGGCCAATAGTATATATGTATAATAATTGAATGAGCAAAAAGGAAAAAGATGTAAGTTACTTAAAGTGTTTAATAGGGGTTAAAAATTTTAAATAGGGAGTCAGATCTTTAGACCATGTTATTTCGAAGATAAAGGGTTTTCGTCAGAAGAGGAGACAAAGCCGGCATTATACATTTATACAAATAAAATCGCAAAAATACAACATCAACTTCAGAAAATTCAGATTAGGAATGAAAAAATATTGGGGTGATAAAAGAGAGAAGATCATGAAATAAACAATAAAAAAATAAAATATAAAAATTAATAAATAATTCAAAAGCATTAACAATGTTTTAAAATATATCGTTTTAAATAGGATTTAAAAAGTTGGGATATTTTTTTTGATATTAGGGAAATTTACAATTTTTTTAAAATGTCTAAAAAATTTAAAGCAAATTCCTTGAAAATTAATCTGCAGAAAATATAATACATTATAGAATATAAATAAAATAGGACAAATTAAGCAAAGAAAATATGAGGTAAGAATAAGAATAATAAAGAGAAAAGATAAAGATAATGTATAAAACAGCTTACACACTTTGAGTATCCTCCTTATTGTATATTTTTTCTTTTTTCTTTGCAGAACATGATTGAGTTTCGTAAAAAGAAAAGAATAAAACAATAACATGAATGTTTGATCCATTTTTAGGTTAGGAAACCGGTATACTCGGACAGTCTGATCTGATAGCATTATAAATATTATTAACAAGGAAAATGCAACACAAAAGGAAAACAAAAGCTTTTTATAAACAGCGAAATATATTTATCTTATTACAATGTGTGATCAGCTAGGACAGTTTCATAGAGGAAAAAATGACTTAAGAAAGTAAAAAAGGTTGGCTCATGAAAGTTTACCAGCAGTTCATCTTCGAAGAAAGATAGCTGGTGCTCAAGGATCCAGTGGACAGAGCTAGGAGAGAGAAAGGGGACATTTTGTTTGATTTCTTTTAGGAAACAATATAATGACTATTGTAATTCCCGAAGGGCCCAGATGTATTTAATGCGTCCTTTTTTGCTGATTCGTTATGCGTGAGTAAATAATCTAACAGTGACATCTTCTCCGCATGAAGGAATACTCATAAATGTTTGAGACTGCTATAAGGAGCGCACACGGATAATTGTCATGGTGAGCTAATCTAACCTGTTACTGCTATCAAAACAGAAAAAAAAACTAGTGGCAACGTATTTTGGAGCAAACCTCTTCAAGATATCCAAAACCTTTTTTTTTGCTTATACAGAATTTACATAGGTAAATATAAAAGGACGTCGGAATCCCGATGCAAGAGCTGCAGAAACATAACGTCGTTATCTCCCCTGACGGAGATATACATGCATCTGGGAACAGCTTGTGAATGTCATACTCTCATGAAACTTCCTCCATCGGAGGAAGCCGGTTTTACCTGCATGTTGTGCCCCGTCAGTACAGTACATAAAGGTACGAATGCTTGCTTATGTGCATGACGATCAGTGTTAAATACCCGGTAGAACCAGCTTGAAGATCAGTGTTCAATACTTGGTCGAATCAAAGATTTATAAATTGGTACTTGATGCCCCCTTATATACATTCGCTATTATAAGGCAACTATCAAGAGTAAGTGGAGTAATCCTGGGAATTGAGGAACATAAGCCTCTACACTTGGTGTAGCAATTGATAAAAAGAGAACCCACGGGTTACCCTCGAGTACTTTGTCTTTTTTTGTTTTGTTTATTTAGAAAATTAGAGATGGAGTGATAATTTTAAATTGAAAGTCTTGTTTAATTTCAAAAGAGTTTCTGATGGATAACTATTCTGTACAAGTTCTGAAGATGAAGAATTTTCAGTGGGTAGCTGCTCTGTACAAGTCCTGGACTTTAAAATTTTACAGGAAAAAAGCAAAAGATCCTTCTTATGTTGACACGAAAAATTATGTGCTGGAATGCTAAAAGATACAAGATTTTCATTGAGAAATTCTGGTTTATGATTATTCCTAGCAGAATGTGACTCAATTTGGTTTGTCAGTCCTATCGCTAGTGTCTATAATTAAAATCTTCCAAATGTCAGTGATCATACAGCCATTACCACAAAAATATTGCAACAGTAAAAATGCAGTGAATTCTGCGGAAACCAATAGAAACAAATAACACACTTAATCTAATTGTTTAAAGATGATTAAAAAATAATTTTACATAAAGTCGTATGAATGTATGATACCATATTTCCCCGACTCGGCTTTATTCTGTTGCTGCTGCTATCGATCTAAACAGTTTTAACGTAATCAGATGCTTATAGGAGGGACAGCATAGTGAAAGGATTTTAAGGAATCGACAGAATTCGAACCTGCCACACATCGATAGCTGACGAGAGCCTAACATTATTTACGATTTACTATTAACTGGCCCCCTTTATGTTGGGCTTGAAACCGACGGTACCAATGTTTTTCTGAACTTCTGTACAATAAATTAAATAAATATTATATCGAAAAAGTTTTTCTTTGTAATCGAGCACTTTGTTGGAATTCTTTCCCTCCCCAAAAAACACTATATATATATATATATATATATATATATATATATATATATATATATATATATATATATATATATATATAACAGTATAGCTACATTCCCAGATCATAATATCTATTTTTCATGGGAAACAACTCCTCCAGCATGTTAACATTTCAGTATATTTTTTACAGATCCGTTCCGTTATGCAGAAAAAAAATACTTATTATTATGTCTTATTTTTTTTTTATTACATTTTCACCCCAAACAAGGCACATTGCAACTTTGGTGTAGGGGGCTACTATCAGGGGCAACAACCACTGGGGTACTATGTAGGGATTTGGGCAGCAAGATGTTGGTTCACGTTGCACTTGAACTTCTGCATGTCAGTACAGTTGGGGAAGCAATGACCTGGAATGGAATTCCAAAGTCTAGCGGTTCGGGGGAAGAAACTACTGGAGAAGAAAGATCTTTTACATCTAGGGATCTCTACAATGTGGGGGTGGGATTTTTCAGCTTGTCGGGTCTGTCGGGGGTGTTCACGTTTAGTCTTGGCGGCATTGAACGTGACCATCCATTTATGCCCCCATTCCACTACTGATTGGAGGTCATCCTCTAGTGTTTCTGCCATTTCTTTAGACATATGTTCATTTGTTTTCCTGTCGTGCCTGTTATAGAGTGTGGTGTCATCAGCATATATACCCATCTCAGAGGACATTTTGTCGGGCAGGCCATTTATAAATATCAGGAACAGTAGAGGTCCAAGGATAAACCCCTGGGGCACTCTCGCATTTATATCATATTGTTTAGATGTACGACCGTCGAGGATAATCTGGATTTTTCTCTTATCTAAGAAGGATTTAATTATGTTAAGTATTCTACCAGTGATACCGTATGATCTAATCTTCCTGAGGAGAACCTCATGCCATACCCTGTCAAAAAGCTTAGATATATCTAGAGCTACCGCTCTGCTTTCTCCCGCTTTGTCCAGTGAATGGTATATACGTTCAGAGATTACAGTTAGGATGTCTGCTGTGGAACGGGCTTGTCTAAATTTATATTGTTGGTCAGTCAGAAGTTTAGCATCTGTAAGGTGATGGACTAGAGCATGGTTAATTAAGGTCTCAAATATTTTGGCAAAAAGTGGGAGGAGGTTAATGGGCCGATAATTTAATGGGTCAGTTCTTTCGCCAGAATTCTTGAATACTGGTACCACAGAAACAGTTTTCCAACAGTCCGGAAAGCAAGCTTCATTAAGGCATTTGTTGTAGAGTTTGGAAAGAACTGGAGCTACTTCGGCTGAACACTTTTTTAATAGCACAGCTGGGATGAGATCGGGCCCACATGCTTTTGAAGTGTCAAGGTTTTTATGATAGCATGCACCTGAGCAGGGGTGATTTTCAGATCGTCTAGCGTGGCGTCTGGCCGCATAGGAAATTCAGGTAGGGGGTGGCTGGAAGGGTTCAGTGTGGAGTTTGAGGTAAACCGACTGGCAAGCATGTTAGCCTTTTCGGTTGCTGAGCAAACAACCTCGTGATTGTTAGTTAGTGGGGGAATTGTTGATTGCCCATTATTTACTACACTGTTGTAGATTTTCCAGAAGTCACGAGTTCCTAGTTTTTGTGCTTCGATGCGTTTTTTAGTGGTTTCCGAAAATTCTCTTTTAGCTGTCGCTATTTCTTTCTTAACGTTACTTCTAGCTTTTATGTATGTATGTATGGACTTATGTCGGTTAAATCAGCGGTATGCATGCTGCCTTTGAACAATGGCAGTTGCGCAAGTCGAAGTACAACATTGGGGAGAGTGGGGCTTGCTATAAAATTTCCGCATGGGAACATGCGCTTCGATTGCAGTTTTGAACCATTAAGTGGTCTCGTTTGCGCACTGTTCAGCAGGAAGAGAAAAAATATTTCCCCATGGGGCATCTCTGATAAGATCTATGATGGCTTCCCAGTCAGCCTTTTTATAATATCTCGTTATTTTGAGAACTGGATCTTCAGTTTTGGGTCTATAGTTTAGGGCGATTTCAACCATTATCACTGCATGATCAGCGTTCCCAAGTGGGCTGTCGGCATTCGTTATACAATCATCAGGAACTGTGGTCAAAAACAGATCTAAAAGTGATGCGTGTTTTTCTTCCTGGTCAGGGAAAACGGGTTGGAAAAGTAACAATTTGAGATAGGGAGTGAGATATAGAGAAGCTATGAGTTGTACTGCCCGCTGCATCTGTGTACGTAGAGAATCAGCGCCAGTTTTTGTGATAGACATTAAAGTCACCAAATACATGTACTTGGGCGCTAGTGCTGAGGGAGAGTGCTGTGTCTATGTTGTCAGAGACTTTGTTTATCATGGTGCAGTCTTGGATCGAGGGAGAGCGGTAGAGAAAGTAAAAGTAGCTAATGTTGTGTTGCATAATTAGTCTGAAGCACATAAATGCTTGATCATCCGTTTCTAGGTTTGTTTATCTAGTCAAGGGAAGGGTATTACGAATGTAATCTCCAAGTCCGTGCATGTATCTGTCAGAGTCCTTACGGCAGAGTGGGAGATATCCAGGCATGTTAAAGTAGTTAGAGGGGATGGAGGAGTGTAGGTTAGTCTCGCTTAGTGCTAAGATATCCGGGGTATTTGTTAGGAGAAATGCTTCAACATCAGCTAAATTAGTTCTAAGCCCACGGATATTTGTGAATGCAAGCCTCAAGGGAGGAGGCAAGTTGGATTTGTTTGACCCTAAGCCTGGTTTAAGCTTATTTTTAGATTGTACTGTCATCATATTTTTTAACGAGTTTCAGTTAGGTACCAAATAATTTCGCCCATATATTCCCCGGAAAAGCATAGAAATTATTTGCTTAGAAAGAATAAGGCATGACAATATAATGTCGTATATATATATATATATATATATATATATATATATACATATATATATATATATATATATATATATATATATATATATATATATATTCATATGAATTCTGACGATGCTATTTGGATTTTTCCTCTCTTTGAGGATTTTCCTTTAGCTGAAACAATTTGTAAACTCATTCTGGACTCACAGTAATAAATTTCCTATATACTGCGCTGACTACACATTGAGCACTCTCGTCCGATTTTTTCACCACTGGTAAATAAATATGTATATATATATATATATATATATATATATATATATATATATATATATATAATACACACAGAGACACACACACACACACACACATATATATATATATATATATATATATATATACTTTGTCATGTACACACACAAACACACACACACACACACACATATATATATATATATATATATATATATATATATAATACACACAGAGACACACACACACACACACATATATATATATATATATATATATATATATATATATATATATGTGTGTGTGTGTGTGTGTGTTTGTGTGTGTACATGACAAAGTCTGTTCGGCTATCAAGGTTTTTATCGATTTAATGATGCTGGATTAAGGGTAAAATTCAACTGGTCAAAGCAAACCAGTTCGTTAACACCCTTCCATCATCAAAGAGTCTTAAAAAACCAGATTAATCACAAATCATTGATTATGCTTGGCTGCTGTCCAACTTTTACGTTCCACATAAAAGCCATCATGTTTGATTTTTAAGGTTAATAGTGGCTTGTGTTTGTTTAAGTGTGAACGTATTTTAGTGAATGATTTTATTATAATTTAAAAAGGATGTTAATTTTTTTTTTCTTTGTTTATGCGCATAGATTTTAGGTGCATTTGCTTGGAAATTCTCTATACATTCCACTGTATAGGTGACTGGGTAGACTATTAAAAGCATATTTGTTGGGAATATTTTTAAATTTCAGCAGCACTCAGCACACGTAATACAGTAGAACCACGGCCACCGAGAGTAAGAAGAAGGCCTGTTAACTATAAAATGCCAGTAGGCAATGTAGGTAAGATTTTTCAGACACTCAGTACTATATCAGGGCCATTGGAAAAAGAGCAATAACATATTTTTAAAAAGAAAAAGAGACTCAGTTCGATTAATACTGAAACTGAACTTTATTCAATATAAAATATAAAGATTATCGGTAATCTGGAAGAAAGAGAGAGAGAGGGAGAGAGGGAGAGAGAGAGAGAGAGAGAGAGACTGTTTCCTCCGATTGACTATAATTGGCGTTACTGTCTGTCCACCCAGTTATAGAAGCACAAAATGTATATAATGGCACACTTGAAATAAAAATAAATGTATTTGTTTATATTTTAATTTTAAACATGTCTTTTTTTTTGCAAGCATATTTAAGTTTTATTTTTTCAAACATATTTACGTTTTTTTTGTGTAGGCTCTTTCTTTGATCACGCGCATATATATATATATATATATATATATATATATATATATATATATATATATATATATAAAAATACTCGCGGAAAAGGTTAAATAAGTGCAGAAAAAATACGAAAAAAAGGGGGAGCGATATACAATTTAATACTGATAAAAGTGAATTAGAAATTTAGGAATTAAAGAATTAAATAACATATTAAACACCAACGATGAATAATTTTAAAAGTGAAAACAAACAATAAAATACAAAAAATTGAAATCAAACAAATAATTTAAATACAAACAAACAATAAATGTTACTAGTGCAGAAATATTTTTTAATTTAATTTAGAGAAAAATCACATGGGTTGAATGTTATTTTTGGAACTTTAGATATTATTCGGACCAATGTTCTCATCTTGCGTATTTATTTCACAACGTTTTATCATCGAATCTTGACTTCTCCTTTATTACATTCTCAGGCCGAAAATGATGTTCACATTCCTTTAAACATAATTAAAGAAAACATTCATACCGTAATGTAAACTATTGTTAAAATATAAGAAAAGACAGTAAACAAACATTTACAATAATAATAATAATAATAATAATAATAATAATAATAATAATAATAAAAATAATAATAATAATAATAATAATAATAATAATAATAATAATAATAATAATCACAGTGTAGTATCTGTTCTGATGCTATTCATTTGTTCTGTCCTCGGTCAGTGGAGGAGAAATCCTTCATGGCTGACAAAATTTCTATTTTATTTTTGTTCCTATCCAGAGTGCTCCTTTTTTGGGAGCTAGATTTTCCCACATTAAAAACTGACTTTGTGTTTAACTGTGCCCACGTGGGGAGGCAAGTAAATACATTTAAAAAAACAATATTTTTGAGAATTATTCTCATGTAGAAAGTATTTGTTTATTATTTTAAAAAAGAAACAATCAATTTTAATATATAACGCTCAGTAACAGCTAACGTCGGCGGGTCAAGCTGAGCACATGTCACTACGAAACTGATATTTGTTGCGCTTCATTTGAGAAACAAGTCAAATTAAGTTTGCTATTTCTCGTATGATAATTGTGAAATTAAATATCTCATATAACAGAGAAAAGAAACAATGTTTCAATAGCTGGTTCAAAATGATCATATTTCAAAATTAGCATGTTTGTAGGATTTTCAATTCTCCTGAAGGTACTGAAAGGGAACTTAATCTGTGAGGAACTTCTTTGCCAAGGTTAAATTAATTGTGACTTAAGATATTATGGAAGGCGACTGACTGTTGATAAGAAATACTGGTATCGTTTATATAAAACTAACAGAGGTGCCCGGATTTGCACGATCGAAAAATACGCTTAAATATATTTTAATTCATGCAGAGTTCGTATTTATTATTACAGCGCCAATTCTCTGTTGAATATTATATTGTTTCTATTATAAAGATTAAAAAAAGGTGCCATCAGCAATTATTGAAACCCAAATATTTAACACTCCAGCCATGTTACCTACCGTTTGAGCTATCGACAGATAGATGATAAAGATTTTAAACTAAACCACTTCCAGCTATGCGCATGCGCAAAAATAATAAAAATATGTCGGCAAGTTAATATGAGGATTTTGCCTTTTAAATCGCCAATATATGTCTGTATGCGTTATTCATCTATTCAAACAAGGATTTTACACGTTATAAAACATCTTTGGTGTATGATTACTAGAGCTGAGACAACAGCATATTCTTTTCATTGTTTTTACTCTGAAGTGTGTATTCGTTGATATCTTATACCCTTTTATATAGAATGACGAAGTTCTCGGTTGATTAACTGTTTAACTGGGTCGGATATATACTTGAGACTTAAAACAATAAAAAGAATATGTTGTTGTCATAGCCTATATGATTACTACTCTTTGTTATTTCAGTGATATGTGATCAGTAGTTTAAGAGTTTATCGGTTAAATATTTTTACACATCTACTGTTTTATTCATATAGACAAGAGTGGTTGTATAGCTTCGGGTTATACGAATGTAGTGTGTAAGGGCTGGGTAGAAGTTAGCCATATGTTTATCTGATAAATTATATTTTGCTAATATGCTAAAATTTGTAGATGTCCACGCCGGGTAAAAAAATCAAATATATAAAAGTCTGCTTTTACTCACAGTCATAAATTTAACGCCACCCTAATCGTGGATCATAAACAGCTTTTCCAAACAAACTCTCCCAAAAGACAACCCGCCTGAAAAACCAATAAACAAAAAAGTAGACACTTATAAAGAAAAACGCATTCAGTAAATCGCTACTTTACTCAAACAAATACTAGCCAGAAGCAGCTTGTTAAAAAGCGCGGGATAATTTAAGCAGAACAAACACAAAAACAATGAGCACATACCAAGCCTTCTTGTAGAATTTTTTCTCACGAGGGAGTCATCACACCAAGGCCCGAAGCCACCTGAGAATAAGGGTTAATGAGTGTACAGTAGTTATAGGAACAACAGTATAATCATAGATAATAGTCGAAATTTGGTATAATTTGAGTATTTAAGGGGACGGATTTACAAGAACTTATTTGCATTTGACTTGAACACGACCATATTGTAGTCAGCTAGAAGGCAGGCCAGCAGAATAGAGTTTCGCAGGCGGACAGTTCTAGAAAAAAAACTTTGTTCATGAGATCCACGTTTTATACAAAGATAAATAGTGGGGGAAATTGTTGATTATAGTTGATAAATTGTTTATAATGGTTTAAATAGATAAGCATTTTTTGTGAGAGTTTGGCAAAGAAGGACCATGATGGGAGCTCCGACGATCACTTGCCATAAAAATAACGATAGAACAGAGACAGGATCGCAGCGTCCATTCTGTGGGAAAGAGGTTTCGAAGCAGTTTTGAATTCTGTCAAGACAGGATAAAGTGTTCCGAGCAGTTCTTGCCCAAATGTGGCAACAATATTTCATCCTATGACGTATTTATCTCTTATACAGTTAAGGGATTTAGGAACCTTCGATAAAGGAAAGGAGACTGATGAATCTGTTTGCGTTGATCAGACGTATTTTACTCTAAATCCAGCATATCATGATTCGACCAATTAAATTCGATTATTACCAACAATGAATTATAACACCTTAAAAAATAAAATTATATATATATATATATATATATATATATATATATATATATATATATATATATATATATATATATATATATTAAAAACTAATCATCATTTACATCTTTTTATACAATAACTAAAAGGACCCGTGTACCGGCCTTGCCCGGTGAAATTATGTCACCCCACCACAACTATATGTAATAAAAGCAATTAAACTAGGGTTGTTAACGGGAGCCACTGCCGGCACTGTAAAATAGCGGGTACTGGCGCCCCAGAGCAAAATGAATTTACCGAAGCAAAAACTTAAGTATCGATAAATCATTCTTAACGCGAGGATTTGATTTTGTTCTGTGATTATTCTGTGCTTTCACCTAACGTTTCTGCGAACCTGAAAAATGATTCTTTTTTAACTTTGTTGTAATTTTTTCCGGCGATTATCATCGAGTAGAGGCTTAATTTTAGGATTAAAAAGAAAATTAAGGTAGTATTTTTAATGATTGTAATAGTCGGGGATCAATTTGTAATGATAACATTAATATAAATAGACGCACCGCTTTTTCCACATTAGTTATTAATCGTTGAAAACATTTAAATTCTAGTGGCAGCATTAACAATAGGAGTGGCCAAAAAGTGGGTTTTCACTGTAGTATAACGTTAAATTCCAAATTTAAGCCTGTAAGCGCTGATTATCGCTGGTAAAAATTTACGAATAATTTAAAAATAAAAAAGTAAATGGTAGAGACAGACTTGTTCAGGTCCAGCAATTCTTTTTTTTTAAATTTTTTTTTTCGTATTATTTTATTATTTTTATCTGAAAGATTTGTGTGTTTAAAGGTTCTAAAAAGCTGGCTCTAATTGAGTTGGTATAATCTATCTATATATCTATAAAAGTGTCTGTGCCTGTGTGTCTGTGTACATTTCCCTACGCAATAACTCTGTCAATTTTCAGTCTTCAGACTCGAAATTTGATATACAGGGCATTAAGATTTGGGAAAATCTTTGTAATCCATAGTCGGCTAGAAATTTGGCTGTTAAGGGGTCAAAGTTCAACGATTTGATCTTTGAGAACTCTACCAACCTCCTCCGACAATTCTGGGTAAAAACACTTGAAATTTTAGATATATGTTCCTTGGGCATGGATCTAACTTAATAACTTGATTTGAGCCCCCCCCCCCGAAAAGAAATGTTAAGGAGTCATAATAGGGGTCACCTCTGCGGTCTCTACCAAATTACTCAGACAATTTCTGGTCTAAACATTTAAAATTTTACATAAAAGGTATTCAGAGATTAAGCAAGCTTTTTAACCGGTTTGGGTCGAAAATTTGAGCTAACAATATATAAATGTATGTATGCATATTTGCATCTCTGCCTAAAACTTTCGACAGAGGCGACGAATTTTCACAAGATCAGTATCGTTTTGAAAGTCGACTCTTCAGACGACAAACACCGAAACATTGGCTAAAAACATTAATTTCTTCACCCTCAACTGGGCACTTTTTAACAAGAAGGGGTCATTTTACGCCGATATTTTCGAAAGTCATCCCCTCTTTTCGATTGTCTAGCTCTAACCTTAATTCAAACTTCAGATCATCAGTTCCTCGCGAATTATTGTGCGTATAGTTCCCACACTTACATCAAACTGGTCCTTATCCATGAATTTCTTTATTTGACCAATAAACCCTGGTATTTTGTCTTCATTACTTCTTTCACCCGCTCCCTCATCACTCACAACCTTCCTGCCTTCCTTGAATCTCTTCTGCCACTTTTGTTTTCCTGTCGTGCCTGTTATAGAGTGTGGTGTCATCAGCATATATACCCATCTCAGAGGAAATTTTGTCGGGGAGGTCAATTATGAATATCAGGAACAGTAGAGGTTCAAGGATAAACCCCTGGGGCGCTCCCGCATTTATATCATATTGTTTAGATGTACGCCAGTCGAGAACAACCTGGCTTTTTCTCTTATCTAAGAAGGATTTAATTATGTTAAGTATTCTACCAGTGATACTGTATGATCTAATTTTCCTGAGGAGACCCTCATGCCAGACCCTTTCAAAAGCCTTAGATATATCTAGAGCTACCGCTCTGCTTTCTCCCGTTTTGTCCAGTGAATGGTATATACGTTCAGAGATTCCAGTGAGAATGTCTGCTGTGGAACGGGCTTGTCTAAATCCATATTATTGGTCAGTCAGAAGTTTAGCATCTGTAAGGTGATGAACTAGAGCATGGTTAATTATGGTCTCAAATATTTTGGCAAGAAGTGGGAGGAGGCTAATGGGTCGATAATTTAATGGGTCAGTTATTTCGCCAGAATTCTTGAATACTGGTACCACAGAAACAGTTTTCCAGCAGGCAGGAAAGCAAGATTCGTTAAGGCATTTGTTGTACAGTTTGAAGAGAACTGGAGCTACTTCGGCTGAACACTTTTTTAATAGCACAGCTGGGATGAGATCGGGTCCACATGCTTTTGACGTGTCAAGGTTTTTATGATAGCATGCACCTGAGCAGGGGTGATTTTCAGATCGTCTAGCGTGGCGTCTGGCCGCATAGGAAATTCAGGTAGGGGGTGGTTGGAAGAGTCCAGTGTGGAGTTTGAGGCAAACCGGCGGGCAAGCATGTTAGCCTTTTCGGTTGTTGAGCAGACAACCTCGTGATTGTTGGTTTGTGGGGGAATTGTTGATTGCCCATTACTTACTACATTGTTGTAGATTTTCCAGAAGTCACGAGTTCCTAGTTTTTGTGCTTCGATGCGTTTTTAGTGGTTTCCATAAATTCCCTCTTAGCTGTCGCTATTTCTTTCTTAACGTTACTTCTAGCTTCTATGTACTTCTGTCTGTTTGAACTGGACTTATGTCGGTTAAATCTGCGGTATGCATGCTGCCTTTGAGCAATGGCAGTTGCGCAAGTCGAAGTACAACATTGGGGAGAGTGGGGCTTGCTATAAAATTTCCGCATGGAAACATGCGCTTCGATTGCAGTTTTGAACCATACAGTGGTCTCGTTTGCGCACTGTTCAGCAGAAAAGGAGAAAATATTTCCCCTGAGGTATCTCTGATAAGATCTCTGATGGCTTCCCAGTCAGCCTTATTATAATATCTCATTGTTTTGAGCACTGGCTCTTCAGTTTAAGCTCTAGAGTTTAGGGCGATTTCAACCATTATCACTGCATGATCAGCGTTCCCAAGTGGGCTGTCGGTATTCGTTATACAATCATCAGGAACTGTGGTCAGAAACAGATCTAAAAGTGATGCGTGTTGTTCTTCCTGGTCAGGGAAACGAGTTGGAAATGTAACAATGTGTGATAGGGAGTGGGATATAAAGAAACTATGAGTTCTGCTGCCCGCTGCATCTGTGTACGTAGAGAATCCAAGCCAGTTTTTGTAGTGGGCATTAAAGTCACCAAATACATGTACTTGTGAGCTAGTGTCGGGGGAGAGTGCTTTGTCTATGCTTTCAGAGACTTTGTTTATTATGGTGCAGTCCTGGGTCGAGGGAGAGCGGAAGAGAAAGTAAAAGTAGCTAATGTTGTGTTGCATGATTAGTCTAATGCACATAAGGGCTTGATCATCCGATTCTAGGTTTGTTTCTCTAGGTAAGGGAAGGGTATTATGAATGTAAACTCCAAGTCCGTGCATGTGGAATGTAGAGCTACCCTTTAATTGTCATTGCTTCCAGGTCCACTCTAACCCGGACTGGTAGTACATGTTAGGGTCCAACTATGGGTTTAATAAGAAACTGACTTAAAAAACAAATATACTCTATTAAAAAATTGTTTTTCAAAATCACTTGATTTGGCATTAAATAACCTGAAAAGGGTTGATATGCCGTAAAACAAAAACAACCAACCAATAAATATTACAAAGGAGCAAGGAAAAGATAAAAATGGGAACTGACATTTGGAGGACAAAATCCGACTTAAATTAGAATACAGAGTACATTTTCTGGAGAGAATATCTCTTATCAGGTTTTACCATAGTCATGGTACTCCTCGACAACAAAGCGCAAAAAGTATTATATTGGACACAAACTTATTAATCCAGAAGATAGAATGAATCGTCTTATGTATATAAACGCCGTGAAAATCTTACCAAAAAAGAGAAAGGGAATACAAAAGCTGATAAACACAAGATCTTCAGCCAAATCTTTGGAATAGAATTTATAATAGAAAAATGTGTATTAGATATTATAAGCAACAAACTAGATAACAGAGGGAATGAAACTACATAACTAAGAAGCACTTAGCATACAGGAAGTCTATAAATATGGGAGAGTTTGGAAAGCAAGTGCCATCAAATCAAACGAAATAAAACAAAAAATTGGAAATAAATATATTAAGAAAATAAGAGAACTCTTGGAATCTATATTATATAGTAGACACCCGATACGAGTGATGAATACTTGGTCAGTATCCTTACTAAATTATTCTAGACATCTCAAACAATTATATAAGAGTACTATTAATACGAAACTAACGACCATGCACAATGCACCACACTCGAAGAATGGTGCGAACAAACTCTATATAAAAGGAGAGATAGGGCGAAGACTAGAACGATCGTTTGGATGATACAAAAAGAACTAAAAAAAATAAGAAACCCAGAACACAGAAAGGTTGAAATCAAAGTACGAAACACTGCATTGTAACAATTTTCTATAATTGACTTTCAATGATTGGAGGAATCCTCGTCTGTTATATCATGTACTTTTTACTTTCCCATTCGTTTCAGCTTGAAGAGCAATCCTTTCTTGAGGGTGTGGCTTTCTTGATTTGCAATCCTTTGTTCAGTTTCATAGTATTTTGTACACTTGCCATTATTATTATTATTATCATCATCATTATTATTATAATCATTATTATCATTATATTATCATAATCATTATTATTATTATTATTATTAGGAATTGTCTTGCGCATGTTCTGATGTTTTATGTTTCTGTCTTTGTGTACATTTTTTCCGGCCAAAATCATCAATGGCGAAGTTGAAAAAAATAGCAAACGAAACAAGTAAGCGTCTGTAATCGAAATTTAAATTTGAACTTGAAATTCATGGCTAAACAAGGAATTGTCTTACACATGTTCGGATGTTTTATGTTTCTGTTTTTGTGTACATTTTTCCGGTCGTCAGCAACTTCAGCGGCGGAGTTTTGAAAAATAGCAGAGGGGGGGGGGCGAACAAAGTAAGCTTTTCTAACTGAAATTATTATTATTATTGTTATTATTATTGTTATTATTATTATTATTATTATTGTCATTGTTCTTCTTCGAATTATTATTATTTTTATTTTTATTATTATCATTATCATTATTATTATTATTATTTACAAACACAAAATTTACTTTATTGGTTATTACTATTATCACTAATATTATTACTAGTAGTAGTAGTGATGGTGTGGTGGTTGTAATAGTGATGGTATGTTTTTATTATTACTGTAGCTGTAATGGTAGGTTCTGTTTTTTGCTGTCATTGCTATAGTTGTTTTTGCTGTTAATATTATTGCTATCGATATTAGTGTTGCCATTATCATTGTAGATTTTATTTCTATAGTTGTTGGTGGTCGTAATGGGAATAGTAGTGGTGACCGAGAAAAAAGGTCGCTAGGGGATCTTTGACCTTGGTGGGGAACCCTTCTTGAGATAATATCTCGATAAAACTATCGGTGGTGGTGTAACCTTAAATTCACTAACCCCATTTATGGGAGAATGTCAAATCAAAATATTTAAAATAACGACGTGAATGAGGCTAAAACATCTTGTGATGGTCTCACGTCAGATAGGTGTCTTACTCGACAACAGGGTGCGTCCTGTCGTCATCATACAACTGTTCGAAATTCTGAGGATGTGACTGGATATAGGGGGAGTGAGAATTGCCAGAAAGGGTCCCAAGACACGAAGGGAGTTGGAACAGGAAATGTAAAAAAAAAACGTGGACGGATGAGAAAAGAAGAGTACTGTGGGAATGCTTTGTAAGAAGTGGAAATACCAAATCTGGTGGATATATCCGAAAAGTGAAGGAAGAATGGGAATCTAGAGGAGAAGGAGGAGCTAGAAGTGTCGCAAGTTTGGTATCCCAGTTAAAACAAATAAAAAATAACAACCTACTTTCAGTGATTGCAAGAGAAGAGATTGAATGGATGGTTAGGAATGAAATGAATAACGAAAGTAAAATTGATGAAACTAGCTCTGATGGAAGAACTGAGAGAGTGGAAGTGAAGAAGGGAAATGTAAGCGATGATTAGAGGCGGACAACTGAGGAGGTATGGAATCCTATGGTTAGGGGAAGTAATGAGAAAGAGTTTGAATGATATAAGGGATATGAGATCATTGACTCTGAGACAATGGAGGCAGTGAAAGAAGTAGATGTATGGAGAAGTGGTGATGAAGTTCGAACTTTGACTTCTGTAGAAAAAAAATAATTCAGAAGTTAAGAGACGATATCATAGAGATTCCAAGTATGAAGAGTAGTGATAGGCGGAAGGTGAAAACGCGAGGTAAAAATAATTCAAGGAGTAATTCATAACATCATAAGAAAGAACATATCGAGTACGGAACTTAACAGGCTTCTGTATGCAGCGTCATACGTTATTGCGAATCGTCTTGGCTTATTACAGAAGAAAAAGAGAGAAATGCAGGATAGAAGGCCGCACTGGCAGAGGCGGCTTGAAGAAAGTATTAAACGGTGACGGAAAGACATTGGTAGAATCGAAAGAATAAGAAAAGGCGTAAAACTAGGACAGAAAGCCAAGCACGAGCTTGAAAGGAGGTATAGATTGCTGAAAAAAGGAACGATGAACGTTCTAACAATGTTGAGAGAGAAGGTCAACACTGGTGGTATGAAAATTAGGAACTTTGTTAGAAAAAGTGTTACATTTCGGCAGAACAACCTTTGCCAGAACAATCAGTCTCAGCTGTATAAAGAATTATATGGTAGTAAACAGGCGGGAAATAACAACACTCCAAATGCAAAAGAGGCAAGGAAGTTCTGGAGTGGAATTTGGTCTGTCGAAGGGCGATATAATGAGAAGGCTAGCTGGTTGGGAGAGGTCAGAGACAGGTTATTAGAAATGCTGCAGATGAAGAATGTTGAGATAACCATCGATGATGTTAAGGCTGGCATACGAAGGATGACAAACCGGAAGGCACCTGGTCCAGATGGAGTGATGGGCTTCTGATTTAAACAATTCCCATGCCTTTATCCACCTATAGCTGCTGCTCTGCAAAGGGTTGTAGAGTCTGGAGATTCCCTGATTGGCTTGCGAAGGGCAGAACAACACTGACTAGGAAAGATCTTGCAAAAGGAACAGATGCCAATAATTATAGACCAATTACATGTCTGCCATTGATGTGGAAACTGTTGACTGTAATATTTGCGGCGAAAATTTATGAAGATCTAGAGAGTAATGGTGTTTTTTTTCCTGACGAACAAAAGGGATGCCGGAAAGGCTCGAGAGATACTAAAGAGCAACTACTAATTGATAAAGCAATAATGCAGGATGCGAAGAAGAAGAGGAATCTAGGCGTAGCATGGATCGATTACAGAAAGGCTTATGATATGGTTCCTCATTCATGGATACGTGAAACACTATTGATGATGAAGGTTGCTGAGAATGTGGTAGGGCTTTTGGAGACAATTATGGCTCAATGGAAAACGGTGCTGACAGCAAACAGAGAGGAGATGGGACAGGTTGGCATTAAACGTGGGATATTTCAAGGAGATTCGTTATCACCACGTCTTTTTGTAATGATAATGATGCCACATAGAATCCTCTTGAAGAGAGCAAAACTAGGGTATAACTTTGGATCTTGTGACAGACGCCTCAACTATCTAGTGTTTATATGTGATTTGAAAATATTCGGTAGAAATGAAAAGGAAATGGAGAGACTGGTAGAACTTGTGGGGACATACTCAGAAGACAATGGGATGGAGTTTAGGATTAGTAAATGTGCGGTGCTGGTGATGAAAGAGGAGTAAAGGTTCATTCGAATGGAATAGTGCTGCCAAATGGAGAAATCATGAAAAAATAGAAGATACAGGATATAAGTATTTGGGAGTGCTGGAGGGTGTAGGCATCATGACAGAGAAATGAAGGAAAAAGTCAGGAAGGAGTATCTTAGAAGAGTTAAACTAATTGCAAAGTCGAAACTGTATGGAGGAAACCTAATGAAAGCAGTGAATGCATGGGTAGTCAGTGTTTTGAGATACAGTGCGGGAATTTTAGAAGGGTTTGACAAGGATTTGCATGCCATGGATATCAAAACAAGAAAAGTTTTAGCAATGCTTGGTCTATTTCACATTCGAAGTAGCGTAGCAAGGCTGTATCAAAAGAGAAAAGATGATGGGAGAGGATTGAAATGTGTAAAAGATTGCGTTAGAATCGAGGAGATGTCATTGAAGGAGTATGTGGTTAGAAGTGAGGAATGGATGCTTAAGGTTGTGGCCAATGAAGTGAAAGTATGTGAGACCAAGGCTGATTATGTGAAACGTATGGATAGAGAAAGGACAGAGGAACTGGCTAGCAAGAAAATGCATGGAAGGTTCTTCAAGCATATAGCAGAAGTGGCCGATGAAAGATCATGGCAATGATTTAGATCTGGGTATCTGTACTGTACTGAAGCTTTTGTTTGTGCAGCACAAGAGAAGGCATTAGGAACACGATTGTAAAAAAAGTGGTTCTAGGAGAGGAAATTGCTGCAGATTGCCGGAGTTGTGGTAAGACCTCAGAGTCAATTGCGCACCTTGCAGCAGAGTTTAGTATAATCTTTAAACTACCTGATTCGTCTCGACACATAGTTTCTAACATTTTATTTTTCTCAAACATCAACGACGACCATAATAGTTCAGCTTACTTAGCGTTTTCTTGGAACCAATAACATAAAACCGTTTCAACTTTGGTACGTTTACTTCATATTAACATACTGGCATTATTGTATCAATGCATATTGCTTTGTGTTCCTTTTTTTCTCAACAAGACTAAATCTGGTCTCCTTGCTTCAATCATATTATCACATTGGATATTCATACCTCACAATACTTTCACATTATTACTCTCCCTCATCTCTTCTGCTATTATTATTATTATGATCATAGCAAAACCAAGAAAAACGCAAGCAACAACAACAACAACAACAATCATAATAATAATAATAATAATAATAATAATAGACTGATGACAGCCAACTTTAATCCTATGAGCTGAGTTCTCACAAAACCCCAGGTATCGATGGATGATCAGTCTTATGCATAGTGTTATTTGATTTAAGTAAATATGATCTTACGTACATAATTGAACACTTCGGTTATTTTTGTTGCATTAAACAAAACACACAATTTTTTAAACAATTTTAAATATGCATTTTACTTCGACATTATTTATCTTGCCATTCACGTTCTTCTATTTCTTCTTTTTCTCTCTCGATGTTTTTTCATGTCTTTTGACATCGTCCTGTTCTTCCCCTTTTATAGAATAAAACAGAATAGTAAAGTTAGGTTCCGCAGCAAGTGTCCCATCGCTTTGGCTTCTGCATTGAGTTAAAAAACGAATCTCTCATTATTACGTACAACGATTCTTATAAGAAAGAACAGCGTGAGACACGCACAAAAAATGTTACAGCCGAACGCTCTATAATCGAAACCAAAATGGAAAAAACAAAACAAAACGTAAACGAACGAAAAAATTTTCATTTCCTAAAGAGCAATGCAATAAATAAATAAATAAATAAATAAATAAATCAAAAAATCAAAAACAAAGATGGATGACTTTTTTTTTCTTCTCCAAAATGAAAATATACGAGAGCTTCATCGGTAATTTCTCTTTCAGAAACTTCAGCCAACGCCGATCGACATTTGGCTAGAGTTTCTCTTTAACCATGGCCCCATTCCAAACTGCAAGTTTCCATCCCTTAGGTACAATAAAGAACTAATTGTTTCTCCTTTTTGTCTCGGAAACTGAAACGCTTCCAATAAAATATGTTGTTTGCCTTTCCCTAGATCGACATACGGCGGCCGGTATTCCTCCGCGGGGAGCCCAGCGAATGTCACTTCTACCGATAACCGTTTCCTCCCTGACCCGATCCCCGCTCGCTAAACATCCGACTGTAGAACCTCCTCAACCCAAGTTGTTGCTTTCTTACGCTATGTCCTTTTATTCATTCTCTAGTTCCGTTTAGGTCAAACGAGATCAAACGATTTTTCTCGCGAGATTTGAAAAATGGCGGACAGAAGTCAACTTTAACGAAACCTGATAAAGACACTGGTTCTCTGTACTTGCCTTAATTTGTCTTGTTGGCTCGACTAGTTATTTATTGGGTCCACTAAGAAAAACGCGAGAAGTTCTTTGTGTGTTTCTTTTTTTTATCTGCAAACTTTTATAACAAAGATAGATTTGTGAGAAAATACAAAAGAAGGCAAAACGCCATACATAAATAAATGAGAGATCCGGACCATAAAAACACCCCCGAAATACACAGAAATATTTGAACTAATAAAAACAGACAAATTGTTGTTTTGACGAATTTAGTTCTAAACAGAAGAAAATACTAAATGTTGAGAAAAAGGTTGTCTGTTATATACGTGCTAGTTTGTTTTGTTGGCATATCAACTTTTTAATCTAACATCTAAAATTATCTTTTCACATTTTTAGAGTGAGACTCAAAAGATAATCTGTGTGAAATATTGATATTTGATTCGGACGAGTCTTGTTTAATCTGTTATTGATACGATTATGCTTATTTTGCTTACTTTCTCCTGAAAATACTTTTTCCGTGCAGGAAATAATGAAACTTGTACAGTGAAATACTTATATGAAAAGCAAATAAATTCTTATCTGTGACGTACATAAGTAATCAAAATCGAAAATCATGTAATATATTCGAGTAGTATAACATTTATATTAAAAATTCCGGTGCTTCTTCACTATAGCACTGTGATGTAAAAACAAACAAACATAGCATGCCGAAAATTTAGTACAACAGAAAATTATGTAAATAATTTTAAATATGTGTTGTACATTACCCGCGTCTAGGTAAGGCAATTCTTTTTCCACATATGTGCTGTAAATTTCCTGTAAAATGAAGGTACAATTATTCCATACATATGTTGTGTAATACACGTCCTAGGGTAGGTAAAATATTCTTTTGCTCAAAATGGCAAATGATACATGGACATAAAAACTTCCTCTAAGAATAACAGGTATGTTCAGAACTTTTCTCATTGTCTTATACGATCCCGAGCAACGCCGGGTTGCCTTGCTAGTTTTATATAAAAAAAGCTTTTTAAGGGATATTCTCTGTTATTATAATGATTAAACATACGATGCCATTACATCTATATTATTCTTAAATTATATTTACAAACTATTTAATTACGAACAATAGCCGATTTCTTTATATCTAATCTAACTAGGAAATATATTATTTTCCCTCTACTAGTTTTGTACTTTAAGCGCATGACATGTTGATCAATAAACATATACAAGATTTACCTCTTAAAGGAATAGATATGACCTCTGAGTATGTATCATGCCAATAGCATATATATATATATATATATATATATACAGGATTTCCACAAAGTCTGGCTACTTAATGTAGTCAGACTTTGTGGACACCCTGTAGATTATGCAGCCAGACTTTGTGGGCACCATGTAGATTATGTAGCCAGACTTTGTGCACACCCTTTAGATTATGTAGCCATCCTTTGTGGACACCCTGTATATATATATATATATATATATATATATATATATATATATATATATATATATATATATATACATATTCAGTAATGTGATTGATAATTTAAAATTTAAAAATCAAATTATAATTAAATTAAAAATCCGTTTCATAAGAAGGAACAACAACAAAATCAATTATTTTTACGATCGTTTCGGAAAACAGCAATTCCCTAAGTGCATTATTCTCTCATTCATTGCAGCATAATCACACTTTTGACTTTAAACAGGCAAAAGTAGTTAAACTTATTTCAAATAAACCGCGCCGGAGACTTCTTGAATCTGCGCTTATCGCAATTTCAAGCACCATTAAACAACGTGCATGTTTCTATAACATAGCGCCATTAATAAGTAAACTTTTATTAAAAGAACATTATTTAACTGTAGACACAGGTTAACCTTCTCACACCATTCAAACACCCCCTGTAATAATTAACACATAATCTCAATCAATAAATTACATAAAAAAAACACTCATTTCATTTCTGTTACAAACCTATATTTGAATTTTAACAGATATATCTTTTTTTTTCCAGTAAAAATATAAACTGCGTTCATATGTTTAAAGTTACATTAACGACTATATGACGTCACTATAAGTTCCCTCTCTTTAACAGCGCTAACCCCCCCCTCCTTTTTGAATTTCCAACGTCTTTTTCCGTTTTTCTGAAATAGAACTGCATCACACTGTGCACGTGAAACATTTTCAAATATTTTGCACTGGTATTTTTTGTTTCTTAATCTCATTCATCCAGAGGAAGTCTCGAAATAAAGACGAAACGTTGATGAACACATAATACGGTTTGTTCCATTTTATTTCTCTATTTTGTTGGAATAAAATTCCATTATTTTCATCATATGTATATATATATATAGCTATATATATATATATATATATATATATATATATATATATAGCTTAAACTTCAAAAGTGACTGTTGATACCGATACAAAACCACAATAATAAAGAATCTAATTTATCGAGCCAAATTGATCTCCTCCAACAAAAAATATTCGACAGCGAATTAGAAATATATAAAACAGGTTTTAATTTATAACCAATCCCTCCCTGTTAGTTTTGAGACATTATGTTGAACAAAAATGGCGGCGTAGTTCAGATCAGTAATTGGCAGTAACCACGATGGCGGCCAAGGATCAAATGCGGTCCGCGGGGTAGTTAACGGCGAATGGATTGAATCCAAAATTCGACAATTTGATAATAATTTTTAAAGTTTTCATTGGTTGTTTAGCTCAGCCGTTGGTTATAAAAATGATTGGCGAATCCATTCATCACATACCCCCAATCACTCCTCTGATGGGGAAGGTCTCCTAGCGGCCTCAGCTGCAGGGAGACAGGATAGAAGTACTCGTCAAGAATCCGTTCTTGACACTCAGCCCGACAGGTGAGGGGTCGAGATTCGGCCCAGCACCTGTCGGCCTAAGGTATACTGCTTGGGTACTATCTAGGAAGTCCACCTCCCAGACCTTGCCACCGGGCTTTCCGGTGGGGCAAGTTAATTGCTTATCGCCTGAGGCGCCCCTACCGGAGAATGCCGACGGGGGTGCCGAGGCAATTGTTTATGAGGCAAGACTGCCCCTCCTTTAGGGGAGCTTGCCCATTTCCATCTTCCGGCCTTGTGCCATATTTTGTTGTGGTGGACACCAAATAAAAAACTACCCTCCATTAGGAGTCAAAAACATTTTACACACCCCTTTTGTGATATAATGAAAAAATCCTTTCGGATTCAATTTTAGTTTGACTTGAGAAAAGGAAAGAAAAATAAATAAATAAAAATAAAAATAAAAATAAACCAATAAAATAATTGTTTTTTTTCTTTTTTTCTCATTGGTCAAAAAGAATTATTAATGTATTGGTATAATATGTGCAAACAGAAGCCATTTTTTAAAATCACATTGAGTTTGTTTTTGACACATATAAAAATAAACACTTTTCAAATATATATAAACATAAAAATAGAATACTTTTCAAATACATATAAACATATGCACAAAAATTCACAAATATACGTTTTTTTTGTTTTTTTAACAAATGTTTGCCAAAAAAAAAAGATACAAAATAATAATTATTTGACAATAAGAAATATACAAAGAAAAGTTTTTAACAAGTGACTATTTTTTAAACAAACACTGGAAACATGTTAGGTATTCGTTGGTTAATTTGGTTAGTAAGGTAGAAATGGTCGCAGTTTAACGTCGTGCTCGGGACAATTTACATTTATTTATTTATTTATTTTTTTGTGTGTGATTTTGTCTGTTCATGCTTCTATTTTTTGGGTTTCTGAAAAGAGATTTATTCATAATTCCAAAAAGTTCGGTTATAAAATGTCTTAATTTTATTCTTTTTATAGGTTTAGTGAAAATGTCGGCTATATTATTTTCAGACGTCACATGAGTAAGAGTAATAGATTTATTCCTTATTTCATGCCTTATAAAATGATATCTGGTATCAATATGCTTCGACCTTTGATGAATCATAGAATTATTTGCAATAAGATACTGCTCTGATTATCACAATGAATTACTATAGGTTTTTTTTTACCTAGATCTGGTTTTAAAATAGATTTTAGAAGGGTGTTCAGAAAAATTGCCTCCTGCGAGGAATGGGTAAGGGCCACATATTCTGCTTGACAAGTAGAAAGAGGAATGTTGCCTTTTTGTTTTCCAAGAGATCATAGGTCCAGTTTTTGACAGTCTAAAATAATACCCCGCTATACCCTTTCTATCCTCAGAGTTAGCCCAATCTGAATCTGAAAATCCTTTAAATTTAGAGGATATATAGACTTTTTAAATATTAAAGATTGTTCTTTGGTTCCTTTTAGGTAACGAAGGATTTGTTTTGCACGATTAAGGTACTTAATTGTCGGTTTCGATAAGTTTTGAGATAGCTTTGTTACAGTGTAACATATATCAGGCCTAGTTGCGGCCATCAAGTAGATGAGGCTCCGTAGCATTTCCCTGTATATCTGATTATCTATGGATTTTGTTTCGGTCCCTATATTTATGTCCATATCGACGGGAATTGAACGCGGCTTACCATCTTGCATTCCGAACTTGAGTAGAAATTTTTCAATGTATCTTGATTGGTTCATAGTTATAGTTTAATTTTCACAGGTAAATTTTATACCGAGGAACCATGACAGTCGTCCAAGATCGGCCATTTAAAATTTTTTATTTAATTCATTTTTAACATCTTTTAAAGTGTTGCCACAGTTTGAGGCGAGTAATATATCGTCAACCCAAAAAACCAAAATCAACAATTTATTACCTACATTTTTGGTAAATATGCACGCGTCTACGGGACATTGCTTGAATTCCTGTTCTATTAAATAATTATGGAGTGTTAAATTCCAATTGTGTACACTTACAACATATAACGATTTATATAATTTCCATACCCAATTTTTATTTTTCATTTTAAATCCCTCTGGAGGATAAATGTAAATTTCACAGTACATCGAAGCAGTCAAATAAGCATTTTTTACATCCATTTGATGTATTTTTAAATTGTATTGAGCGGCAAGTTGTAATAAAATTCTAATGGTCGTTAAATTTGTCGTTGGTGAAAATGTTGCAAAACATTGCACTCCAGAAAGTTGTGAAAAACATTTAGCAACATATCCTGCATTAAAAGTTTCACGGCCAGAAGGTGTGATTTTTTTGTGGAAAAAAAACCCAGCGTGAAGAAATTATATTTTTATCTGTTGGGTTTGTCACTATTTCGTGTTATTTTCAGATAAAGCTTTCAATTCTGATATCATAGCTTGTTCCCATTCTTGGTGATTTTCTGAATTAATCGCCTCATTAAAACTTTCCGGTGCGCTGTTCAACGAGTAACAGTAATCCACGGCGTAATCTTTTATCTTTTCAATTTGTAAGAAGTCTGGTCTTTTTCGCTCCCTTATTGAGCATCGACGTGTCTGGTTAATATTTTCGTCAGAAGTTCTGTAATTGTCTTCGTTATTAATATTTTCATTGTGATCAATTAGGATGCTAGGTAATATTTTACGTTTTTCATCTACTGGATCGCCATTTTTTAATTCTAATGTATCATTGAATTTTACACATCTAACCCTTTTTATGGCATTTCGGGTTGGAAAGTAGATTAAATATGCTGGGCTGTTTTTATCGTAACCTACGAAAATACCTTTTTCGCTTTTAGTATTTACTTTACTGGTGTTTTCTATAAATGCAAAACAATCTGAACCAATTCTGTTCATTTTAAGTTTTACACTGCAAAACGCTTCATACGGCGTTTTTCCTAGCCTCTTATTGAACGATCTATTTCTGATATATGCCGCTGTCATTAAAGCGTACATTCATAAACTATGCGCTAATTTCGATTCGATAAGTAGGCACCTTGCCATCTCTAAAAGGGTTCGCCATGCCCTTTCTGCTGTGCCATTTTTGAAGGAGGAATACGGCGCAGATTTCTCGTGTTTAATAAGGTGGTTAATTAATAGAAGTTCAAAGTCTTTACTAGTAAATTCAGTCCCATTGTCTGAGCGAATACATTTTACTGAACCGTACGGGGCAATATCAGCTAAATAGTTCTTTGTGGCGAAGATAGTGTCGGATGTGTTTTTTTAAGAAAATAAACTATAATTAAACTGGAAAAATCATCAGTAAAGTTCAAAACGTACCTTAGATTGTATCTCCACATCGGGCTGATCGGACCTGCTAAGTCACAATGCACAAGTGAGAGAATTTTCGTAGCTTTTTAGTCTGGCGTTCGGCTTATATATTTTGTCATTTTCCCCTGTGCACACACATCACAATTTGGGAGATCGGCTGAAGGTATTATTTTCATGCCTTCGATTGTATTTAGTAATTTTTTAAATAGCTGTATTGCAGTGTCGTAGAATTTAATGTCAGGTTTCCAAGTCGTGACAGGCAGTTTTTGAGAGAACCATACTTTTTAAATAATATAGTCGGCAATTTTCTTTAATGTCAAATACAGTTCCATTGGGGTATATCAATTTTTACTTGTTTTGTCCAAATTTTATATTCGCGCCTTGTTTAATTGCAGCCTGCACGGAAAATATGTCTTGCTTAAATGTAGGTATGAACACAGCATTTTTTAGAATACAGTTACAGATTTCGTCTTTATTATTTTTTAGGGATATTTGAGCATCCCATCTTTTCCAGACTATATCATTTATTTGACTGAATTTGACTTTGTCGATTAAAGTTTAAATCAAAATTAATATAATCAGATTCCTTGTTGATAACGTGTTCTGTAGCACCACAGTCTACAAGGAGATTTTTACCGTTTGTGGTATTGTCAAAGTTACATGGGAATAGAAATATATGTTCTTCCTCAAAGTTCTAAACGTTTTTATGGAGTCCATTTTAGAGCGTTTATATCGACATTAGAAACTTTTGTGGTTGGGTCACCCACAATTATAGCAGATAATTTTATTCTATTGTTGGGAAAATTACTTTTGGGGAACACGTTGCGGTGAGGTGCGTAATTTGGTGGTGTCTGCTTTCAAGAAGCAAGTTTGAACTTCATAATATTGCTGGAGTTATTATTGTCCACGAGCATACGATTGGTCTCTTAGTAACTGCGCAATGCCATTTTAAATTCGCTGAAATTTATGGGTTTATCTTTCTGAGTTATAACAGTTGTAAATGGTTTAAAATTGGCTGGGAGTCCCTTGAGGGTCATTGATATCAACAAGCTATCGCTTATTATTTCACCTGAGAGTTTTAAGGCATTGGCGGTTGTTTCTGCCCTTATAACGTAGTCGGTAATAGTTTCATCCTCGTTATGTTTCGGAGACATTAGTTCTGTATACAGTGATATAATTTTCGGTTTCCGTTTTAATAAATAATGTTCGCTTAGTATGTTCAATGCTTTCCGTCCGTCATCCAATGCGTCTCTTATAATCAGAGACAGACTTCTATCATCTAAGTATTGAATCAGTTCTGGAAAAACAATCGCGTTCTTTTCGAGAAATTCGGAATCGTAAGGATTCTCTATTGGAGATTGTATCACTTTGTGTAATTTTTGAATCCTTAGATATCCTAGAAATTTAACCTGCCACAATTCGAATTTAGATTCCGATCCGTCAAAGAAAAGACGATGACTGGGCGCATAACCTGTCAGGTTTTGAGACATTATGTTGAACAAAGATGGCGGCGTAGTTCAGATCAGTAATTGACAGTAACCAAGATGGCGGCCAAGAATAAAATGCGGTCCGTGGCGTAGTTAACGGTGAACTGATTGAATAAAAAATTCGACAATTTTTATAATAATTTTGAAAGGTTTTCATTGGTTTTTTAGCACAGCCGGTAGTTATAAAAATGATTGGCGAATCCATTCGTCACATACCCCCATTACTCATGATGGGGAAGATCTCCTAGCGGCCTCGGCTGCAGGGAGACAGGGTAGTCGTACTCGTCAAGAATCCGTTCTTGGCACTCAGCCCGATAGTTGAGGGGCCGAGATTCGGCCCAGCACCTGTCGGACTTGGGTACTACCTAGGAGGTCCACCCTCCCAGGCCTTGCCACCGGGCTTTCTGGTGGGGTAAGTTTATTGTTTGTAGCTTGAGGCGCCCCTACCGGGGAATGCCGACGGGGGTGCCCAGGCAATTTTTAATGAGGCAAGAGTGCCCCTCCTTTGGGGGAGCTGGCCTAATTCTACCTTCCGGCCTTGTTCCACATTTTGGTGTGGTTGACACTAAATAAATATTTACCCCCATTAGGAGTCGAAAATATTTAAAAAAAAAAAAAATTAAACTAACAGTTTAAA
Organism: Euprymna scolopes; assembly: GCF_053919585.1. Classification (NCBI taxonomy): domain Eukaryota; kingdom Metazoa; phylum Mollusca; class Cephalopoda; order Sepiida; family Sepiolidae; genus Euprymna; species Euprymna scolopes. The sequence goes on from NC_136497.1 coordinate 31,123,131, forward strand.
ACCTAGGCCAAACTACAAATAAGCTAGTTAACAATACCCACTCAATTAATTTATTCTATCGTAACCAACTACACCATAATTTTAAATCAGATGAAAAGGTACTAAAGAATATAATACATCGATATATACATCCCTCTTCTAATAATAAGATCAAATTCATAAACTACTACAAGAAATTAACAATGTTAACCTTATAATTAAAAACAACAGTTCCGGGACTACAAATTCATTCGATGAAACCAATGTGATCTAATGACTCTTGGGAGAATGCATATCCAACACGAGAAACACCAATAGCTACATTGGCTACATTAGACACACGACCAACACATTGTCCAGACGATTAACGCTGCACCTTTCAGATACAAGCTCGATTTGCCAACACCTAAAACAACATGGCTGTGCACATTACCAAAGTAGAATAATCCTATTTGAAAACACGAAAATCATTCATATGGATCCAGACGTAAAAAAACTACAAAATACTGGAAGCACCGCATATAAGTGCTAAACAGCCAAACATTAACAATGTAAATTTTTAAAACAGTAATAACATCTAAAAGTGCATGGTTATGTAATTACTCAATATATATATATATATATATATATATATATATATATATATATATATATATATATATATTCTAGTAAATAATTATGTCAGCCCCTTTAAGAAACTCATTTCTTATCGAGGAGCACTTTCAATTAAAATAAAGTCGGCCAATTTAACTAATATGTGCAAATCATCATATAACGATTAGATCACTCTGACAGACGTTAAAAATATTTAAAAATAAATGTTTAGATTTCAAGTGTATTTCTCGCGTTAAACGGTGACCGAATGGATTATGCTCTTGTTAATGAAGTTGGAGATGTCTTCTATTGCCGGGTTCGAATCTATCGACCGGTGTTAATCGTGACATCCTGCACTGATGTGCCGAAAAAATGAAACACTAGTATCTGTAGTTATTTAATAATTATTATAGTAAATAATATATATTGTGTGTGTGTGTGTGTGTGATTGTGTACACATATAGTTACATACGTATATCTAAATAAATGTTGTAATGCAAATTTATAAATTCATTAAATAAATCATACAATAAAAAAAAAACAAATTGTTACGCCCATACCATATTGTAAACAAGATTTTTAAACTATTATATATTTATTTAAGCCACGCTCTTAACATGTTAAAAACAATTTTTTTTTTACATACGAGACGTTTCACTTTATAGTAATACAAATGTATACGTCTTAACTTATTTTCTACTAGATCATTTTAATCTAATTTATATTTACTGCTGACTTTGAATTCTTGCTGTGAAAATCAATAGCATTACATACATAAGACAATTTACAATATTTGTTCAAAATCATAAAAACATTTTCAAAAAAAAAAATACCTTAATACATTTAAACATTTTGCAACAGTTATAACTTTTTTTCAACAACAAAAAAAATCATCTGTCACAACAACTATTCAACAGTCCGTCCAAAACAATTGTCCCTTTTTTTTTCAAAAACAAAATAAATGAACACACAAAAGCCGAAAAGTTCAACTATGAACAAAATGCATTTCCAAACAATTTACACGCTGTTTCAGAGAGTACATGCGACCTTTGAAAGATTCCTGTTTTGATTGACAGATTAAATTCAACAATTCGTCCAAACGATTTCATATTGACACAGATTTTCTAATGACACTTCTACAAATTTCAAAACAATAATGGATTACACAATCTCTGCATTTGCGTGTATGTGTGTGTATGTGTGTGTGTGTGTGTTTTAACAGACACATTAATTTATCAATGAATTACGCATGGTGACTTGTTTACTATTTTTTTCATTACTACGAATTTCTTTTTACGGCACATCGGCCTTTTCTTCTTTTTCTTTTTAATATTTCTTGTATCTTTTGTTCTTTGTGTGCGTGTGTGTTCAATTTTTTTTTCTTTTTTTTTCTTCGCATTTCTGTGATCGTGTAATTTGTTTTTCTTTTTCCGTGGTATTATTTATTTATTTATTTTTTTAATTACGTTGAACCCTTTTAAAACGTTGTGTTTCTTTTTCTTTTTCGAATTCTGTGATCGTGTAATTTTTTCTTTTTCCGTGGTATTATTTATTTATTTTTTAAAATTATGTTGGACCCCTTTAAAATGTTGTGTTTCTTTTTTTTTTCGAATTCTGTGATCGTGTAATTTTTTCTTTTTCCGTGGTATTATTTATTTATTTTTTAAAATTATGTTGGACCCCTTTAAAACGTTGTGTTTCTTTTTTTCTTTTTCGTCGTGGTATCGACCCCAGGTTCGGTTTCTGCATCGCTGATGCAAACTAGTTCACGAACACAAAATTGTGAGTTGTTAAATAGGGTTTTCATTAAAGAGTCTTAGAGAGAGAGAGTATTATAAGTGATGCTTTTTCTTGTGAGAGAGAGAGAGAGAGAGGCTTTTTAAAAGAGATTGTTCGTTTATAACTATTCCTATATTTTAAATGTTCATTACTTAGACGTGTAGATATGAAGAAAGCTCTTAGAATGATGAGATAGTGTTCAGACAGTCTTAGTGTAGATATGATGTAGATTCACATTGTGGATATGAGATGTCGAGACGTATATGTAATGACATTTTATAACACAGACATATAATAACAATACAATTTACCTTTTTTTAGAAATCACAAACACAAAGATGAGCTTTATCACAAAACACATGATGAATTTATTTCCTTACGACGGTCGTGATTTCCTCATTAAGAATTCATAGTTTCATATTTTAGTTTCTGAAGTGACGTCTCGCTTCAGACGTCCGCCTGTTTCTGAGTTTTCTCACTGACCGTCTCTCCTGACTGTCTCCCCCACCAACTAACTCTCACTTCCTATATTAAGAAATCCATGAATCCCGGCCACGTGAGAAAAATTCGCGACTTTGCACGTTTCCGACATTGATTTCCCAATAACCTATTTTTTCTTGTGTTGTTTCCACAAAGGAATTCAACCTACATATCAATTTATTTAACCCATATTTTATTATCCACATTCTTTTAACAATTGAATAGTTTATTTATTATTTATTTCATCCGAATTAACAATTTACTGGACATTCCATTTAAACGTATTGTTCTTTAAAACTTATGTCCAGGCTTCGATTTCTGCTTTCTCTTATTTTCATTTTAACTAATCTCTCTATATTTATGCTTACATGAACAGGGGACAGCTCTTATCATGTAACAGCAGCTCCTACCCAGATATGGCAGCAGTACTCCATCCTTGGACGTACTTGGCTTTTATACAGATAGAGAATTGCATTAGTAGTGAGATATCTTCTGGAGCGGTAGAAGGATTCCACCATTTTCCCAGCTTCCCTGGCAACAGATTGGTGTATGTGTTTCATTTCAGATCAGGAGTAAAGATCAAACCCAGAAGCTTGTCAAAACATGGAGCCTCCCCAAGACGAGAGCCATCCATTTCAGTTTATGCCAGATGGAAATCAGAGCGTTGATGATGTAAAGCTTGGTTTTGGATGCATTAAAGGTAACCAGCCACCTCTTCCCTCATTGTACAACGTGCTCAAGATCAAAGGAGAGAGAATTAGAGAGAACTTTGTCATTTACGACCTTTGATGGTCGTGTCATCAGCATAGATGTCAACGACTGATTTAAGCATGTGTTTTGGGAGATCATTGGTGTAGAAGAGAGTTGAGCCCAGGATGGACCCCTGGGGGACTCCGGCATAAATACTGTGGGCCTCTGCTTTCTTCCACAGTCTAGCAGTTCTGAGGAAGAAACTATTAGAGTAGATACTTTCTTACATATTGGGATCTCTACTACGTAGGAGTGGGACTTTGCTGCTTGTCGTGTTTGTCGGGGGTATTTACGCCGAGGGAGTACAAGGGTCTTTCCTCACAGCGGCCCTTGCTATGCACTAAATGTATCTGTTCCAACTCATGTTCTTTTTGAAGATTAAGCTGAGCATTTTGAAAGATGCACTTTCAGGTAATGCACGTAAAAATATAAGGAGGGAAGCGATATTTTTTATTATTGGTTTCCATAGCAAACACCTCGCTTCAGCGACTATTGTCGCTACCAATTCACCGCTCTCGCGAAAAGAGAAGTTACAAGTGAAACAAAAAGAATGGAAGAATGAAAAGGAAATAATTGGGAGATTTTATTGAAAGCAGACGAGCGTCATACATCGTAATTACATTCGTTGACATCTATGCTGATGACACGACCATCTACAGCAACACATCAAAGGCTGTAAATGACAAAGTTCTCTCTGATTCTCTCTCCTCTGATCTCGAGCGCGTGGTTCAGTGGCGGAAGACGTGGCTGGTTACATTTAATGCATTCAAAACCAAACTCCTACCTTACATCATCAACGCTCTGATTCCCATCTGGCATCAATTGTGATGGATGGCTCTCGTCTGGGTGAGGCCCCGTGTTTTGACTCCTTCTGGGTTTGACCTTTACTCCTGATCTGAAATGGAACACGTACATCAAGTCTGTTGCCAAGATCGCTGGAAAGATGGTGGGATCCTTCTACCGCTCCAGAAGATATCTCACTACTGATGCAATTCTCTATCTATATAAAAGCCAAGTACATCCAAGGATGGAATACTGTTGCCATATCTGTGTAGGAGCTGCTAAAAACAGCCTATCCTGCCTTGACAGAGTACGAAATAGACTTCGTGGCTTATTGGGGGATGCCCTTTTCTCTACTCTGCAATCTCTCTCCCACAGAAGAGACGTTGCGAGCCTATCCTTGTTTTATCGTTATTTTCATGGCAGGTGCTCGTCTGAACTCCAATCTCTGGTCCCCCCTCGCCAATCTTTCACGAAAAACACCCGTCTAGCCGAATCCACTGTGAAAAATTTCCCCCACTCTTTATCTGTGCCTAAATTAAAACGTGGATTCCATGAACAAAGTTTCTTTCGTAGAACTGCACGCCTGTGGATCTCTGTTCCGTCTGCCTGCTTCCCTCTGGACTACAACTTGGATGTCTTCAAGTCCAACGTTAACAAATTCCTAATGAACCGCCCCCTTAAGTGAGCACTTCATTAAATCTCCACACTAACGTAATGTACTTACAATAACCCTTATCCCTGAGTGGCTTCCGGGCCTTGATAAGTGGTGATCACTGTGTAAAAAAAAATATACATACATGTATGTTATATTTATGGGGGCAAATGTATAACACTGAAATTAAACAAAGAACAAGAGAATTTCCTGGAGGCCTGGTTAAATCATTGATCACAATACAAAAATGCGAGCATGAAAAGTAATATGGTTAAGCTTAAACATGGAAAAGTAAAGGATTAGTTGTTAAAACTGGAAGAGAAAAGAACAAGATATTCTAACAAAAATTCTAGTCCTTTACATTTCCATGTTTAAGCTTAACCATATTAGTTTTCATGCTTGCATTTTTCTATTGTAATATTTATATATATGTGTATGTATGTATATATATATATATATATGTGTGTGTATGTGTGTGTGTGTGTGTGTGTGTGTGTGTGTGCGCGCAACTTATCACATTTATTTATTAGACTCTTAGTTTGATTGTATTTCCTTTAAGAAGTATTATATCTATGAAGACAATTTTCTGACAAGAGAAAATAAAGAAAAATCACAAGTGAAGCACATTAAGCCCCGGAAGCCACTCCTTTTTTGCTTTCATAGTTTTAATAATTCAACATAAATTGTTTTAAAAACTTTAAGATGAAGAAAAAACGAATATTCTCTACTTATGACAGAAAATTTTCACTGGTATAAGTAGATGCACATTCGACGCAATTCATAAGACGTTAAGCAATAGCCAATTCGAATGTGTTGAAGAAATGACTACATTTTTTAGCTTTATTTCAAACTAATGGTTGAATATAATTAAATCAGTGTTCATTTTTCATTTAATGTTAATCTATATTAATCACTATTAAAGCCTTACTATATATTGGACATATATCATGATGATTCATTCGCCGCATTTTATCATGGCAAAGCTCTACACAAAATTTCAACCCGATCCGGCCAGTATTTTGCAGAAAAAATCTTCTAGAGTAAATGTGGTATTGTGGTGACTAATAGCTATTAATCCTTTTTTGTCCTTTACTCTGTATCGGATGATACCATAATACTGTAATCTGGTTACCTTATTATAACACAGGTCCATAAAAAATATTAAAACAAAAGATCAGTCCGGTAGTTTCCGAGACAGACAGACAGATAGATAGATAGACAGACTAAAAGACATATACTATAGATAGCACCATGTAAAATTAGGGACGCTGACAAAAAAGAACTTCTCTATTTTAGAACTAGTTAAAAGTAAGGCATTTAAGTTGATGTGTCCAGGAAGTTGTGTCATGACAGGAAATCGAGGTGATAAAAAAATTTTGCTCTCCAATTTTGAATTCAAATAAGAAAATATTCACTGCATTTATTTTCTGGAATTTAAATATTATTTCAGATGAAAAGGAAATGTGAATTCCTTGCTGAATCATACGTGTTTGCTATTCTATAGAAACGTACGTAAAATGCATGTCTTTGATTGATTCTCATTCAAAGTCATATTTACTGGCTATATTATAGACATTTGAAAAATATATATTATGAAACTGTATATACAATGTATTAAATCGTAAGCTTTTTTGCTGCAATTGAAAATTGACTTGCAGAACGAGGCCGACCTTGACCACGTTGATTAACAATGTCACCTGTCGATTTGAATCGATGAAGTCTCCACCAGACCAACATTCTGATAATATTTAAAGACTTTGCTATGTCAGGTGCTGTCTTCACAGATTTGAATAGCTCTACAATGGTGATACTTTTTTTAAAATCCTGTGGCGTTTTGATACAAAACTACAGTTTCAGTTATAGCTTCGATTTATACACCTGAAAAACATAAAACAAAATAGATAATTTGCTAAATATAGAAAATAAAAGAATCTCGTAACGGTAAATTTTGAACACCCTGTATATATATATATATATATATATATATATATATATATATATATATATATATATATATATATAATAATCAGAGGTTCCATACGTCGAAACATTGTGAAAATAACACTCAAGCTTACAACAGTAGTCCGAAGAATCTACATAATACGGATGTTATTTCTATTAAAAATTCTTTACATTGGAAATATCGAATAGCGAATAACAGAAAATAGGGAAAAGTGCGGTTATTTAATTAAGAACTTTCTTCAATTCAAAATCATAATCAAATTTAAAATTTGTCTGACAACGTGGCTGATTGGCATTTAGTTGGCTTCATTTTTCCAAATATCTCTGTAAATTTTATTCTGCAATTGAGTTATCGTTGTTTATTACATAATGTGTAAAATACAAGTTCGTAAAACAAAATCAAACATGCTTTTTTCTAATGTGTACTTAGCTAAAACCCAAAGAAAATTATTTTCAAACAAATATACTTCAATTTAAGCATTGTAACTTTGATTTCAAATTTGTACATTAAATTAATTTACTTATAAACGTTTGCCTCATTAACGTGAAACTAAGCAGTAATTAATTATTAAGGTATGAAATTTATAAATTCTGACAGTATATGTCAATCAAATGAAAATATTTATTAATTGTTTGTCAATAAAAAAGTCATTAAGTATCAGATATCGAACTAATGCAAGGAATGGTCATACAAAAATATTTGACTAAAAATAAACTTAGAGTCTCGAAAATATCGGATGGGTGAGAATTATTATCAGGGAAATACCTCGAAAGACCTTTTTAATTTCGCTATCAATTAATAACACCATATCACACGAAAGGAAATGGATTTATGTATATTATTTACGGATATGTATTTTTAATAACTTATCAGTGAAATATGAAATTTATATTATACATATATATATATATATATAGACATATTATATATAGAGATATATTATTATTATTATTATACATATTTATTTTGATAGAATTTGTTCTTTTGCAATATTATACTAAATAAAACTAACGGAAACAAATTGAAAGTTGAATTATTACAACTAACATTACAGTTTGACTTCATAAATCAAGGTTGTTTTTTTAAGAAAACATTAGCGCTAAAAATTCTAAACCTTCAAACTTTTGCATATAAAAGATCATAAATCCATGCAATTGATTGAACATGTTTCTGATCGATAGCGCCGTGGGTTATTGGACAAGTACCACTAGACAACAAGTCAAACGAGTTGGGACAAAGGAAGAGCAGAAGTAATCATATAATTCTGGAGAATATATGATCTAATAGTAGAGAGTATTTGTATGTGTGTGCAAGAGTGATGGAAGAAAAACAAATAAAGTAATGGGGACAAACGAAAATACAGATTTTTATAATTGTAATTATAATTATATAATTATAATTATATAGATATAATTATATAATTATAATTATATAATTATAATTAATTATACTTATATAACTATAATTATCTATATCTATATCTATCAGGTAGAACTGTACTCCATATCAAAAGTTCTCTTGTATCTATACTGAGCATATCTTATCTTTCAGTCTTACTAAATATTCGGTTTGGGTACCAAATCAGAATTTCTAATAAAAAGTAAATTATACCCTAACACTTTATCCTAATCCTAAACCTACTAAACCATATCTAATCATCCATTCCTAAACTTACAAAACTATATCTAGCCATACATTAACTCGTCTCTCTCAATCCAATACTGTAGCAAATTTAGCTGCTTCCACTGTACGAATTTTTACCTATACCCTCTCCCAGTAACAATGGAAATGGAAGCATAGTAATGCCCTTTTTTTAACCAGGTTACCTACTAAAACCAGCCCATATATCTATTTACCAAATTACACATGACTCAAAACTTACTGTTTTACCCGTACTATATTGCACTCGCATCTCATGCCCCGCTATCATCTAAAATATAGTTTGGGCACAACTCGTAGTTTCATTCTTAACACCTACTCACACTCTAATATTATACTAGACCCAAGCTCACATGAATAAAAAAAAAATAAAAAAATAAAAGGAAAAAATAAAATATATATATATATACAAAAGAGAAAGCCTCAAACCACATTATCTCCTTCTAACAAGCCTCCTTACAATCATAGTTGCTTACACTGCATGAGATCCACTCAATCCCTTTATCCAGTAACAATGAAATAACAATGTCCCTAACCCACTTTGAGGAGTGTAACTATTTAGCAGATATAACCTCTACAAACTAACCCAATAACATTAACTAACCACGCGGGGTCGCAGAAATACCTGGATTAGAACCCAGGCGCGGAGTAAACCCTCTCAGTGGTGACGGACCCAGTAGATCTTTCCAGATCATCCGTCTAGGAGAAGGAAAACTCTGAAACTAAACCAAAGAGGAGGGAGGCCTCTTCAGTCTTGGATGACAACCTTCCTAGAGCTGGTGACTCAATCAAATTACCGGTTTGCAAACCTAAAATGCTTAGGGAGTAGATAGGTCCTGCCTATCGCCCGGCTTCCATACTCCTTCTTTGCCTATTAGTCAGGCGCAGAGATACTATCACAGTGATTCGACCAAAACACCCAGTGGTAGATCTTGTTTCTTGTCTAGGGCAATGAACGCCGTTTCCCCACTCCCGACACACCCCACCCCTAAAGCTGGGCACTTGAGAATGCTTGAGTACCACATATGCCTGAGCAATTAGATTGGGTTGACCTTCCTCTGATGGGTTGAGGGTACCGGATTGACAGTTACTGGCTGCTGTTACCGACTGGTAGTACAGGTGCCCTAACTCTTTGGTAGCGCTTAGAGCGGCTGCTCCATCAACAGTTGAATAATATCGGGATGTTTGCAGTGCCATGGCGCGCATGGAAAGGGACCCTGCACTCATCCCCGGTGAGCTTTCCTGAGGCCACAGTCCTAGTTGATGGAGGGTCAGCTGATAGTCTACTTGTGATGCATGTGTGATATTCTGCATAACCTTCTGTTCGGCTTCCCCTAACCCAACTGAAACTCGTTTAAAAACATGATGAGAGTACAATCTAAAAATAAGCTTAAACCAGGCTTAGGGTCAAACAAATCCAACTTGCCTCCTCCCTTGAGGCTTGCATTCACAAATATCCGTGGGCTTAGAACTAATTTAGCTGATGTTGAAGCATTTCTCCTAACAAATACCCCGGATATCTTAGCACTAAGTGAGACTAACCTACACTCCTCCATCCCCTCTAACTACTTTAACATGCCTGGATATCTCCCACTTTGCCGTAAGGACTCTGACAAACATATGCACGGACTTGGAATTTACATTCGTAATACCCTTCCCTTGACTAGAGAAACAAACCTAGAAACGGATGATCAAGCCTTTATGTGCTTCAGACTAATTATGCAACACAACATTAGCTACTTTTACTTTCTCTACCGCTCTCCCTCGACCCAAGACTGCACCATAATAAACAAAGTATCTGACAGCATAGACACAGCACTCTCCTTCGACACTAGCGCCCAAGTATATGTATTTGGCGACTTTAATGTCAATCACAAAAACTGGCTTGGATTCTCTACTTACACAGATGCAGCAGGCAGCGCAACTCATAGCTTCTCTGTATCTCACTCCCTATCGCAAATTGTTACTTTTCCAACCCGCTTCCCTGATCAGGAAGAACAACACGCATCACTATTAGATCTGTATTTGACCACAGTTCCTGATTGTGTAACGAAAGCCGACAGCCCACTTGGGAACGCTGATCATGCGGTGATAATGGTTGAAATCGTCCTAAACTCTAGACCCAAAACTGAAGAGCCAGTGCTCAAAACAACGAGATATTATAAAAAGGCTGACTGGGAAGCTATCAGAGATCTTATCAGATACGCCCCATGGGGAAATATTTTTTCTCTTCCTGCTGAACAGTGTGCAACCGAGACCACTGAATGGTTCAAAACTGCAATCGAAGCGCATGTTTCCATGCGGAAATTCTATAGCAAGCCCCACTCTCCCCAATGGTTTACTTTGACTTGCGCAACTGCCATTGCTCAAAGGCAGCATGCATTCCGCAGGTTTAACCGACATAAGTCCAGTTCAAACAGACAGAAGTACATAGAAGCTAGAAGTAACGTTAAGAAAGAAATAGCGACAGCTAAGAGGGAATTTACGGAAACCACTAAAAAACGCATCGAAGCACAAAAACTTGGAACTCGTGACTTCTGGAAAATCTACAACAGTGTAGTAAATAATGGGCAATCAACAATTCCCCCACAAACCAACAATCACGAGGTTCTTTGCTCAGCAACCGAGAAGGCTAACATGCTTGCCAGTCGGTTTGCCTCAAACTCCACACTGTACCCTCTAAAACACCCCCTACCTGAATTTCCTATGCGGACAGACGCCACACTAGACGATCTGAAAATCACCCCTGCTCAGGTGCATGCTATCATAAAAAAACCTTGACACTTCCAAAGCATGTGGACCCGACCTCATTCCAGCTGTGCTATTAAAAAAGTGCTCAGCCGAAGTAGCTCCAGTTCTCTCCAAACTCTACAACAAATGCCTTAATGAATCTTGCTTTCCGAGCTGTTTGAAAACTGCTTCTGTAGTACCAGTATTCAAGAATTCTGGCGAAAGAACTGACCCATTAAACTATCACCCTATTAGCCTCCTCCCACTTTTTGCCAAAATATTTGAGACCTTAATTAACCATGCTCTAGTCCAGCACCTTACAGATGCTAAACTTCTGACCGACCATCAATATGAATTTAGACAAGCCCGTTCCACGGCAGACATCCTCACTGTAATCTCTGAACGCATATACCATTCACTGGACAAAGCGGGAGAGGGCAGAGCGGTAGCTCTAGATATATCTAAGGCTTTTGACAGGGTATGGCATGAGGGTCTCCTCAGGAAGATTAGATCTTACGGTATCACTGGTAGAATACTTAACATAATTAAATCCTTCTTAGATAAGAGAAAAATCCAGGTTGTCCTCGACGGTCGTACATCTAAACAATATTATATAAATGCGGGAGTGCCCTAGGGATCTATCCTTGGACCTCTGCTGTTCCTGATATTCATAAATGACCTCCCCGACAAAATTGCCTCTGAGATGGGTATATATGCTGATGACACCACACTCTATAGCAGGTACGACAGGAAAACAAATGAACATATATCTAAAGTAATGGCAGAAACACTAGAGGATGACCTCCAATCAGTAGTGGAATGGGGACAAAAATGGATGGTAACGTTCAATGCCACCAAGACAAAACTGGTTTCATTCAATAATTACAAGAAACCTTCTCTACCACCTATAGCAATGGCCAACGACTCTTTATCTGAGAGTACGTCTCTCAAGCTCCTTGGCCTAACGTTCACAGGAAACATGAGTTGGAACAATTACATCGAGGGCATTGCCAGTGTCGCTGCAAGGAAGGTGGGCTATCTCTACCGTGCTAGAAAACTTCTAACACCCGAAAGTATCCCGTACCTCTATAAGGCCACTATTCGCCCATGTATGGAGTATTGCTGTCATATTTGGGCCGGTGCATTGGCTACTAGTCTCTCGCTCCTTGACAGGGTTCAAAAGAGAGTCGCAAATCTGATAGGCCTTAAACTGGCATCTAAACTTCAGCCTCTGTCCCATCGTCGAAACGTTGCCTCCCTCTGCCTGTTCTACAAGTATTATAATGGTGAATGCTCTGAAGAACTGCAAGCACTTGTGCCCCCACGACGTGAACACCCTCGACAGACCCGACAAGCTGCTAAATCCCACCCCCACACTGTAGAGATCCCTAGATGTAAAAGATCTTTCTACTCCAGTAGTTTCTTCCCCAGAACTGCTAGACTTTGGAATTCCATTCCAGGTCACTGCTTCCCCAACTGTACTGACATGCATAAGTTCAAGTGCAACGTGAACCAACATCTCGCTGCCCTAACCCCTACATAGTACCCCAGTAGATGTTTCCCCTGATAGTAGCCCCCTACACCAAAGTGGCAATGTGCCTTGTTTGGGGTGAAAATGTAAAAAAAAAAAAAAAAAATAAGTATAATTAATTATAATTTATAATTGTAATGTGGTATTTTCAGTTTTAATTTGCCTTGTGTTCGGATAAAAGTAAAGTATTTGTTATCTATCAACTACCTATGCACTTGTAACTGTACTGCTTATCGAATAATAGCGTCGTAGATGACACGCAATACATTGATTCGTTCAAAACTAAGATGGTTAACTTTGGATATTGTTTTCATTTATTTTCCTCTATAGGAAGGCAAAGATTCGTTATCGTTTTTTTTTTAACGTGAAAAACTCCAGTTTTCCAGCGCAGGCACTCTCAATGAGAAAACATATTGTGTAACACTTGTGCCGATAAATGATTTAAGTGCAGCAAAAATAAAAGTTATATTTTCTTTATAAATTGGCCACGTGAGTCTTGCTTTTAATATCAGTAACGGTAATTATCTCTAAATGTGATAAACACGATTGAATCAGTTTCTCTCTTTTCATTTGTCTTTATTTGTCTTTTCACTCCAGTACTATTTGTGTTTGTCTTTTTTTAAAATTGCCTGCTTTCTTTGTCATCTATATTTGTACCGTTTTATTAAAACAAATAAAATACTAAAATACACTATCGTACATACACATATATATGGTGTCTAAACATGTACTCACACAATAAATGACGATATAACCTTTATTTATAAAACATTAGTGTAGCTTCGAATACAGAAGACAAATGTAATTGAAGAATCACGTTCGTAAATATTCGAAGTGATGACCATTATTGTCCAGACATCGCAAATATAACACGCACCAAGGAATTCGCAAATATCACAAAACAGGTCATTACGGTACACCTTTTAAAAAACCTTGTATATATAATGAATTGAGGTAAAAACATATGCAGTTTTGCAACATTTTTTATGACTAGAGTTCTTAGAATCCATGTCAACAATAGTGCGAGGTACGATCGTTTCAGAGACTATTAGGGCTAATCTATTTACTTTTATATCTATTCCAATATGCCACTTCATCAAAAACTTTTACTAAGGTCACAAATATAAGTTCAGTAAAAGCATCAACACTCATTTTCAAGGAATTATATATATATATATATATATATATATATATATATATATATATATATATATATATAAATATGTTTTATTGTTTGGTTTTGGCTTGGTTATATATATATATATATATATACATATATATATATATATATATATATATATATACCAGGTAAAAGGTATTCAGGAGATAAACCTCATTAATTACATAAGGTTAGTAAGAGTGCTCAATAAAAAGAGCAAAATAAAATATTTTTATATATATATGTAATATTTGTCTATACAAATAAAAATATATATAATTTTCAAGGTGTTATATATATGTGTGTGTGTATGTGTGTGTTTGTCTTCGCGTGCGTGTGCCTGATAACAAAACAAAAAAAAACAAATGATTTATTCTTATATGCGAGGTTAGTTCCAAAAGTAAGGTTTTCTATTTGTAACTAAAACCTAAAACGTTGAAGAGCTACAAAGACAGAGTAATACCATTATAGCAGACGACCGTTTATGCCCCAGAATTTATTTTTCTACATAGTCACTACCATTCTCAATGCACTTTACCAGCTTCGGTTTTCACCGTTGATATTAATAATAACAGATTAGCATATTTTAAGTGATGTATAGACTCTTCTCTGTGCAATAAAAATACGCTTTTAACACAAAACTTTTTCCAATAAAACTTTCAACATTCATACTAGAAAAATCTTCGTCGAATATTTGTTAGCAAATTAAGCTAAAAATATGGGTTGTAATGTTGATACTGGATGTTTTGGCGTATTGCCTGTAGATGCTGTTTAATCAAGTATTGCAACGCGAACAAAAATTGTTTAAATAAATGCTGCCTTGAAAATAAATGTTTTTCTAATATGATTATAAAATCATTTATAGTTCCTCTTACGATTATTTAGCGTCTTTTCAATATGAATGTGCTGTAGTGTTAATAACATATAACCTGCTGGTCTGGTGCTATTTAAAAAGTGATTTGACATTTCGCCTTGTTTATACGCTTTACAATGCATCAAAGTAAGATATGAAGTCAGTTTAACGTAAGCGGGGGAGGGTAGAATCAAACTCTTTCAATGGATCCCTGTGAACAGATTAAAAATAGCTCAAAATGGAACCGCTGTCATTCTACGGGCAACCAGTAATAACCGAAGGACGAAGTAATGCTTGGGAAGGTAAACGTGTTAGCCGGACTATACATCATTATGACAAAGAAAGGGTCGATTGTTCAAGACTCAGAATGATGCCAAGGCAAACACCAGTTGGTATCATATCTGAACGAAACCAAGTTCATCAACCAGTGTTACATCTATTTCATCAAAAATAATTCTCCCTTCTTAAAGTAGTTTTCATAATTTCATTTTCCCCTTTTATGCCCGAAAAACAATGGACATATCTGCCTTTCCACATAGATGTTTATAGTGAAGCCAGAGTTGCATCATCACTAAATGCAAACGCAATCAACTTAACTCGACATTGCTTAACTGATCGGAGTTAAATATTAAGCGTAAATGTGTCCCAAAAGTGTAATTAATAAACTGATGTTAATGACGATTAAAAGAATTCTTACAGCTGATGCAATTATGATGCGGCGCATATTCGATTTACTATGGGGAACAACACCTATTTTGATATTCTGCCTATGAAAAAAATGTCTGTTTTTCAGAACTTCTCAACTCCCAATTTTGTAGGTGACAACATAGACTGAACCCATTGTTCTAAAAAAATACTCCACTTTGATCTAAACGAATATGTGCAGAAATAATAATACCTTCTTCTTGTTTGATTACAGCTTCTATGAAAGTATGACGTATAAAACGGTTTGTTGCTGAAATTAGATAAAACATTCGAAATGATTGGCGTTTATCCGGAATATAGGGAACATCTGCCATAGGCCCTTACATGATGGTCTGAACACTTGCAGCGAATTGAATTTCCGCGTGGCGTAGGATTTGAGCCTTTCCTTTTCTAATACTCTCTCCGGTTTGTATATGTACACTTGTTTTTGTGTTGCATATACGACTGTAGGAAGAAGATACTTAGCTAAGAACTGTGTAACTGCTTGAAAACTTCCTAATGAACTATCTTCACCCAATCACATATGCTTTTAGACTGATTTTTTCGTTTCAGTATCCACAGTGTCCATATTTACCTTATTTCATTTATGTTGTTCCTTTCTTGTGCTTAGTAGCAGGGTTTCTGCCGTTTTGTTCAAGGGTTCATTCGATAGCCATTTTACCTTGATGTCATAAATCGTCCATATAATTCCTTCTCTTCACATTAAGCTTTTCTCGCGTCAATGTTTTACGTTTTACTGCTAATTCGCCTCTATCATCCTTGTGATGCTTATAGTCTCTATATATTTTGTACTGTATATTCTTCCTACTTCATTAATCACGCTTTCTTCAATACTTATCAGTCCCCTTCAACTTTTGTGACTGTTTCGAATTCTATGCGCCGTGCATTATCGTTGGGTTATTGGTTCCTTGATGTAGGTACCTGAGTTCGTCTGTTACCTATTTTTTACTCATGATTCAGGGTACCTAACAAGGCAAAGTATCCAACTATTTGTTAATGCATCCATGTTTACTTCCTGATTTTGTTTCAAGTAGCTTTCTTTGTTTCTTGGATATTTTCTTTTAATTACATATTTCATCTAATCATCCGCCAATAAGATTATGTTTATGGCCGTGTTTGTTACTGGATTCATGAGTTCGTTTGTTTTTAACAGTCTAGTGCTCACATCGCTCGGAAACTTTTTACCAAACCTAATCAAAATATTAGTCATGATATAACTTAGAAATATTTAACATTTTGGCATATCCAAATCCAAAGAAAAAGACCAACGCTAAAGAAAATGTGAAACTGTTTGGTAATAAATTTGGTTTGGTTAACAATAGAGATTCGCAACTTTGCCGATATTGTAGCCCAAGAATCTCGCATTTTATATGATCTTGACATTAAAACGTCTGGCCATAGTTAAAATTATGACAACATTTTTAATGTAATTTTTTTCCAAATTTTATGTATGTACTGTAATGTATAGATCTTCAGCTGGTATGATTAACCACCATGCCAAATTTAACTCTAATCAGATATTTTGATTTATCAAAATTTCCATAGCAATAATCTAAAATACTATAGAACACTATAGAAATGTAATGAAGTATAGATTCACGACATTTTTTTATTGTTTTTCTTTTCACCTACTTTGTCTTCCTGTTGTTTTATAATTCATTGGTATACTAGTCTGGGTGTCTGGCGTTGCCTGGGTGTTTGGAGGTGTGTGTTGAGCAAAACAAAAAAAAAAGGCACGGTACCGCGAAGGGGGAAAAACGTGAAAAAAACATGACGCCTTTGTCGCTCCGCCTATCGCAAAACCAGAAATAGCGAACGTTTAAATTAAGGCTAATCAATCGAAAAGAGGAGACTTTCGAGAATATCGGCGAAAAAAGCGAAACGTCTCTGTAGAAAAAAGCCTAGTTGAGGGTGAAGGAATTATTGTTTTTAGCAATTTTCGATATTTGTCGTCCGGAGGGTCATTCTTCAAAACGATACAGATCTCGTGAAAATTCGTCACCTCTGTCGAAAGTTTGAGGCAGGCATGAATACATACATACATACATGCATACGTCCATTTAAACAGACAGGTGAGATTTATATTATAGATGACGAAGCCAACACGAAGCGATAAAATCTCGAATGGTAAAAAGTACATAACTTTGTTGATATATTATTTAATTGGAATTCATTATTGAGATGAGTATTATTTATTAATTTTTATTTATTGCGGACTATTATCCTCATCTTTTCTTAGTTGTTTCACGACGTTTCGGCCAACTATTCCTCTGGCCTTCCGTAGTTGTTGTCGTCTCACCATGTTTTGGCCAAGTAAACCCCTGGCCGGCTTTGGGTAGGATTGAAACCGCTTTCTTCAGACAATTCTCACCTGGAACCGTAGAGATTCAACGTTTCTATCAACTACGCCACGGGTCCCAAAGGGCGGTCAAGGTTGTATTTTTTTGTCTTATAAATTCATGTTTATTTATTATCTGATCTTCCATGGTCGGGTCCGTACCGAATGGCATATATACTATTTAATTGGAATTCATTGAGATGAGTATTATTTTTTAATTTTATTTATTGCGGACTATAATCCTCATCTTTTCTTAGTTGTTTCACAACGTTTCGGCCAACTATTCCTCTGACCTTCGTCGTTTAAATCCTACCCAAAGCCGGCCAGAGGTTTTTCTTGGCCAAAACGTGGTGAGACGACAACTGCGAAAGGCAGTAATTGCAGTGAATGCAGTCAAGAGACTCAGAGTTCCTATTCGTCACGGTTACCACCTTACCATCACGATAATATCAGAACGTCTCCATTTACACTGAACATCTACAGAATGTCAACATCAATGTATAACATATGAATGAGACCCCAGTGGTATTTCCACGGCTCCGCTAGTTGTACATGATAGCAGTATGACAGTAATGTCATAACGATGTGTGAGAGCAGCATAGCAATCATATCATACTTAGTTTTATCAGAGAAAGCATTTAAAAAGAAATATGTGAATATCGCTGAAAACTTACCGAGCAAATCAATAATAAATTCTAGTTTATCATTTATTATATGAAAAGTGTACGTGAGGGCACAGCAAGCTGTGAATATATTCATTCTCGTTAGGAAGTTCGATTCTCACCGGGTGTTCTTATATTATGGCTTTCGGCTAGACGATGCTGGACTCAATAAATAAAAGAAATATATATAGTATCCTGTTGGGACCTATCTTCAGAAAATGGTAAAAAAAAAATCAAATAAAGAATTTTGCTAAAGGTAAGTCTGGCTTTATTCCAAAATATGCTTACTCTAAACTGATATATTTTGGGCAGTTATATTTATATTGAGTTTCTTGTATGCTCCTAGGATCGCAGTAAATAAATATACCATATATATGTGTTCTATTTGTAAACCCTAAAACGTTAAGCTCAATGGATATTACTTTTTAACTCCAGAGCATATATCAATAAGTCGTCCAAATTCAGAATCCATTGACTATACCCAGTTCTTTACACGTACTTCCGTCATCGCATAGACCAGCAAAGCAGAGATATTTCTTGGATTTTCAAGGAAAATGCTGCATCAGAATAAATGCGGAAATCGTATCCACAAACGAAAAATACATGATATAAAATGCCCCTTGATTTACATCAATCATAAAGACATAGAGGAAAATAATATTCAAATATACATACGAAAGATAGTTGGTAATTTCCAAACTAATTAAAGAAATCATTTATTTTTATTAGTAAAAGTCGGATATAGGCTCTGACGATAAGGTAATATTATTATCTAAATGCGTCAGAATATACGGCATAATCACGTTGACATACCGGTTCCTGCTGGATCACCGAAGTTAAGCAACGTTGAACCTGGTCATTATTAAATGGGTGACTATTTGAGACCTAGGTACTGTATGTGCTCTCCGCTTATCTCGGCATTGTTTCCAGTCGACCGAAAAAATAGAATTGCAAATTACTTAGCACCTCTATCCAATCATGGCTGACGGAACAAGAGCACGCTACCCCCGTGAAGTAAATAAAGGGTTCCGCTCGAAATTCCACCCAAATTCCATAGTTCGACAGAAACATTCATGAGTTCGACAAGATACACTTGAAGAAGGTCAGAGGTTACATCGACCGAAACCTTGTTAAAATCACAATCAAGATGAGAACAGTAGTCCGATGAATCCAAATAATATGCATAAGCAATCCTCATCTCAATAATTCAGAAACGTACCATTCCTGCCTCAGCATCTTTTTAACGTTTATGTTTTTAAATAAAAAGTGGGTCTTACTTTTGCAACGATGCTGGTATAATATATATGCGTGAAGAGAAAGATAAAAATGGTATATACACAAAAAACTTTAGTTTAAAATGAATGTATAACCCGGTGACTTTAAGGATGCTGCAATGAATTTAGTGAATTTTTTTTTTTTTTTTTACAGATTGGGGTTTCGGATGCATTTATTAAATTACATTATAATCTTTATTCTTTAATTAAATGAAAGAAATACACTTAAAATTTATAAAAGAAAATGAATACGTTCGAATTAGGTTTGATAAGATGAAAATAAAAAGATTTACAAAAGGAGAGTTACTCTGAAATTGTATCATTGCAGTTTTTGGTTTTCAATCAAACTTCCTTTTACTAATCCTTAATATGCACATTATAACGTATTTGTCGGCTTCTCTTGCTACTAATCCCCCTTCTTCTTCTTCTTCTTTTTTTCTTCTTCTTCTTTTTCTTCTTCTTCTTTTTCTTCTCCTTGTTCCTTAGTAGTAGTAGTAGTAGTACTAGTAATAATAATAATAATAATAATAATAATAATAATAATAAAATCGATACGTTATCCTAAAAATAATTAATACTATTAATAATAACGATTGAGATGGTCATAATCATCATAATAAGAATACAGCAAATGTATAGCCTTGCCTCCTGAATAGGAAGAACTCTCAGGCTTTCTACTCTTTCTAGAGCTGATGTCTCGATAAAAGTTTAGAAAAAAATGGTTGGTGAAAATTATAACCCCCCCCCCGTGTTGGAGAAATAGCGGTTTGACGTCCGGCAGGTTTAACCAGACTCTACGGGTATTTGAAGTATGTTAAGCATTCATTGGTAGTCAATAATGGTATGGTATTTCGATGAAAATACCGGATAAGGTACCTATAGGAATGCACCTTATTTTTAGCAGGGAGACCGGTCGTTGTTCGGCATTGAATGTTCCACCCTTTATTCTCATCGAATCGATAAAAATCGCTCACTTTTCATTCACATCGATTATTATCTCTCGATAGAGAGCTCTTCGCAGTGTACATGGAGGAAGTTTTATATTCCTCCTCGCAGTCACTTAGTCCACAATACATTGAAGTCTACATTGCACTGTTGAGAATCTACTGTTAATTTTATAAAATTATTTGTAAATAATGGCACCATTTAAAGTTTAAAATGCAAAAGCTAAGTCTCATGGTTCAATCGCGCTCTAAACAAAAAACATTCATTTTCGCGCTCTAAACAAAAAACATTCATTTCAAATGCACACCTGTCATATCAAAGCACCACCTGTTGGTTTTATGGTCATATCAAAGAACCAACTGTTGGTTTTACATAATCACTTAAATTTAAGTTAAGCGTACACAAGACGGGTATCATGGTTAAATTGTGCTCTCAAAAGAAACAAGGATTTTGAACGCGCCTCTGTTTTATAAAATAATCTACAGTTAATTTTATAGGCTGGCTTCTCTGCTTGTGCGGTGATAAAAATTCTCAAACTTGTGATATTAGGGTGTATAAAATCTTAACTTTAATCGAAATCGAGTTTCCTTCTTTCATCGGATTTTTTCGATTATTGATTTTCGATACTTATCGGATGCATTTCGATACAAAGCCTACATAAGAACATTTTCAGACACATCAAGTACCTTCGTGTAAAATGAAAAAATCGACCTAGCCGTTTGTGAGTCTGTAGGGATTTAAACACACAGAGACAAAGTTTCTTTTATATAATAGTAGAACTACAAATACAAATGATCGAATCTGGGCAGAAATTCAACCGGGCAGCATTTCTGATTTTGGAGTTTCGTGTTTGCCCTGATCAAAGAAAGCTAATTATTACATTTGTAGGAATAGGCGGAGAGATCAGTTGGTGTGAAAAGAAAGTGGGACAATGGAGAGTACAAGTTTGTAGTGGAATGTAAACTGAGAGCAGAATTGTATGGTTACACAAATAAAATAGGAAAAGTGACACTGAGGAACTGGGAAGAAAGAAGTATGTCTGAAATAGCAAAAAAATAAGCTGATGAATCAGAAAAGAACAATATGTGAAAACAGATGAGAATAGAGACGATCAAAAGGAGGATAGTAAACAGCCAATCACACAGTGCATCAGTCGATGGCATTGGCACAGCTGGAATCTTGCCCGAGTCTGGTTCCAGAAGTGTCTCAAATGGGTCAAGAAATTGAATAAGAAAGTGAAAGTGACACTACGTGGATTGATATAATTCAAAAAGAGGAGGATAGTTTACTTAATAAGAGTAAGACTTTCAGGAATAAAAATGACAGATGATGAATTAAATTTGATGAACGGACTGAAAGACTTAATGAGAAGTACATGATAGAACGATGAAATTCTTGCTCTAGAAAATACATGATTCCATTTTTGTTTGATAAAAACCAGTTTTCTTTTTTTATTGAAAACCATCCACTAGTTGGCCAGCTTATGTACAAATCCCAAGAGCGATAGGGTATTCATTAAATCAAACAATGTTCATCGAACGAGGTCGAGACGCGCTGCTGTACAACTCATGCTCTGTACCGATCCAAGTTATGACAACAGAACCATTGCTAGCACCCGCAAAGTACAAATCCCGACTGTTATCGTCTTTGGTTTGGTTTCAAGTGAGGACTACATAATGCCACCTCACATCTTCGAAGTTGGCTTGAAATTCAAAGTGTACCTAGATATGCTGAAGAGTGTCGTGATATTTTGGTGCAATCAGGTTGCTGCTGGCGGACCCTGGGTGTGGCAGCAGGACTTGGTGTCAGCCCACAGAGACCCAGGCTTGACTTAAGAAGGTTTTCTATGACTTTTTACCCTTCTCTCACTGGTCTCCCTCCTCCCCCGACTTGAAACTTCGTTTGCTCATACGTCGAGAACATCACCAACAGGACCTCCTAAAACACCAAAGCCAGCCTGATCGCCGCCATTCGCCGAGTATTCGATGAGCTCCCGCCAGCGCTTGTAGAAAAGGCATGCTGCAAGTTCCGGCCCGTATCGAGTCAATCATTTACGCTGGAGGCAGCTACATTTAATAAATGTCATTTCTACTACATAATCAATTTACCTGAATGTATCTTCACAATAAAAGATTTAATATAAAGCGGTAGTGTTGTTTTCATTAGGGCGACAAATTTATAGTTTCAATCTTTACTACCAGTAATTCAAGGCAAACTAGCTGCAGACCTCTCCATAGAAGAGCGCACATGTGTACCATTTCCAAACTTAATGTGAACTCAATAAGACCATCGATACAGTTCACAATGGAGAAAGAAAAAGATAACCAACTGGCCTTCCTTGATATACTCATATCACGCAGAGAGCATGGGGTTAAGACATCCGTATATCGCAAGCCCACATTCACCGGACAATACCTTAGCTTCAACTCCCATCACCCATACAGTATCACACATTGAATCGCACGCTGCTTACAACATCGAGCAGAGACAATAAGTAGGGATACCATTACATACCACCTAGAAATATTCAGGTTGAAGAATACCCTCTGTCGTAACAACTACCCCGATAGCATACTATCCACCAGACGTGTAAATAGTATAAGAGAGGAGAATGAAACCCAAAAACCTCCAACGGTCTGCCTATCATACATACGAGGCATCTCCGAAAAGATTCAGAGAATATGTGCCCCCTACAACATCAGAACGATATTCAAGAGGGAGTCAACACTCAGACGACACCTGGTACGAGCGAAGCATGCATGGAGGAGAACATGACCAAAAACTGCATATACCCCATCCCATGCAGTTGCAGAAAGGTTTACAAGAGTGAAACATGCCGCCCCCTTAAAGTAAGAGTGGAAGAACACCGAAAAGCGGTAACTAAAGGGGAGACGGAAAAATCGGGTATAGCCAACCATGTCTGGATGGAGAGGGGGACCATCGCCCCCTATGGGATGAAGTAAAAATAATAAACAGAGAGACCCACTGGAAAGTGAGAAAACTTAAAGAAACAGCTCACATGCTCGGACATAACAACCTACTGAGCAAACCAAGCATAGAGCTGAATGCAATTTGGACACCTCTGATAGAAAGAGAAAACCTTGAATAACAACATAGGTTTAACATTAACAAAAACCAACTAAGAATTGTCCTAGTGACATATGACCGAGTGGTCCTAGAAGTTGTATCAACGGTGATGAGTTCAATCCTGAACGAAGCCATAAAAAGTAATATTCAAAACAGAGAATCAGCAACTATGTCCCAGAGCCTAGCTGGAGTCCGAACACGGTATCCCCGTAATAATAATAAAGGGTTGGGTCCAGACTCCTAACAAACGGTTCCCCAGTTCGATACAAAACACCTGATTCAGGCCGGAGGGCAAAACGGCCGAACCTTGTGACGATAACAACCAATATGAGGAAGTCAGTCCGACAATCTCAATCAATGGAGTTTAATGTTTCTTAATGCGCTCTTAAACGAGTAAATAGAGCAGCGATGAAACGCTTCAGTTTTTCAAATAGTGAAGAATTAGAGATCCTGATACAGAAAGCTACAATTATCTTGGGTTGCTAGAACTTTATACGTAATTTTATAATGAAATGAAAGAGAAGACGAAAAAAGTGTATGTGGAGAGACTCAAGCTACTCCTGAAATCTCGAGTGAATTGTAGGAACCTATTTACAATCATGGGTTGTTTCTGTAAGTAAGTACAGTGTAGTTTTTAGAGGATGAACACGAAATGCAACAGCTGAGGAGAGAGGGACGGAATATATTAATTAAATCTGAAGTACTTTACTCAAATTCTAATCTGCTTACGCCATACATCACATGGAAGACAGGAGATATAAGGTTGATTAAGATTAAAAAATGTGTTAGTTGAGAGTTGCGAAATATGCAAATCTACTTGGCTAACAGTCATGAAGTGAAAGAGGAAAAGCTAGATAAAATATAATTGGACGATGGGCAGAAGTACATGGAATGAATTGAAGCAGAAAATATGACTGTGATGGAGAGAATGAAACGCTATAGTCAGTTTGAACGAAATACTCATACATTAAAATACTAGGACATGTGGAATCTTCTTTCTAAAGATGACTTGAAAATCAGCGAAAATTCCATATTTACTATTTATATTTACTACTCAGGAGCAGACACTAAATACAAATACAATCGATAGAAACATCTACGAGAAGGGCTGTTCTTCTTAGGCTGTGTGATGTAACTCTTGAAACCGTGTCACACATTGTTAGTGCACCTTCTACATTTGCCCAAAAAGAATACAAACGGCGCCATAACAAAATGTGTGCAAATTTGCATTAGAGTTTGTGCCAAAAGAAACCAAATGAGAGACAAGTAGTTCCAACATAACTCATTAGTAGAAAATAAGGACGTTGAGATTCCATGTGATTTCATGGTTTAGTGAGACCGAGAGATAACTTACAGGAAACGGAATATTGTGGTTATAAATAAAAGACCAATGAATGCCAAATTATTCATGAAGCTTGCCTACACGATATTGACTTAGCAAGTGAGAAGAATGGCAAACTACGGAACTATCAAAATCTGACGGTAGGATTGCTAGGTTGTGGAACAAGAACCCCCCCCCCCCATTATGCCAATTATCGAATGTGCGCTTAGTTCAATTCCAGATGATCTTGAACTATTTGGGAACCAAATACAATATAACCGTACTCCAGAAGTCAGTTCTGCTTAACACAGCAATCATCCATGTGCTTTCCATTTAATTGATCCGTTGAATATTTTCCACTAGTGGTATAAAAATTTGCTTGTGGGTGATAAATTAACCGGTGTAATGCATTAAAACACTGTAAAGTAAACAAGCAGCAGAAGCAGCAGCAGCAATAATAATAATAATAATAATAATAATAATGATGATGATGATGATGATGATGATGATGACAGCAACAACAACAACAGCAACAACAACAATAATAATAATAATAATAATAATAATAATAATAATAATAATAAATATATATATGAATATATATATATTAATAAAGAGTTATTTAAAATGTAAGTTTTGTATTTTCCTTTGGAGCGTTTCAGATACAATTGTTACCTCTTCAACACCCTAAAAAATCTAAACTATTTCTCTATAGCGATGAAGAAATAGACCCTAAATCATCATACCTCAGCACTTAGAAATATATAAACGTATATTTTGTCATTGCAATCTAAATTTCGATTCTTCTCCCCCCCCACATATATACATATGTGTGTGTGTTTATATAACGGTGGAACGAATCAGAGTTCTGTAATACTGTGCTTTAATTTAAATGTTTAAGTATAAATTCTTCCATGAGTAATTAGAGAAAATTAACTGAAATCAGGTTTGTGTATGTTGTCATAGCATCGCATGTGTATAAGAATCCACGATACGCTATTCTATAAGTACATCAGATATGGTGAGAAAGCAACTCAAGTCGGAGAACTTTATTCACGATACATCGAAATTCACAGGCTTACTATACATGTGCTTTACTAAAACCAATTGCTTGGAAACCGTCCTCACTTTAAATTATTATGGTAAGAGTCTTCACGTTGCCTTTGACAATATCCTTAAAAGGTTTCTTTGGCTTTCAAGGATGTTTAGCACGCTGCATATCTTTATATTCTATATATTAATACGATAGTGTGTGTGCTATCTTGTGTGTCACGCTTAAATCTTTTTCTTCCGAGTGACTGTCGTTTAATTGTTATGACCATCGATGTCTTGTAATATATAATTATATGAAGAATTTTTCATTAGGTTTTGTTTCGGTTGCGACTATAACTAATGACACTCATGTCATCTATTATTTTATAAATACTTCTATCAAGAATTCTTCATAAGTTTTGGTTTCGGGTGATTCGGATTTTAAACTAACGAGCTTTGAAAGCAGTGTTTCGGATTTGGGAGTAGCGGGCTTTGAAAAAAATGTGTCGAATTTAACCCTTAAAATTGTTAGTTGAAAGTGCAGAATAGTTTACAATTGATTATTTAACCACATTTTATAGGAAACCTGAAGATGTAAGCGGCGAACGTTATATCAGGAAAATATGTCTTCAATATCAATGTATTTCTTGTCATTAAGCAATCATATTTTTATGTAATTTTATTTTCAGCTTTTATTTAATTTGCGTAATTTCTAAGAATATCAGACATTTCTTGAGATATGCTCTTTTCTGTTATATATTAATTCCTGTCTTAGATTTTCTGTTTTAAACATAACAGAATTAACATATATTGCGTACATTTACTCTAGAAAAGCTAGAAGTTTCTCTTTTGCTTTTATTTTTATTGCATATTATTTTGCATACTGCAATCATGCATATTTAAATTAAATGCATTTCCGTACTTATATATTATTCAAAGAAACATGAAATCCAATAATACCATTTTCTTTTATGTGAAATAATATTGTGATATTGATTTTTTCTAAACCGAGTGAAATTTGATATTTTAGATTTCAATCGAAAACAGAGAATATTAAAAACAACCAAAAAACCCCCAAACCCCCCAAAACAAACCCTTCCATCCGTGGACGTACCGTCACATCTGCAATAAACGTCTAAAAGTTAAACAAAATGATTGGTAAAACAAAACTTATTAAGACAACTTAATGCAACCTGCACATATAATAATGAGAATGCCCTTCCTTTCTTATCTCAGTTATCGATTAAATGTTATGAGACAGAAAATGATGATTTTTAAATCAAAGCGATATCCTTCTTTATTTTAAAGCCTTGAAAAATTCCTCGGTATGCTATCAAGTAAATAGGTGGTAATGTTTCCTTAAATCTCAGAACTAATTTTGCCAATACCATATTTTAATAGTCCAATTTTTTTTCATTAGTTTATCATATTTTACCGGGAATAATATTTATCAACATGCAAATTTGTAATAAATTTAATTATTTTTAGAAATTCCCCACGCAGGATCGTTAGTTCAGCTATTCATAGTTTTCCCTTGATAGAACGAATCCACTACGCAGAGATAGAGAGACTAATACCGTACGTGCACATATATGCATCATCACACACACATACACATGTTAGTAGCTTTTAACATATCACAGACTCTCAGCAACCCATATACACGTTTAAACTAAAGATCGTACATATGGGCAACCGCACATTATCATTATACACACCTGTTGCCACAAAATATGTTATCAAAACATATGTTATTACAATACAAACTTGAATGCATACTAGACACTATCCTCGAGTGTCTTAGATATCTTTATAAAGGCGTTTGTCAGAAAAACCTGGAATAATATTACTTTTATCGAGAAATAAACTCTGGGGATATTCAAAATAACATAGTATTTGCAGCCCAAATCAGATTGTGACGTTCCTCTCTCCGGCCTGACAATAAGGCAATGATCACTATGTCTAGACTTGCGGTACGCGAGTCTGAGGTATTTTTAGAATTTTAGCATGCTAACGAAACACCGTCCAATCAAATTAACCCTTTCGTATTGTATGCGTAGACGTACATGCGTGGACTGGGGCCATGTGCGGAAGATTAAATAAATTGAAAATCAGTCTTGAATAAATCTTTGACAGCAGAGGACCGTATAGATTCTAGCCGACCGCGGATAGGTATAACAAAACTAAAAATGAGAATTTTTATTTCTGATAAAACGTTCCCGTAGTAAAGGGAGAAAAGCAATCGCCTTTCCTTAACGTCTCAATAAGACGTGAAATGGATCATTACTTCGTAAGAGATTAAAATGCCGATTCGAAATCGGAAATTTTCGAATCTCTGAAAGAAACATATATGCACGTTTATTGCAGAGTGCGTGTCTCTTCACGGGGGCAGATTCAACATAAAATTATCCATTGAGGATAGTGAATTCGACTTATTAGTCGAGCACCATGCAGCCAACACATTCAAGGAAGTCACCATGTTATGAAATGCAGAATCGAACATGTGAAGATTTTATTTATTTGGCTATATAATAAGGTAAAATGTCGATGAAGAAATTATCTTTCTTCTTGGTTTTATCGGAATATTTTTGTCAGTTGATTGAATTTTTTGTCAGTTAATTGTTGGTGATTGAAAAATATATAACAAAACGATCGAAAAAATGGCATAAATAACTCTGTTTCCATATTAAAACTTTAAAATTTGAAGTAAAATATATCTGATATCTCGGCTCGAACGAGCAAACTTAAGATAACGGCGCTGCTAGTATGACGACTTGTCTATGACCGCGTGAGCGAATTAGATCGGGTTTTTATATTCAAACTAATTCAAGAAAGAACGTTTTTTTTTGCATGCGTGTTTGGCTAAATTGTCATGAAGAAACGATTTTTTGCTTCCCCTCCCTGTAGAAAAGAGCCCAGTTGAAGGTGAAGGAATTAGTGTTTTTGACCAATTGTTCGATATCTGTCGTCCGAAGAATCGATATTCAAAATAATTGCGATCTCGTGAAAATCCGTCGTCTCTGTCGAAAGATTTTGCGAAATATAAATACATACATACATAGATACATACATAGATACATACATAGATACATACATACATGCATACATGCATACATTTAAACAGACATACATAGATACATACATGCATACATTTAAACAGAAATACATGCATACATACATGCATACATTTAAACAGACATACATACATGCATACATGCATACATTTAAACAGACAGATGAAATTTATATATATGAAAACAAAAGAAAAGCAAGAATTATTTACATGTGAAATATATTTTTGTCTTCGAATCCGAGTTCTCCTTTTGTTTGCCTCTGCGGTTTATATGCACCCCTTTATTCATCTGTCACTAATGTTTTCAGTAACTACTCAGGAAATATAAGGGTCATCAGCCTATACGTTCGTTATTACGTAGAAATTCCCCCCCAGAAGTTTTCATTTGACGAGATAGATCTAGATTGGCGCATTTTCGCTGGTGGACTCACCTACCCACGACTTTGCAGGTTTCTGCTTTTACAAGGAATATTACACCTTATCCAAATAATGTTACCTGAAGTAATAACGCAGAGCTAATACTCTACTAGACTTGACGAATTCTTGTTCTGGAATCCAGTAAGACTAAACGACCCAAAAGAAAGGTATATCGTTATATATTAAAATGGTCGATGGGCAGGAGGAAAAATGTGTTCGTGATTTCTTTAGAACTTTAATGGAGCATTCGGATATCAATGTATATCATATAGAGTTCAAGTTTAAGTTCCAGGTAGGGGACATCTTGATTTCTGAGTAATTCTACTGAAGGAAAATAGAACAAAAGAATCACAGGCGTGCCAAACGCAACCAAATAAACACAAATCAAACAGCAGCAACGTCATCGACTATGCAGAAATCAACCGATATCTCCACACTTAGACGAGGCAAAACTACACACCAATATACACATACCAAATATACACACCAATATACACATACCAAATATACACACCAATATACACATACCAAATATACACACCAATATACACATACCAAATATAAACACCAATAGCTATCAAATGACAGTGTCTCTACAACAGCACACAATAAAGCACCGACAATAGTTAAAACATAACCTTTTTAAGCTTCGTAACTTTCCACATTCCAAAACAAAACACATCTAAAAAAGTGTTAGTAGTGACAGCACCCATAACACCCATGCCATCGCTTATCACCCTTCCAGATATGAGTGTTTATGTATCTATGTACGGATTTGTGTATGTGTTGTTGTGTGTCTAGTCTATCCTTGCCTGATATATAGTCAAACGCACAAGTATACCGGCTCACTCCCTGGGCAAAATCTTATACATTAAATAACAACTTGTTGAACAGCTCAGGTGCGTTGCACATCTTCTTAGTTTCACTTGATCTATGAAAACCGTTCGTATTCGTTCAATAAATGTAGAACATTCAAATAAACACAGATTTTTCCTTCTCATTTACTTACTTGGGCATTCAGTTATAATTTCTCTCTCTCTCTCTATATATATATATATATATATATGTATATATATATATATATATATATATATATATATATATATATATATGTGTGTGTGTGTGTGTGTGTGGTCAGGTGGTATTTATTTGCGTATATGTGTGTATGTGTCTTAGATATATGTGCGCATGTACGCGGTTGAGTTTCTGCGATACAGAGAAAAATACTAACGTGTGTGTATGTGTGTATGTAGTGATTTATCTATGTATGTGTATGTATGTTATTAGTGTTTTTATCAGTGCGTAGGTGGATTTGTTCTCTCAAAGGAAAACTATGAATAGCTGAACATCTTAGGAATTAACTAAAGATCTTCGCGAAGAAAATGTCTAAAAATAATTGAATTTATGACAAATTTGCATATTTATAAGTATTATTTTCGGTAATATTTTTTTTTACATTTATTCTTTTTTTCATCTAAAGCCATATTCACTTCAATGAAAGCACTTTGCGCTGAAGAAAGCGGAATTCGATTTTATATCATGAGTTAAATTGTTGTTGTTGTTGTTGTTTTTGTTCTACTCTCTTCTTTTCCCTCGTCAGAATAATCATAATCTCGACCTTCTCTTACTTCATTTTCTTTCTATTCTTGAACTTCGCCTTCTCATTCGTCTCCGTTTTCTTCTCCGTTTCCTGCTTCTTTTTTAATCTTCTTGTTCTTTTTTCCTTCCCCACGTTGCTCTTCAATATTATAAATACGAATATTTATCCTCAGGTAAAACTGTACAGATATTCATTAGTTTATGAAAATATATGTTTATGTAGTGCTATCCAGGTAAGTTGATTAGAAAGTAGAAAGGTGCTAATGGAACGTATTACAACCTTTATAATGATTTAATAATCTTCAGTACATTGTATTTAAATTTCCCTCATGAACAAAAGAAAATAAATTCGAAGCTTTTTGCAATTGATAGAAAAGTTATTTATTAACAGTTCTTTTATTACCAAAAGAACTGACACGTATTTTCTAAGTGAAAATATAGTCGCATCCTTGCGTTTCCTATCGGAGTTGATTAACAGGATTCCAGCACGTTGCTTAAGCATGCTGCTATGCATCAGCTCGCCCTACGGTACACAGTCATCCAACAATTTTGTTAAAAGTTCGGAGAGCATCTTATAAAGTTCCTGTCACACCAACACGCGCTTAAAAGACCTGGCATGCCGCTAGGTTGTTAAATGTCTCCTTGCGCCGGCACATGGTTCAAAGTCACCATTATGGCCACGTGTTTTTTGCTCTTGGCTTTTCCTTTCGTCCTCTTCCTCCGCAATACGTCACTTGAAGCCACGGCTTTGTCATTTACATATGTAAGATGCCGCTTCTGTTATATACGTGTTAATGGTTTTATTACACTAACTGCATCTGGTGGCAATCAGTCTAAGCGATAGGAATCGCCTAATAAATCCATAATCTCTCATAAATCGACGATAAAACACTTTAAAATATCTACACAACTTTACCAATGTTACACGTAAGTGTTAAGACGTGTTGAAACTGTCCTATAAAATATAGTTTTCTGTCTTGCAGTATAATGTATAATGTAATGAAGTGTTTTATCATATGTCACACCAGATTAAAGAAAGATATACGAGGGGCGTGCAATAAGTGATGCCCCTGATCCACTCAGTTGTCTGATCTAGCTGGAATTTTGCGTGTGCAATGATTTATATCTCTACGGGTGATGTGGCAAATTACAGTTATGAAATAATTGTGGTTTCTTTTTTACAGGTGTTTGAACTGAGTCAGGTGTGAAATGTAGTCTGTTGAATGTCGAGCAGTGATCCGGTTTTTATATTTGAAAAGACGCACACCACAGGAGACTTTTGATGAAATGAAAGAAACTTATGGTGATAATGCCCCATCATATGACTTTGTAAAATGATGGCATCCTGAATTCAAACATTACCAGTAGTCTGTGGAAACAGCTCCCAGACCTGGTCGCCCGCCCTTCTGCCATTGATGAGGCATCTGTCCATCAAGTTGAGGCTGCCATTTTGGAAGAGCGGCGCATTACTATTCGCCAAATATCCCAAGATGTCAAGATGATTACAGGGTCTGTGGAAACAATCATTCATGACCATTTGCATATGCAAAAGGTGTCTGCCAAATGGATTCCCAGGTTGCTCACACCATTCCAGAAGCGAAAACGCGTCGAGTGCTCGAGGACGAATTTGGAGATGTGCCAACAAGAATAGTTAAAGTTTTTCAAAAGACTGATTACACAGGATGAAATCTGGGTCCATCACTATGATCCAGAGATTAAAGCCCAGTCAATGCAGTGGAAGCACTTGGACTCACCACCACCAAAGCAGGCAAGAGTGCAGCCCTCCGCTGGCAAGGTCATGCTCACAGTCTTATGGAACCAGGACGGAGTAGTGATGAAAGATTTCCTGGCAAAGAGTACCGCAATTACAGGAGTCTATTATGCTTCACTTTTGAGGAAATTAAGGGAAACTATCAAAATCAAGAGGCAGGGCAAGATCAGCAAAGGTACCCTCCTCCTGCAGTACAACGCTCCGGTTTACAAATCGTATGTCGGCAGATCATAAGCACGGACGTGTGGTTATGAAATTCTTCCCTATCCTTTTTTTTCTACACAGTGATCACCACTTATCAAGGCCCGGAAGCCACTCAGCGATAAGGGTTATTGTAAGTACATTACGTTAGTGTGGAGATTTGATGAAATGTTTAATTAAGGGGGAGGTTCATTAGGAATTTGTTAACGTTGGACTTGAAGACATCCAAGTTGTAGTCCGGTAGGAAGCAGGCATACGGAACAGAGTTCGAAAGGCGTCAGTTCTAAGAAAGAAGCTTTGTTCATGGAATCCACGTTTTGATTTAGGCACAGATGTAGAGTGGGGGAAATTTTTCACAGTGGATTCGGCTAGACGGGTGTTTTTCGTGAAAGATTAGCGAGGGAGGACAGACATTGGAGTTCAGACGAGCACCTGCTAAGGATATAACGATAAAACAAGGATAGGCTCGCAACGTCTCTTCTATGGGAGAGAGGTTGCAGGGTAGAGAAAAGGGCATCCCCCAATAAGCCACGAAGTCTATTTTGTACTGTGTCAAGGCAGGATAGGCTGTTTTTAGCAGCTCTTGTCCAGATATGGCAACAGTATTCAATCCTTGGACGTACTTGGCTTTTATATAGATAGAGAAATGTATCAGTAGTGAGGTATCTTCTGGAGCAGTAGAAGGATCCCACCATCTCTCCAGCGACCTTGGCAACAGACTTGATGTACGTGTTCCATTTCAGATCAGGAGTAAAGGTCAAACCTAGAAGATTGTCAAAACACGGGGCCTCACCCAGACGAGAGCCATCTATCACAATTGATGCCAGATGGGGATCAGACCGTTGATGATGTAAGGATAGGAGTTCGATTTTGGATGCATTAAAGGTAACCAGTCACATCTTCCCCCACTGAACCACGCGCTCGAGATCAGAGGAGAAAGAGAATCAGAGAGAACTTTGTCATTTACAGCCTTTGATGTGTTGCCGTAGATGGTCGTGTCATCAGCATAGATGTCAACGAATGATTTAAGTATGTGTGTAGGGAGGTCATTGATGTAGATCAGGAAGAGAGTTGGGCCCAGGATTGATCACTGAGGGACTCCAGCATTTATATTGCAGGCCTCCGATTTTTGTCCATCTACCACTACTCTTATGAGCCTATCGGAGAGAAATGATTTAATGATTGAGAAAACATTTCCAGTTATACCGTAGCTGGAAATCTTGTGAAGTAGACCCTTATGCCCTACCTTGTCGAAGGCCTTTGATATGTCAAGAGCAATTGCCTTAGAAATGAAGCCTTTGTCAAGAGATTCACTAATCCTGTGAGATATAGCGTCAGCACATCTGCGGTAGATCTTGCAGAGAGGACACCATATTGTGTGTCACTAAGAAGGTTGTTCCTGCTGACGTGGTGGACTATTTCTCTATTTAATATGGATTCTAGCAACTTACTCATAGCACACAGGAGACTTATTGGTCTGTACTGAGGGGGAGATGACTTATCACCTGAATTCTTAAATACAGGGCAAACTGATGAGGTCTTCCAGGGAGTCGGAAAGCACTTCTTCCTAAAGGCAGCGCTTAAATAGTTTCGTAAATATGGGATTAAGTTCTGATTGAAGCTTTTTAACACTATAATTGGGATGCCATCTGGGCCAGTTGCTTTACTGGTCTAGGTTCTTGATTAGCTTGGCGACCTCATGCACGGATATTTGTATGTTAACTAGCTTGTTCTGTGTTATAGGAAGAAATATGGGGAGTTAATGGCCTTCGTCGCATAGGGTAGAATTAGCTGCAAAGTTCTTTGCAAATAGTTTGGCCTTGTCTGACGCTGACGAGATGACCTCTGGTCCATTGATAATGGTTGGGATAGAACGCACACTTCTGTTCAGGATCCTATTTATTATTTGCCAAAACTGGTGGGAACCAAGCCGCTGATCAGCTACCTTGGATTTAACAGACTGGGCATATAGCTCTCTTTCATTTTTTATTACTCCTTTACAGTTGTTGCTGGCAGTCCTGAAAGCAGCTTTAGTCTCAGTGCATCTATTACGATGGTAGTTATGGAAAAAGTGATTTCTGTGCGCGATAGCAGCAGCACATTCTGGGGAGAACCATGGCTGGCTGTTAGGTTTTTGTTGGAATGTTTTAGATTCTAGGAATTGATCTATGCCTACAAGTAACCATTCGGTCGGATCTGATACTATAGAGGCCACTTCCTTTTTAAAAATGGAGTGCAGAGGTAAATCAGATATGAATGTATGGAAGCTATCCCAGTCAGCCATAGAGAATCGGTATACAGTACGGTGGAGGTGTACATCTGGGGACTGCTTACATTTCGTTTTTATCTTAACTGATACGGCGGAGTGGTCGGAGGATCCTAGAGGAGAATTAACGGAACATGAACATAGCTCAGGGGAAGTTGAGAGATAAAGGTCTAGGAGGCTTGCATATTGACCGGGTGTATCGGGCACACGGGTGGGTTCGCGAACAATCTGAGCGAGGTCATAATCAATGGCCAAATCATGACAAAACCTCTCCTCATCGTCTGTCTTATTTGAATGCGTCAGCCATTCCACGTTATGGACGTTGAAGTCACCACAGATGTGGATGTTAGCCGAGGGATGTGCAGACAGTATGTGGTCTATTTTCTCAGATATGCTCTTAAAGATAGTCACTCCGCTGTTGTGGGGCCGATAGAGAGGAAATATAAATGCAGTGGTGTTAGCAAGTGCAACCCTGAAGCACATATAGGGTAAATTAGGATCTTCTCTAGATTGGCACACGGGAAGCCATCCTTTATGTAGGCACATATTCCATGCCCATGGCGATCTTGGTGGTCAGATTTAGCTGTTAAGTATCCGTTAATTATGAACTCATCTTGGGAAATGGTCGGCCCTATTCCAGTTTCACTTAGAACTACTATGTTCGGTTTCGTCTCCTGTAATTGGGTTTCAACCTCTGGAAGGTTGGAACGTAGACCCATGAAGTTGGAGAAGGAGACCTGGTAGTAGGGGTCTACGTTGGAAGATGGGGTTCTAGGTTTTATCGAGTTTTTATTCTGGAGATATTTCATGTTGAGGTTTGGGGATTTGTGGAATAGGTCGGCATACTTGGTTAGAGCAGTACAGAGAGGGAAGGTAAGAGAAAAAAGACAGGAAATTATTTTTGAAGCACACGAAAAGGTAAAGCCGTAACAATTACCCACTAGTATGGCATCGAGAGGCCCCACCAGAGAAACTGCATGGTCTAGATCCACTCAACAAATGGCAATACAGCAGTCCCAGTACTTTGCGCCTGCTGATAGGACAGCCTCCTTAGTGGTTAATCCAAGGTTCGGGTCCCTGACTATCAGGCGGATAGCGTCAGCCCAGACTAAACGTTTACCTCCAGCACCCTTACTAGTGACATGGCCACAAGGACAGACAGAGACAGAAAAATTTCCGACATCTCAGACTACTGGTCATCAAGTACTACCGACCTTTAAGCAGCTTTTTCTTCACCCTTTGTCAGAAAAATCATTCTTTGAATGAGGACTGAGGGACAAAAAAGGAGAAGCGAGAGTTACTGGAGATGCCGATAACACATCCACTGTATTATCTACTCTCCATTAAAAAAAAGGGGGAGGAGGGGAATGGGTACAAGTGACTTATTTATATCTAAGTAGTAAGTCCGGTGCTATGTTAACAATTCAGGACACTTTTGATGATAATCTCCCCTTCCGTATTAATGGGTGGAATTTTGTCGTTATCTATCGAGTTTGAATCATTGGAGTTTCACATTATACTTAATTAAAATCCAATAAATAACTTTTATCAATTTGTAAAGTCGGCTTAATATTAATTTACATTCGAGTTTAGATAATTATTCAAGGTTTTACTTTAGGAGGTTCGTTTTTATAGGTAACTTTTTCTTTGCTAATGGCACTGTATTATTTGTCGAATGTAATA
Organism: Euprymna scolopes; assembly: GCF_053919585.1. Taxonomy (NCBI): domain Eukaryota; kingdom Metazoa; phylum Mollusca; class Cephalopoda; order Sepiida; family Sepiolidae; genus Euprymna; species Euprymna scolopes. The sequence continues at coordinate 31,160,417 of NC_136497.1, forward strand.
TTAGATGGTTTGATTGGCTAGCCAGGAAGCAAGCATTTTTAATATAGGCAAGCTTGCAGTAATAGTATATATTAAGTATATTACTTAAATAAAGTCCTAAGTTTATCTACTCTAATAGAGAATAATTTCCGGCATTTTTTTTTGTTTTTTTATCGTTAGTTTCCGGCATTTTGTTTGTTTTTATCGTTTTATCCTCTCTACTCTCCTAACATTACACCCTCTGACTTTAACTTCTTCCCAGCCATGAAATTGTTTTTGAAAGGAAAGCGTTTCTCAGATGATGCAGCCTTGATTTCTGAAGTCACGTCGTGGTTGGAGGACCAACCTGGGGTGTTCTACAAAAACGGTCTCCAGAGCTGCATCAAACGATGGGAGAAATGCATAACTCTGGGTGGTTCCTATGTAGAGAAAGACTACTAACTGGGCCAAGTTTCGTTGCTCTACTGCTATGGGAAGTGGGTCAGGGGAATTGCTTATTGCACGCCCCTCGTAGGTAGCATATTATAATTGATAGTGATAGAATAAATCTACCAGAGATTTACCAAAGTAGTAATAGAGGGATTTATATGGCAGTGAATATCAAAACTGATACAAGAGAGATACATCTATATTGTTTAGATTTTTCGGACTACTGCTTCCATCTTAAGTGTTATTTGCACAACATTTCGGTTGATGTAATCTCCAAACTTATTTTGTTTAACCTAGGAATCTTTCCGTTGAACGCGGGAATATTTACGGGATTTTTTATGTACATTCCGTCATTAATTGCTTCGTAGAACTCTTAAGCAATTTGCAGTTGTATTTTGAGTGTCGCCTGCACTGAGGTTTGAATCTTCAATTTCCAGAAGAGTGTAACTTTACAACTGAAATTTCCCAAGCACTCTATTCACTACGTTACTAGCCATTGCGAGCAATTCTAGTATGGATTTTAAAACCCATTTTCTTATTTAGAGCTACGACGTTAGTACACATCATTATATATTACTATATTTTATTAGTATGTAAATATATATATTATTATTATTACTACTTACTTATCACTATATCTATTTATTATCTATTTTTATGATAATTAGTTCACAAATTGTGTTAAATCCTACACTGTCAATGATATTACTTAGTCCTATAAGTGTAGTTGGGTTGCGTTCGCAATTCCGCACAGAGTTCCGAGTTTGACAGAAAGATCTCCAAGTTCTGATAGAAATATTTCCGAATACGGCAGAAACATTCTTATGTTCAACAAGATGCAGTTGAAAGAGGGTGGAAAGTGATATCGACGGAAACGTTGCGAAACTAACACTAAAGATGAGTAAAGTATTTCGAAGTATCAAAATAATACGAATAATCAATCTTCATCTCTTAAATTAAGACAATAAGATGTGTTTACCAATGATTTGTAGATTTATTTGAAGAGTTTTTTTCTTGTTGCATAGAGAATCTGGTCGTTCCTAATATCCACTTAGTAGCGGTCAGGATCAGTGTAGCTTAAATAGAATATTTAGTAAAGAGTATCCTTTTAAACAAAATAATGTTACAGGAAGAGTTATAACGTGATTGAAGAAATTTACAAGAACAAAGATTAGCGAAGGTGATACTTGCAATATATATATATATATATATATATATATATATATTCTAGAAGTGTAAGCCATTTTGAGTTTCAGAACAGTTTCAGATGGTTCGCTGTTACACACAAGTCCTGGGAGGTGACTTGTTTGTAGTAGACAGTTCCACAGAACAAAATATTCTTACCGTGTCGAAACCCGGGAAAAGAACATGAGAAATTGCTCCAGAAAAGGTTTAATATTTATGAAGCAATTCTGGTTTCTGATTGGTTGGTAGCAGAGCGTGAATTAATTTGATTCGTCAGTTCTTAGCAGCATCCTTTATAAATAGAATCGTCCGACTGTGTGTGATCATACCCCCATCACTTCGTCTGTTGGTCGTATACGTCTGTTTACTGCGCCTATTGTTATACAATTCTGTTATTATTATTGTTATTGCTGCTTTGTTAAATTTGTTATCCTTTTCCTTCTCTTCCCCCGACGCTAGTTACTAGCACCGGAATTTTGAACGCTCTTTTTTCCGACGGCCATGGCATCTGCCAGCTGTGCGCCGCCGGTTCCTGTTAAGGAGACATCTGTCTCCGAAAACGAAGGATGGAAAAAACCACCTGCTGTCAAAATAGACCTGGAATCTTTTCTGACCAAAGCCAAGAAATGCAGCGAATTCGTTACCGAGACGGGGATAACTGTGGAGCAACCAAGGTTGCAAGAGTTCGCAAAGAGAACAATTTCTCTCTTTGTGATAGACCGAAAAACAAAGAAACTCATCCGATCAACAAAGGACACGGTGACCAAACTCATTGCAACAACCGGTATGAGAGCGGAGCGCGTTACTAAAGCGCGTGGATACAATACCTGGGCAGCCCTGTTCAAAAATGAAGACGACTGTGTGAAATTATCACAGAATGAAATCATAACGAACGATTTCATTCTTAGAATGGAATATCTAGGACGTAGGAGGACTACTATCTCTATTTTTGAAGTTCCTGGAGTAGTCCCAGGGGAATATTTAGCAGCGTACCTCCTCCAATTTGGAGATATTACCGGAGTACAGGTGGACCATTATAACGGCGTATGGTCCTTCGACATTTTATTAGATAAAGAAACGTACCACAAAATACCATACTATATGGAAGCAGAAACGGAAAAACTACCAATCGTAGTGGCAGGACGACGACCTGCATGCTGGATTTGCGGTGAAGTGGGGCACTTAACATACACGTGCCCCAAAAAACAACCTACCCCCAGAAACCCGAAAAATCGGGTCCTAGATCATCTAGAGTCGGCCCCAGTGATTGGATTCAAGATACCTGATTCTGAACAAAAAGAGGACACGCCTACAAAGATATCACCAGAGGATTTTGAAAAAACCTTCAACTCTGAAGCAGCATCTCCAGAAAAAAAAGGAGAGTGGAAGATTGTGCCATCCAAAAGAACAGCTCCCAAAACATACGCAAAGTCACTCACCAAAGAGGAAAAGCTAGAAATCAGGACTAGCAGAGATCCAGGAGGAAATAAATATAAGGAATTACTCAAACTTAAGGACTCTCTTGATGAGAAACGTGAAGCAGGTAAATCTGTCCCCTTCCCCGAGTCCCTGTTTCCCGAAAAGCCCAACCCCGCTCCGAAGGAAAAACGTTCCCCCCAAAAAGTCCCAGCCCCAGTTAACGCCTCGCTCCCTACTAGGGCAAAAAAAATGACTTCATTAGGCGCCCCTCAGAAAAAAAGAAGTCCAAGGCCCTCCCCTTTTTCCACCCCTGCCAACACACCCCAGAACACTCCTCCCCCTTCTCCCATGAAAACTGACATGCCCCCTCCCACTCCCTCTGATAAAAAGAGGCAAAGAAGCCCATCCATTGAAACAGAATCACGGAAAAAAAAATCCCCCCCTTTTTTTTCTGGCAACGCTGTATGTCAAATAACCCCAGAGAAAGAACTAATCATGAAAACACACAAGTCCAAGGACTATAAAAACCTATTGGCATTCAAATTAGTACACAAGAAAGACATCTCAAACCCCGAAAACTTCCCCAAAGCCAAGAGGATTTTAACAGTAGTTAGACCTAGAGGGGAAGCAAACGGGGTTTGGAAAATGATGGAAGAGGCGAATAGCGCCTTCAACCTCTATCCTCCTGTCGCCTTCTTCAATGACAGAGAAATAACAGAAATGAAAAAATCTTGTGTTGGTCGGGTCCCTATAAAGATGCACCCATCTCTATATAGGGCCATTAAACTAACCTTTCCTCTTGACATCGGCGGTTTGTCCCCTGACGGGTCAATCACCACTGAGATGACCACTGGATCCATGGGGTCTTGACATCGTCTATGTTTGATCAGGATTCCCAACCCTAAGTAGCTCAGGATGGCTTCTTTAAGATTAGCTACTTTAAATGTCCGAGGGTTGAGGGACGCCTCTCGTAAACTTCGAGTTGCACGCGACCTTCAACGCCTTGGTGTGGATGTATGTTGTCTACAGGAGACTCACTTTATTCCAAGTGACTATCAGGATGTGCTCCTTAGAGACTTTCAGCTCTACTCAGCACATTATGATACCCACGCAAGGGGGGTTACCTGGCTAGTTAAGCGCACTCTTGATGCATCGTGTGACCCTATTTATGCAGATCCAGAGGGAAGATTGCTCGTTCTGGATGTTACCGTAAAGGATGTGGCATTTCGTTTTATTGGGGTTTATGCGCCCAATAACCGTACTGAGCTAGTTTCCTTTTTTCGGCGAATCGAGCCTTTCATGAATTCGTCTCGACGGTTAGTTTTAGCGGGAGACTGGAACGCGGTCCTGGATCCCGAGTTAGATCGTGGGGTTAATACCACAAGGGATACTAACCAGAACCGGGATGCTAAAGCGTTTCGAGACTTTGTCGACAAGTTTGATCTTGTCGATAAATTTCGGAACGAAAAACCCGGGGATTTAGCATGGACTTGGACAGGTAGACGCGGCTCCGATCCGGTGCAGCTTTCGAGTTACATCGATCGGTTCTTAGTTAGGAGAGTCGACCTAGGGCTTTTAGACTGTCCAAGTTTTCATAGTATAGTTTATTCGGACCATAGGCTTGTCCGGGTTCGAGTAAACTTAGATAGTGTTAAACCTAGGATGGCTAGTTACTGGAAGTTCAACACGTCGTTGTTCGATGTGAAGGACTTCCGGGAACAGCTTCTACTAACAATACAGAGGGAATTGACGGGGGCTATTATCGGGAATAAGTGGTGGGGCAACCTTAAAAAAGTCATTAGGTCCTTCGCTGCTGATTTTAGTCGCCGGCTCAACCGTAGTTCTAGAGCAGCGAAAGCGGCGCTAGAAGATAGATTAGAAAGGGCGGTGGAGGAGGGGGATAGTGCTAGCTATACTATAGTTAAGGCTGAACTGGACTCCTTGGATAACAGGGAGGACCAGGGATTATTAGTTAGGGCTAGATTAAAAAGAGCGCCAAACGAGGCAACAAACATGGCCGCGTCACTGCGTGCGGAGGAGTTTCGACGTTCTGCAGATCGACACATCGCCAGTGTCACATTGCCGGACGGACGAACCGTAACTTCAAACGACGGAATCTTGGAGGGTTTTCGGACTCATTTTCAGGAGCTTTTTACCAAGGAGCCCGGTCTGACTATTGAACAGTTTGACACCTATTTAGCCGACTTTTCCCGCCTGGAGGCGACCGAAGCAGCTAGGTGTGAAGGTAGCATAAAAGAGGAAGAAGTCATTGAGGCCTTGAAACAGGTCGGGCTAGACAGGACCCCTGGGATAGATGGTCTGCCCTACGAGGTGTATTTGAGGCTGTCGCCCATTTTTATTCCTTTGCTGACTGTACTTTTTAACTCCTGGTATAGGAACGGGTGCATACCTCAGTACTTTACCAGGGGGATCATTAAATTGTTACGCAAAGATAAAAATGGAGGGGATGGGATAGGTAATTTCCGGCCCTTAACGATGTTAAACACAGAGTTAAAGATTTTGGCCAAGATCTTAGCAAATCGTCTGCAGATTGTCTTACACCGTCTAATAAGTCCCGAACAGACTTGTTCTGTTAAGGGCCGGACGATTCAAGATAATTTGCACACGATACGCTTGATCGTAGAAAAAGTCGACACAGAAGCCGCGCTGATTAATTTAGATCAGTCCAAAGCATTCGACAGAGTAGACCATCATTACCTAGAGGCTGTTCTTCGCTCGGCTGGGTTTGTTCCCCAGTTTCGCTCTTGGATTTGCCTCTTGTATGCCAACCCCGGTGCTATGGTTGAAGTGAATGGGGTGAGGTCGAAACCCTTCATGTTAACAAGATCGATCCGTCAAGGTTGTCCGTTATCCCCAATGTTATATGTGCTGGCGCTTGAGCCATATTTGCGCCAGCTTCGGGTGAATCCGGTCCTTCGCGGGATTACTTTGCCAGGTGGCTCTATCCCGGTAAAGTATACCGCCTATGCTGACGACGTGACTGTGCTTGTAACGAGCAGTGCCGAGATTAGAGTCGTTGACATAGAAACAAGTCGGTATGCCAAGGTCACAGGGGCCATAATTAACTACGTTAAGTCTATTGGCTTACGTATCGGTGCCTGGAGGGGTATGCCCCTTCAGGGACCCTTTGGTTGGGCTGATGGGCCATGCAAGCTACTCGGCGTCTGGTTTGGTCCCGGTCTCCAGCTGGAGAAAAATTGGTCGGAGGTATTGGAAGCGGTCAAGGTCGCATCTCATTTGTGGGCCTTGAGAAATCTGTCTTTGAAGGGTCGGGCGGAGGTATGCAATTCTCATATCTACCCCCTGATCCTTTACCGTCTATCAGTACTTCCACTCCCGGAGACCACACTAGTTGATCTGGTGCGGGCTCTTTTCGCGTTCTTATGGCGCGGAAAGCAAGCCATGGTTACCCGGGAGGTCTGTTACCTGCATCCGTCTGAAGGCGGTCTGGGTATGCCTAGTGTAGAAATACGTAGACACACTCTTAGGCTGATATACCTGGATCGAATGTGTACACCAAGTGAGGGAAACGGTGTCTTCTGGATAGAAGACACTAAGAAAGCCTTTCAGGCTTTGGAGAGTGTGCATTCGGCTGAGGGGGAGGCACACAGGTTGCCCCGAAACGAGTGCCCTTTCTATCGCGAGTGTCGGCAGGCCTTGAGATTTCTTCTACGGGTCAAAGAAAGCCTCTCTGACACCCAGCTGTTGTCTCGCAAAGCGCTATATCGGGCGTTAGTGAGGGGATCCGTTCGAGACGAAAAGATTGAGGAGTTCGGTTTTACGAAGGAGGAGCGCCGCTTAATATGGCCTTGGGCGCCTGGGTCGAGCTGCTTCGATAATTACGAGGCATCACTCACCTGGCTGGTAATACGAAATGCTCTCTGGGTCGGCAAAAGACTTTACGCAGCGGGTTTTACGGAGACACCCAATTGTGTCCGATGCGGAGAATGGGAGGAAGACCTTGATCATGCTTTCTTCCACTGCGCCATCGTTCGACCGTTGTGTGAGTTAGTTGAAGGCTTCACGGTTCGCATGCTGTGCGAGCGGTTTTTTGTGCTGGAGTCGGTTTCCCCGTGCTGCAACTGGGCACCGACCATGAAGAAAGAAGAACGCTATGTTTTTCTGTGTTTACTAGCAGTTATGAGAGGCGTGATTTGGACGACGCGACAGAAGGAGGTTTACGGAGATGAGACCTTCACTGCTCCCCAGCTTGTCCTCATTTTCAAATATCGATTGAAAATGCGAATTAAGCTGGAGAAGGTGAAACTCGCTCCTGTGAATTTCAACGACAGGTGGGTGAAAGTTTCGCGACTGTGTAAAGTGAATGGAGCTAGTCTTGAATTTCTTTTTTGAGTGGCTTAGGTTTTTTAAGGATTTTGGGTAACCTGATCAAACATAGACATGCATCGGACCTCCTAGAGTAGGCTAGTTAGGCATTTTTGTTCGATTTTTAACTTAGCTAGAGTATGCATGCTGTCATCGCCCCAATCTCCTTTTTTGGTTTTCCCTGTCCCAGCGTCCCTCGTTTTTTTTTTTTTTTTTTTTTTTTTTTTCCCACTTTTGGCTCGATAACCCCCAATCCCGGCCCCTTAGGTGACGGATAAACTGTTTTGTCAGAGATGTAGGCCATTTTTGTTGTGTTTGAATAAAGTTAGCTTTCGTGGGACCTACATCTTTTCGACTGACAAAACTTTTTATCCGCCACAATTAGTAGTGAGGGTTTTTTTTTTACTAACCGCTTTTTATCATTGTATATTTTTTCATACGATTTTGTAAATAAGATTTTTATCCCCAACCCCTCACATCATGTATATATATTTGTAACTTTCGGGTTTAAAGTAGGATGTCCACAGAGTGATTTTGGTATTTTGGTGAAAGAGTCTAGTTAAGTTAACTTTATGTTAGTTAGGTCAACATTAACCCCCACCCCCTTTTTCGGCCTTGTGCCACATTTTTATTTGTATTTTTGTCAAATAAAATAAATATTTACCCCATTAAAAATCAAAATATTGCAACATCCTCCCTATTTTTTATAATGCGGAAGTCCCTTGTGTTTGTTCTGCTAAAAAATAATATATATTTTTATATTCACTTAGACATAACAAAAATTAGAAATCATTTGGATCTTAGAATTTTAGCATTTAAAAAGACGCCATTTTTAATTGTGTTCAAATGCCAAAAAGGAAAATTACAAATTTTTTTTTTTAAGCAAAAGTATTAGTTACGCATTAGTAGGTTAAAGTGTTAATACAAATAAAATGGATACAGTTTAACGTCTTTGTGCTGGGTATATAAACAGAGGTATACAGCGCATTGTCTTAATTGTTGTTTAATAATATAATCATGGAATACTGTGTTCCAACACTGAGCACTCTGCTTTAGACCATATAATGATTTGTTAAGTCGCCACACGCTATTTTTATTTTTCATTATAAATCCCTATGGAGGGGTAATATAAATTTCACAGTCTATTGGAGCATTCAAATAAGCATTTTTTACGTCCATTTGATGGATGTTTAGGTCATATTGTGATGCGACTTGCAGTAAAACTCTGATTGTCGTTAGGTTTGTGGTCGGTGAAAACGTAGAAAAGTATTCTTTACCGTAAATCTGAGAATCGTGCTTTGTACTGTTCGACGCCTGATGCTGTACTCTTTTTTGTAAAGACCCATCTGGTAGAAATAACATGTTTATCTCTTGGGAGAGGCACTACCGTATAGGTATCATTTTCGGTTAAGGCATCTATTTCTTTTTTCATGGCAATTTTCCATTCATCGCAATGTTCTGAATTAATTGCTTCGTTGAAGCTTTTTGGCGCATTTTCCATTGAATAGCAATAGTCGATTTGATAATCCTTTATATTGTCGACCACGAAATGCTAGTATGACATACATACGGAAGTATCACCTTGCATCTTTGTTATTCCTAATATTTATAAATGCCCTCCCTGATAAAATTGTTTCTGAGATGGGTATCTTTGCTGATGACATCATGCTCTATTACATGTACGTGGGGAAAACAAATGAACACATATATAAGAAAATAGCAGAAACACTAGAGGAAAACCTCCAATCTGTAGTAGAATAGGAACCAAATACGGATAGTCACATTCAATGCTGTCAAGCCTAAGCTTGTTTCCTTCAATAATTACAAGAGACTTTTACATTCACCATTAGCAATAACTAAAGTAACATTACCTGAAAGTACTCCTTAAAAACTTCTCGGCCTCACGTTCACAAGGAACATGAGTTAGAACAGATACATTGAGAGCATTGCTAGGGCCGCTGCGAGGAAGGTAAGTTCGAGAAAGCGTCTTACGCCTGAAAGTATCCTGGGTATCTATAAAACTACAATTCGCCCAAGTATGAAGTATTGTTATCACATTTGGGCTGGTGCATCTGCTACTAGTCTATCGTTCCTTGACAGGGTTCAAAGGAGAGTCGCCAACCTGATAGGCCCTGAACTGGCATCTAAGCTTCAACCTCTGTCCGATCGACAAAATGTTGCATCATTCTGTCTGTTCTACAAGTATTTAAATTGTGAATACTCTGAGGAACTACAAGCTCTTGTACGCCCTCGACGTAAATATCTTCGACAAACCCAACAAGCAGCAAAATTCCACCCCGCACATTAGAGATGTAAGAAAGCCTTCTACTCTAATAGTTTCTACTTCCGGAATACTGCTTTCCTTACTGTACTGACATGCAGAGGTTCAAGTGCATTGTGAACAGACCTCTTGCTGCTCAACTCCCATTCATAGTATCCCTGCTACTTCTGTAACCTATAGTAGCCTCCTACATCAAAGTGGCACTGTGCCTTGTTTGTGGGGTGAAGATAGAATACACACACACACACACACACACACACACACACATATATATATATATATATATATATATATATTCCTTGTTGGTTAAATAAAACTCATGGCCCGATGGGTGAATCATATCCACATACGTATATGTTTACTCCTAGCGGAATGTTCAATACGGAGATAAGTCACAGGATTCCACCTTGTGCCACGAATTATATATATATATATATATATATATATATTTATATATATATATATATATATATTAGAAAAAGTACCCGTCGTTGATTGGGTTCAAAAACGGCCTACAGAAAATGGACTCTGATTTATGAAAGTATGATAGGTTATGAAAAGGAAGGGGTGTAAAGAGATAGCTTCGAATTTGGTGGTATCAAAACCAAAGAAAAATATGATGAAAGTAAAAATAAAATAGATAAACCCCATAATTTATTATTCCTGTTCACACTGAAACACTTATCACAATATTCTGTGGATCTATATTAAAAAAAAACCTTGTTAAACTTTGTGACATATTTCCATTCTAGGGAGGTCAGGCGTGAACGAACACCCCATCATTTTATTATACCATATTTCTTCAAACTGAAACATAATTATCAAAGTATATTTACGCAGATAGGTATGAAAAGTCTTTATTAAAGTTTGTGCCTATTTCCATTCTATGGAGGGCAGGCACGAACGCAGACCCCGCAATTTATTTTATACCATACAGTCCCTATTTAAGTTAAAACATACTTATCAAATATTCTTATGTACATCTATATGAAAAACACTTGTAAACGTTTTTGTTTTAATTTTTAAATTTTTTATTTCCATATTTTATGGAGCAGGCGCGTACGCAGACCCCAAAATTTTAATGAATCATCATTATGCCAAATCAAACATAGCCATTCCTGTGTCTCGACACATCTTCTATCATTATATGTGATCAGTTTTCTATAATAGTCAACCATATAGGAGCCTATTCGTAACCAGACACATACACAGACGTTCAGCTTTATATATATATATATATATATATATATATATATATATATGCATATATATATATATTTATATATATAGTTAAATACGTGTGTGTATGTATATATGCATATTTATATATGCGTTTATGTGCATATGTATATGCATACGTTTTTTAAACTTAAGGCCAATGGTCAAGGCCCTTGCCTATGTATAAATATTCTCCTACAGCTCGCAAAACTGGACCCATCATAACCAAACTTGACATGATGATGATCTCCCAACCCAGGGATGATGCACGCCATTTTTAAATGCTAAGGTCAAAAGTTAAGGTTATATCTGGTGCGGCTCTTACAATACTCACTTACTGAGAATCTAGCAAAATCCCACGCAAAGCGCGAGTATATTTGCTAGTATATATATATTATTTGTGAGCTTTTGTTCATTTAATTCCATCTCTACCTTCATACTAAGAACTAGGTCTGAGGAAGCTTTGATTTATCTCTAACTAAAACTGACCATTTAGTGAATGTGCAACCGAAATGTTTGCATAAATAACAAACTATATTCTTTTTTATTTTTATTTCTCTCTCTCTCTCTCTCTCCATCTCTCCTCCTCTTTCTCTTTCTCTTTTATATATATATATATATATATATATATATATATATATATATGCACTGAGCTTAAACTATATACAGTGGTGAGGCCCCAGCTTGCGGTCTCTGGGGAGTGTGGAGCTACACTTTAATTGCCATTGTTCCCAGGTCCACTCTGACCCGGAGTGGTAGTACCTGTTAGGGTCCCAATTATGGGTTAAATAAAAACCGACTTGAAAACAACAAACATATTCTATTAAAAAACTTTTCTTCAAAATCTTTGGTTTCGACATTAAATAACCCGAAAAGGATTGATGTGCCGTAAAACAAAAACAACCAACCAAACCACCAACACACACACACACACACACACACATATATATATATATGTGTGTGTGTGTGTGTTTGTTTGTGTCTGTGTCAGTGTAAGTGCATAACTGTGTGTTATGGGTGTATGTTTGTGTGCATATATGAGAGAGAAAGAGGAAGTTGTGTATGCAAATGTTAATCTACTTCTCATGCGAGCGTGTGAGTGTGCGCTGCTACGTGATTGTGTGTATCGTTTTTATTTGCGCGCAATGCACGTATCTCTCGTCAGATGCCTCTCCACTTCGCCGTGTATTTGAAACGGATCGAAATTCTTTAGGGAACCTTTTAAGAAGGCGAGTCTGTATAATTCGCCGCAAGATTCAAGACAGGTTTTAAATTCCGCCCGTCCCCGGAACTGACACATTTCCCATTGCCACCAACGCTCGCCCCAAAGTACCAACATCCCCATCGAACGAAAAGTGGTCGACTCTCTTTGAAACCCTTAACACTTTTATCTGGCCGTAAAACTCTTTTAGCCTGATCGATTATTGTCTGGCTTGCCATACTAATGGACAGTGAATGCGTTTACTTTCCTCACTTCGTTGGCCCTTTTCAAATTGTGTTCGATTAAGACGCGTGTTCAGGTGGATCGTGTCTTAGCTTGCCGGGAACTTTGGTTGAAAGGTAGAATCTTAAGCGGGACAGACGATGGTTCTTGTAAAATTACGTTTTACTTTGTTGATTACATGTAAGTCGTGACTGTGAACACGTTACCATAAAATAGGACAACGTTCTATTTTATTTTATTTAGTTGGCTAGAATCAATTAACTAGAATATCATGTTATTTATCGTATCTTTTATTTTGCCTGTTTTCCTGCTGACTATATGTTGTTGTCTTCAAGTCCAACGTAAACAAGTTCTTGATGAATCGTTCCACTTAATTAACCAATTTACCGCATTTCCATTACTAACGATTACTATATTGACCAATTGACTACTGTACACACTGTAACCCTTATCCCAGAGTGGCCTCTGGGCCTTGATAAGTGATGATGCATATGTAAAAATATCTATATACAAATAAATGCCTATCATATATGTTAATTTACAAATGTGTTGAGGTGTGTCCACCATACGGATAATAATGAATTTTTCCATTTATTATAAATACTGGAAGAATATATCAGCGTTGGCACACCGTTTATGCTCGAGCCTTGCACTTGTTGCAGTTTTTTTATATAGGTATCACCACTTATCAAGACCTTGAGGCCACTCGAGGGTAAGGGTTAAAGAGTGTATAGTAGAAATTGGATAATATAGTAATCGTTAATGAAAATTTGGTAAATTTTTTAACTTATATGGAACGGCTCATCAAAAATTGTTTACGTTAGACTTGAAGACAACCATATTGTAATCAGTTCGAAAGCAGGAAAACGTAAGACAATTCCATAGGCTTGCAGTTCTAATAAAGAAGCTTTGCTCATGGAATCTACGTTTGGGTTTAGGTACAGATAAAGTGTGGGGGAAATTATTGAAAGTGATTTCTGCTAGACGGGTGTTTCTTGTGAAAGTTTGGCGAAGGGGGACCATAGAGTGGAGCTCAGCCGAGCACTTGCCATGAAAATAACGATAAAGCAGAGACAAACTCATAACATTTATTCTGTGATAAAGAGGTTGCGAGGCAGGATAAGTCCTTTCTAGCAACTCCTGCCCAGATATGGCAACAGTACTCTATCCTCAGACGTACCTGGCTCTTATATAGATAGAGAATTGCATCAGCAGTGAAATATCTACTGGATCGATAGAAAGATCCCTCCATTTTTCCAGCGGCCTTTGCAACTGATTTAATATGTGTGTTCCACTAAAGACCGGGAGTAAAAGTCAAGACCAGAAGCTTGTCAAAACATGAGGCCTCCTCAAGACGAGAGCCATTTATTTCAATTGAAGCCAGATGGGGATCAGAGCGTTGATGATGCAAAGATAAAAGCTTGGTTTTAGATGCGTTAAAAGTAACCAGCCACTCCTTTCCCCATTGTACCACGTGCTCAAGATCAGGGGCGAGAAAATCAGAGAGAACTTGGTCGTTTACTGTCTTAGATGTGCTCCCATAAATGGTAGTGTCATCAGCAAAAATGTCTACAAATGATGTAAGGATGTGATTTGGAAGATCATTAATGTAGATTAGGAAAAGAGTTGGACCCAGGATAGACACCTGAGTGATGCCAGCATTAATATTGAGAGCTTCTGATTTCTGCCCATCGACCACTTCTCTTATGAACCTATCAGAGAGAAATGATTTAATAATTGAGAAGACATTTCCAGCTATACGGTAGCTAGAGATCTTGTGAAGTAAACCTTTATGCCATACTCTATCAAGGGTCTTTGATATGTCAAGAGCAATTGCCCTAGAAAGGAAGCCTCCGTCGAGAGATTCGTTAATCCTATGACATATAACTGTAAGCGCATCTGTTGTAGATCTAGCAGAACGGAAACCATATTGTGTGTCGCTAAGAACATTATTTTTGCTGAGATGGCTGATTACTTCTCTGTTTAACACAGATTCCAACAACTTACTCATGACGCACAGGAGACTTATTGGCCTGTACCGAGAGGGAGATGCGCGATCACCTGAATTCTTAAATACAGGGCATACTGAAGAGGTTTTCCAGGGTGATGGGAAGCAATTCTCCTTAAGCAAACGTTTAAACGGTTTTGTAAGGATGGGCGCTAGTTCTGGTTGATGTTTTTTGAGTACTATAATTGGAATACCATCAGGACCGGTTGCTTTAGTGGAATCAAGGTTTTAATTAGCTTGACAACATTACGTACAAATATTTCTATATCACATAGCGTGTTTTCTGATACAGGAGGAAATATTGGAGGTTGGCGGCCTTGATCGCAAGGGGTAGAATTAGCTGCAAAGTTCTTGGCAAAGAGTTTCGCTTTTTCTGATGCTGACGAGATTACCTCAGATCCATTGATGATAGTATGGATGGAGCACACGTTTCTGTTCAGGATTCTGTTTGCTATTTTCCAAAACTAGTGGGAACCAAGCCGCTGCTCAGCTACTTAAGACTTAATAGACTGAGGATATAACTCTCTTGCGTTATTTATAACTTTTTTACAAGTCGTGGCAGTCGTGAAAGCAGCTTTAATCTAAGTACATCTATTACTTTGGAAGCAATGGAAAAAGAGATTCTCGGCGCAATGGCAGCAGCACATTCTGGAGAGAACCATGACTGGCTGTTAGGTTTTTGCTGGAATTTTTTCGAGGATATGAAACGGTCTATACCTACAATTAACCATTCCGTCAGGTATGATACTATAGAGGACACATCCTTTTTAAACATGAAACGCAGAGGTATATCTGAGATAAATGTACGGAAGCTATCTCAGTCAGCCATAGAATATCGATATACTGATACAACAGAGTGGTCGGAAGATTCAAGTTGAGACAGAACGGATCTGAACACAGTTCAGGCCAAGTTATGAGAAAAAGGTCTAGGAGATTTGCATACTGGTCGTCAGTATCGGGCACAGTGATGGGTTCGTAAACAATCTGAGTGAGGTCATAAGCAATGAAGAAATCATGACAGAACCTCCCCTCATCATCGGTCTTGTTTGAGTGAGTTAACCATTCCATTCTGACGTATACCCACACTCCTCATGTGTTGTATTTACTTACCTGTTCAGTACATTTTCTTTCAAATAATTATCGAGTTGTGTTTTTCCGAACGCTTACGGGATCACATCAAAATGTTACACCGCATATTGATGCAAAAATCACCATTCGTGGATACGGATTTATGGAATTTTTAGTTAAAAGCGAACAAAATGTTGGATTGATTCGAAAAGATGCACTAAATAGTCAGGATTTATGTACCAGCTCAACATTACTTTTTTACGTTGGACTTAAAACCGACCCAAAATGCAGTCCGGTTGGACTTAATACCGACCAGCTGGAATGCAGTCCGGTTGGAATTTTTTAAACGGAATCTCCGTATAATTTGATATATGCAGAGGAGAAAAGAGCAACTATTTTTTTAAAAACGTCGATTTTTCTATGAATATTTAAAAAGGGGGACAGATTTTGGAACTTAGTAGTTGACATAGAATTAAAAAAAAACTAGCAACATATATTTCGTAGGAATAAACGAATCATGTTTTTAACCGATTACATTTTACTTTGCGGCTATGTTTACACAAAAGCCTCAGATTGCGAAAGCGGTTTTTTAATTTTAAATTCAGATGAACATATTTCGGCCTAAACAAAAATATTTTGATCAAAGTAAGCACCATCACAATCAACACACTTTCTCCAAGCAACACAAGTGTATTTATACCAATAACGTAAAAATCTTGCATTCTAGTGGCGATGAAGTCGCTGAATGCGTTTTTGATATCGCTTAGGTTTTTGAAGAATTTTATCGAGATGCTTGAAAAAGTAGTAATCGGTAGGGAAGAGTTTTGAAGAGCCCGATTCGTTCAATTTCTGCAGGGTCAGTTTGCAACGTGCGGTCGGGCATTATCATAGAAGAGAACTGAGCCTTTTCTGCTGATTACTGCTTATTGATTTTGTCGATATTTCTAATACATTTCATCCATTTGTTGATAGACCTTATCCGCCGTAATAGTTTCGCCTGCATTAAAAAAATTATAATGGATGAAACCGGTCGCAGACCACGAAACAGTCAGCATGACTTTCTTTTAATGCAACTCTTAGAGTCGCCGGTTGTTGCAAAGAACCCTTTTTTCATCGCAAATCATAGCCCAGTCGAGAAACGGTTCGTTTTTGTTACGTAAATGAATGGAAGATGACACTTCATAACGGCATTACTTTTGGTTGTCATTTAGTTCGCGAGGCACCCATATATCAATTTTTTTTCTCTTTCCAATCTCACTCAGTGGTTATGATTCGTCGTATCTGTTGCGTCCACTTCAGAAACAAGTTCTCGAATAGTTGACAGTGAATTAGCTTCGACTAAGGCTCTTGATTGATCGTTGTTAACATCCAATGGCGGATCACTACATTTATCATCTTCATTGTCGCCACGAAATTTCTTTAACAATCATTATGCTGTACGTCCAGTAAGGATTCCTGCGCTAAACGTTTGTTGATATCGCTAGCTGTTTCCACAGGTTTTTTCCTAGCTTGAAATGGACAAATGTTGTCGAATTTGCTTTTTTTCAATCTTGTATGTAACGTTCTGAAAAGAAGACATAGCTGTTTTAAAACGACTATAACTTTAACGATTATAAAAACAAAAAAAAACAAACGTTTTTTTAATGCTATATGAAGTAAAGGTATTATAATGAAAACTTATCTGAAAATACATCATTCGAAATCAAAATAAAAAATTTCGTATGATCTTTCTTCTTGACCTGACATATTTTATCACCGTCTGAACAGAATGATGTCATCAAGTCACATGCCCTCAACGAGTACCAGTTTCAATTAACATTAGTTATTGCAATTGGGTAGTACACTAGACAGCAAACGTACTTTTAAATAAGCGAAATATTCCTACTTATATCCAACACAGAAAGGTAATAATTAGTCAACAAGGCAATTCATTTGCATAACTGAACATTACGTCATTGTTCTTGACGTCATTATCCGAAGACTGTGGATTAAATCTCTGTACAAACAGTGCGTTTTCATTTGTTATACTAAAGATCTTATTGCAAAATCGTAAAATAATAATTTTTTATAGCATTTTCTTAATTACAAGCATGTCGCCTGGCGTTACCTGGTCATAAAATACACATAATCTTATATTTTAACTAGCATGGGTGCCCGGCGTTGCCCGGTCGTTTGGAGGTGTATGCTGAGCAAAAAAAAAGGGTAATTTTTTAAACTTTGACCCCTATTATGACCCCTGAAAATTTATTGTTTTGGCCTCAAATCAAGTTATTAAGTTAGATCCATGTCCACGGAACCTATATCTAAAATTTCAAGGGTGTAGACCCAAAATTGTCGGAGAAGTTTGCTAGAGTTCTCAAAGCTCAAATTGTTGACCTTTGACCCCTTAATCGCCAAATTTCTGGCTAAAAACCGATCACATAGATTTTTCCAAATCTCAGTACCCTGTATAATTTCGAGTCTGTAGACTAAAAATTGACAGAGTTATTTCATAGGGAAATGTACACAGACACACACACACACTTTCACTTTTATAGATATATAGATTTAAAATTTGAGTCTGACAGAATGACAAAGTGATATTGCAAACCGATATATTAAACAAACGAACTTCAAAGAGACAAATGAACACATAAGTAAAAAAAAATTGTATTAGAAAACATTTCCTGATTATTCCACGTTTTTTTACAGACCTGACGACTGAGGTTCGCTCTTAATAAAAATTGTTTTTTTATAGTCTTAATTTTGACTTCCTTTTTCATAAAAAACTAAAAAAAATCAAGAAGGAAAAGAAATTTAATTTTATTCTTTTTTCATTAATTTCTTTCTGTGCAAAGCAATTCTTTCAAACTGAATCTGTTTCCAAAATGTTTTTATTTTATTCCCCTCCCCCTTCATTCATTTTCCTCCGCATCCTGGCAAGTATTAAAATAAACCATTTATAATATTTATTTATGGATTTATTTACTTATCATTTCTTTTGTATCGGTAAATGAATTCCATGCACCCACCATGTTTAAGTTTGGGAGTAAAAAAAAAATGTACAATGAACAGAAGGATAGGGAAAATAATGTATATAAATACGCAATCATAGGTCATTATAAACATCATATATATTTTTACAGACAGCGTTACAAAGCTTCCAAATTGGATTGAAATAAAGAACACGATGATTTATACTGAAACTCATCTAATATTAATAATAAAAAATAATAAAAAAACACAAGTTGTTTGTTTAAGTATTATAAGCAATTGAATAGTTCGTTGTATTATAGATTTTAAAGATTAGAATGCGTTCTTTAATTACATAAATTACATTTTAAAAAGTGAAGGAAGACGATTT
Organism: Euprymna scolopes; assembly: GCF_053919585.1. Classification (NCBI taxonomy): domain Eukaryota; kingdom Metazoa; phylum Mollusca; class Cephalopoda; order Sepiida; family Sepiolidae; genus Euprymna; species Euprymna scolopes. The sequence goes on from NC_136497.1 coordinate 31,179,138, forward strand.
GATTTGTAGTAAACTTTAAGTTTATTCAATATAATTAAATGAAAATTATGCATGTAAGAATATGAATATTTGAAGCAGAACACAAGCAAAACATTTGATATGAGTTAATACAATAAACAAATATTAAAATTAAACAATTTTTTTAATCAAAATGATTTTTTTTAAATCAAAATGAATGTTTTTTAATCGAAATGAACAATATTTTTTAAAATCAAAATGAATATTTTTTTAATCAAAATGAATATTTTTTAATCAAAATGAACCACAATATTTTTGAATACAAATGAACCACAATATTTTTTCAAAATCAAAAACAATATTTTTAATGGGTTTGTATTACTGTACACATAGATTCGAAAAAGTTGCCAAAAACAAATATATAACAAATAAATGTTATCAAAGGCAAGATAAGTTACTTTTCTACCAAACTGGATATATTTTTCGTATTTTTATTCAATGTAACATGTTTATTCAGCTCGAAAACCATACAGTGTTTACCGATGTATTGGAAAATTCAAGATGGCGTCTAAGTCCCTCTTTAACACGGTAAGTTTGGGAAAAGGTGTTATAAATAAAAAACTGAATAAAATACTGTTAAAAACTCGCTTAATATATGTTACCTTGACATATATTCGGCGGGTTTTTAATAGTAGTTTTTCTAGTTTTTTATTTATAATACCTTTTGCCATACTTACCGTGTTAAAGAGGGAGTGAATTTTCCAATACATCGGTAAACACCGTATGGTTTTCGAGCTGAATAAACATGTTACATTGAATAAAAATACGAAAAATATATCCAGTTTGGTAGAAAAGTAACTTATCTTGCCTTTGATAACATTTATTTGTTATATATTTGTTTTTTTGGCAACTTATTCGAATGTATGTGTACAGTAATACAAACCCGAAATGAATTTAAGACCACGAGTGAAATGAGAAAATGAAGAAAATCACATTTACTGTGTGTGTTTACTGTTTATGTAAGTCAGCGTGTTTGGTTGCCATAACAGCGTGACGGTAGTGAACGTGTGTGTGTGCGTGTGTGCGCGTGTGCTTGCTAGTAGTACTAATAAGTTTGTAGGAGCGTTTGATTTCGTGTAGTTTAGTTTCCTATATAAGTTTCGTATTTTTTTAATTTGTAAATAAATGAAAAAATTAAACCCTTCCAAGATGGACAATAAATAAAGCCATAATATTTTATGGTAAAGGTAAGAGCGTAGGAACCATAGTATTTTTAGGAGATGTGATTATTGGATTAACCAATCAGAAATCGTCTGTGGCACACACATCTCTGTTTTTATAGATATATATATAGATAGATAGATAGATTAATGCGTGTTTCTTTTTTATTATTATAAAGCAAATTAGTATTGATTATTATCCAATATATAATAATGATTTGAAATGTTATAAAAATATTTCTTGTGTTACATCTGCTACAATTGTAAATCCATAAATTTTCGCGCTTCAACTATAGTCATTATTTATCTTTGCAGCGTCTTTACCGTCTGTGCTACCCATGGATGAATACGAAAGGTTAAAAATGAAGCGATTTTCATCTATGAATGATTAATTAATGCATGTGCAAAGGCTACGACAAAGGTAATGCTTTATTCGAATAACCACGCCTAGGTCAACAGTTTTGTTTTCAATTTGGAATCCTCACCTCTTGCCAAGGTCGCTGGAGAGATGGTGGGATCCTCCAGAAGATATCTCACTACTGATGCAATTCTCTATCTATATAAAAGCCAAGTACCTCCAAGAATGGAATACTGTTGCCATATCTGGGCAGGAGCTGCTAAAAACAGCCTATCCTGCCTTGACAGAGTACAAAATAGACTTCGTGGCTTAGTGGGGGATGCTATTTTCTCTACCCTGCAACATCTCTCCCACAGAAGAGACGTTGCGAGCCTATCCTTGTTTTATCGTTATTTCCATGGCAGGTGCTCGTCTGAACTCCAATCTCTGGTCCCCCCTCGCCAATCTTTCACGAAAAACACCCGTCTAGCTGAATCCACTGTGAAAAATTTCCCCAACTCTTTATCTGTGCCTAAATCAAAACGTGGATTCCATGAACAAAGCTTCTTTCTTAGAACTGCACGCCTGTGGAACTCTGTTCCGTCTGCCTGCTTCCCACCGGACTACAACTTGGATGTCTTCAAGTCCAACGTTAACAAATTCCTAATGAACCGCCCCCTTAAGTAAACACTTCATCAAATCTCCACACTAACGTAATGTACTTGCAATAACCCTTATCCCTGAGTGGCTTCCGGGCCTTGATAAGTGGTGATCACTGTGTAAAAAAAGAAGCTATTTTTTCCAGCTATAAACCAAATCGAAAGTGTTCTACACGTTCAAATACCCTAAAAATCCAATTTCAACACCGTAGATCAAATACTCAAAGAGGAGTTTGGTATAGACTCTTCGCACACACACCGACAAAGTAACTTATATATATATATATATATATATATATATATATATATATATATATATTATTTTTAAAATGTAATTACCACTGACACGTGTTTCGTGGTCTACGACTCATCAGAGTGGCTGAATATAGCGAGATTCGATATATATATATATATATATATATATATATATATATATATATATCCACAGCCAAACAACGTCGCAGATAACAAGAGCAATGACAGGCAACAAACCGGATGTCCAAGACTCGAGTTTCGCCCTTATTTGGGCTCATCAGTTAGACATAATCGAACCTCTTGCATGCGCCACACACATGAAAGTCTATTAACTAACAAAGATCAAACAACCTCCGGCGAAAACGGTTCTTCTTTATTTCATTTCTCTTTTTTATTTATTGCATTCGTTCTTTTCTTTACTTCGTCTGTGTACTGTAATATGGTTTTATTCATATTGCGCCATGCGTTTTTCGTTTTATTCAGTTAACACATATAAAAAAAATGATTACAAGACTGAAGTTATGGTCAATTTTCATGGTAATTTTTAGTTTTAAAGATATGCTTTCATATATACATTTATTTAATGTATCAAATGACGATCATTACCAGATTATGCTCGAAATATAAACATAAAAATTTTAATAACATCGGGGTCACACAGGTCATCAAAGACTTCTATGTTAACAACTTTTGGTGTTTCCCGGAATCTAAATGACAACAATTTATTTCAATGTCCAGTACTCTCCACTTCTTTCGATAACCTTTGCAAAAGAACTTACCTTATCCTAACAGTAATTGATTCCTCCCTGGCAAAACTGGTCTTCACTGGATTTTTGGTAGCAATAAGCATCTCCAAGGTCCCAGTCTTCTTCGGTCTTATCCAGTTTAAATCTGTAAATGCTTTCTCTTCTCGATTTTTCCATCCTCCTTAACTGTCGGTCTTTCATCCTCCTATATCCTTTATGACATATTTGTGTGGTACTAATTGATGTCGGCACTACGATTTGTGGTCTGGTGTGATTAATTTACAAATATACGACTTTAGTTTTCTTCAGTGTCCTTCCTCTATTTTCCTTTTCTTTTGTAGCAGTTTCTATATGTCCGGTCAGCGTTTGAAACTCGTGTGTCTCCGAATTCCAGGGGTTTCCTTAATATTTCAACCGTTTTTTATACTATTATCCATTGTATCTTCTGGTCCTTTTCCTGATTTCAATCACTTTCATTCTTCTTCTGATGATTTTCCAGTCATTAGTCACATAAGCCATCCTCAAAGACAGCTCTTTGAGAAGAACTTGCGATGTTCCCTGGAGTCTGAGTGACAACAATAAGACTTCCCAGATTACTAGTACCCCCCCACCTTTTTCGATAACTTTACAAAAGAATTTGCACTATCACAACATCTGCTTACCATTGATTTCTCGTTAGCGGAGACCATTGGTCTTCACTGGAATTTGGGTGTCAAATAGCCTTTCAAATGTCGCACATCAAGCGGAGGTCTGGTTAGTGCTTTCTATCGTCGGTCTTTCCATCCTCCTTGACCTTCATTATTTGGTGTGGTGCCTGTTTTTGGTGATGCTCACAAAAATGTAAAAAAAAAAGCGTATTTGTCAATTGTACAGTTTTAGTTTTCATAATTCAATATGATGTTCTTTTGGGTTTATTATTATTATTATTATTATTATTATTATCATTATTATTATTATCATTATTATTATTATTATTTATTATTTATTTATTTATTATTATTATTATTATTTATTATTATTATTTATTTATTATTATTGTTTTTGTTAATTTATTATTATCATTATTAGTAGTATCATCATTATTATTGTTACTATTATTATTTATTATTATTACTATTATTATTATTACTTTTATTATAATTTTATCTATTATCATTATTATTATTTATTATATTTACTATTATTATTATTTTATTTATTAGTATCATCATTATTATTTATTATTATAACTATTATTATTATCATTATCATTATTATTATTATCATAATTATAATTATTATTATTACTATTATTATAATTATTATTATTTATTATTATTATTACTTAATCATTATTATCATTATTATTATTACTATTATTATTTTTAATGTTATCATTATTATTATCATTACTATTATTATTATTATTATTATTAATTAATAGCAGTGTGAGGTCATACTTGTTTGTTTAACGCCGTGTTGCTATTGGAAAATATATATAATACACTATCAACAATGTATTTAAATATACCATGACTTACTTCAAAATTTCAAGTCCCTAGGTGTAATAGTCATGAAGTAGTTACTTAAAACAAAGAAAATAACAGCCGCACTTATATGAGAAATCATGGAGCTCTTAGATATTCCATGGTGGGATTATTCATCGGAATTCACAATTCAATTGTGTAGATCTAATAAAAGATAAAGTCAATGATGATGACCACATGAAATAGTAAACGTAAAGTAACATATAACATTTTATGGAAATAATTGTAATTGCATTTTCACTAAAAATCATCACATTAAATACTAATTTTATTTAATTTGTTGGGATGTGTACTATTGCTATTTTTACGCATTTCCTCTTGCAAATTGTGTTCAACATCTTTCTTAGATAAAACTGCTAGAATTAAATTAAATATGAGAAAAATCAGTTACTACTTGCATTTTGTTCATGGAAACAAGAGAAAGCTGCATTAACTGCTACTGTTGTATTGAGTTTGGATGGATTTTGTCCCTTTGATTGAACGCGTGCGCATTGGCAACGTACGCATCGTTATAAGATCGGGGCACGTGGAATTATACAGATAAAAAACAAAGAAAACATAATTAAAAAAAACAAAGAAAAGTTTTATCAAGTAAGGAGAATAAAGAAAAAAAATGGCCGATATGTTTACTTATAGGCTGACGATCTCATGAGAGAACGAGACTTCAGGATATCTAATGCGCATATGAAAGGCAGACGGTTTCAATACAAAGTCTGTTGATCTAAGAAGGGCACCCTTTTAGGCAGAAATGAGTTTTGTCAGATATCTATTGACATTTGAGACCGGGAATTGTGAGAAGGAGAAGAATTTGCTATGAATTGAAATTTCGATACCGAGAATTCTAAAGAAAGAGAAAAATAATATACTGCAAAAATAAAGTTTAAAGTAATAATAAAATGAACAGAATACAAGAAAAAAAAATGAGGATGACAAAATGGCGCAAAAACGTAAATAAGGAAAGAAGTAATAAACAGAGAAAATAAAAAAAGCGAAAACAATCAAATAAGATGAAAATACAAGAAAACATATTTAAAAATCATGAAAAGAAAGGAAATAAATTAAAAAAGAAATGTCCAAGAAAAAAAAAAGAGATAAAAAAGGAAAAAAATGATCATATCAAATATGCAACAGAGTCAAACATTAGCTTGTTTTGCTTTTTGATTAGCGTTCACAATTGCTCCCATCTGCTTGATCAGTTTACAGAAACCATAAAAAAACATTCGTGGAAATCTCATCAATGATACAAGAGGGTTTTTGTATGTGTATAGCTAATAAGCGATGACAACTCTTGGCTCGAAAAGAAATCAAGATATATGAAATGTTCGTTCGTTCTTTAGGAATATCTCTCACATAGAAAACACATCTCATATTCCAGACTCCCTCCTTCGCACGCTCGTAAACACACACACATTTTTAATATATATATATATATATATATATATATATATATATATATATATATATGCGTATATGCGTGTATGTGTGTTTGTTTTTGTTAGCGATACTTATTGAATGAATTCAATTATTTATATGGGAGTGCATTTCTACCTAAATGTGAGTTGGGAAATAATTTTCCCTTTGATAAGTTTGGTACCAGCAAATGGGGAGCGGCATATGTATTATTTTTAAAATAGAATTATAATTATCCACTGACACCTTATATATATATCTATATCTATATCTATATCTCTATCTATATATATATATATATATATATATATGTATATATATATATATAATTTTTGGAGGGATCTACAAAATTGTAGGATCATAATTATAAACGGAAGACATTTCTTTTTAATTACAATCCATGATTAAAAGGAAGTAAAGAAAATAAGTAAGTTAACCGGTTTTGCCGCACAATTCAAGAGCTAAAAAGATAGATTATTATAATTATTTGTACTCATTAGGAGTTTTCACACACGTTATGGCCAATAATTTCTCTTTGAAAATAACTTCTGGTGTTTCTTGGAGTTTCAGTCTCAACACGTCTATTTAGATTTGCAGTAATCTCAACCTTTTTCGGTAACATTTGCAAATAGATTTGCATTATTGCAATAGCCTTTTAACATTGATTTCTCCCTGGCAATGTCTATTTTTCTTCACTGGAAGTTGACTGGCAAGTATTATTATTATTATTATTATTATTATTATTATTATTATTATTGGCTCGCAAGGAGCTTTAACACAGGTTATCAAAGATCTCTCCTTGAAAAAAACACCTGTAATGTTCTCTGGAAACACAGCGACAGCAAAGTTTCCTCAGATTTGCAGTACTTTCCACCTTTTTCAATAACATTTGCAAATGAATTTGCACTCTGGCAATAGCCGCTTACCATTGATTTCTCGTTTGCAGCGGCCATTAGTCACCACTGGAATTTGAGTAGCAATAAGCCTCCTCAAGGTCCCAGTTCTCTTGACACTTGTCTAGTGTAGGTCTGACCAGTGCGCTCTCCTCGCTTTTTCCATTCTCTTAGATCGTTCTCGGCTATTTGGTATCAAACTTTTGGGAGGGGCGATGACGGGGCAATTGGAGGTGGTGGAGGAGGGGATAGCGAACTTATCCAGCTTTAATGTTCTTTGTACTATGTGACCATGTGGTACCATGTGACGCTTCTTCATGATTTTCCCTGTGTAACTCTTTGTCTCGCCCGCTCCTGTGATTCCTGTGTATTATTCTTATGCATTCAACGGTTTTCCTTAATATTTCATCTGTTTTCATTATTGTAATTCCTTATATTTTTTCAGCCATTCCTATCATTCCAATTTCTCCCATTCTTTTTTCAAAGTTTTTCAGAATTGTTCCATGTGCTTCTACTATTACAGGTATTATCCTGATTTTCCTCATCATCCATATCCGTTTCAGCTCTCTGGCTAGCTCTGGGTATTTTCTCCGTTTTTCCTATTCTTTTGATATTCACCCTGTGGTCAGCTGGGACAGCAAAGTCTACGATTTGACAGGACTTTTCTTTCTTTTTAATTATTACAACACCCGGTCTTCTTACTTGGATTGGTTTATCAGTTTGTATGTCCATGTCTCATAGGATTTTGTGATTCTCGCTTTCAAATACTGTTGCCGGTTTATGTTTATAGCATTGATCTGTGCGTTCGAGATGTAGTTGTTTGCATAATTCCCAGTGTACTGCCCTCCCAAATTATTCGAGCTTGTTCTTGTATTCCTTTTGTGCCAGTTTGCTGCTATTTGCTTACGATATGGTTTATCGTTTCTATACTTTGTCTACAGAGTTATGAAGGATTCAGTCTCCCGGTTTATGTGTCCTTTTCACACCCATGTCCAAGTGTTTTCGTTGTTCTCATCTTTAGTCATTCTTATTACTCTTCCGTGTAGTTGCTTCTCTTCCTATTTTTATTTTCTCGTCTTATCCTTTGTCTTTGCTTTGTTGATTTTGTCAATGTCTCTCACTTACATAATAATCCTTTCAGTGTTTTACATTATGTATTTCTCTAGTTCTTTTTTGTATTATTCTCACAGTTTTCTATACAAACCAGTCCTCTCCCACGGTCTTTCCTTTTTACGTAGAGCCGGTCAACATCGTCCTTTGGGTGTAGTGCGTTGTGCATGGTTATGAGTTTCCTAGTTTTCTGATCGAGCTGTCTCAGTTATCCTTTAGTCCACTCAATGAACGGTCGAGAGTATCTTACTAGTGATACTGCCGATGTATTTTTATTTTTTATAAGTTTTCTACTATATAATTTAGTTTCCAGGAGTTTTCTTGTTCTCCCCCTTTCAATTCTCTCTAATGCCCGTGCCCACTTCCAATAGCAGTAGAACAACGAAACTGGGCACAGTTATTAGTCTTTCTCTACATAGGAACCACCCAGAGTTATGCATTTATCCCATCGTTTGATGCAACTCTGGAGACCGTTTTTTTAGAACACCCCAGGTTGGTCCTCCAACCAGGACGTGACTTCAGAAATCAAGGCTGCATCATCTGGGAAATGCTTTCCTTTCAAAAACAACTTCATGGCTGAGAAGAAGTGAAAGTCAGAGGGTGTAAGGTCAGGAGAGTAGGGAGGATGGGGAAGAATTTCATAACCACACGCCCGTGCTTCTGATCTGGCGACATGCGAGTTATGAACCGGAGCGTTGTCCTGCAGGAGGAGGGTACCTTTGCTGATCTTGTCCCGACTCTTGATTTTGATAGCTTCCCTTAATTTCCTCAAAAGTCCTTACCCATCCTCCCTACTCTCCTGGCCTTGAATCCTATGACTTTCACCTCTTCCCAGCAATGAAGTTGTTTCTTAAAGGAAAGCGTTTCCCAGATGATTCAGCCTTGGTTTCTGAAGTCACGTCGGGTTGGAGGACCAACCTGAGGTGTTCTACAAAAACGGTCTCCAGAGATATATCAAACGTTGGGAGAAATGCATAACATGTGGTTCCTATGTAGAGAAAGAGTAATAGCTGTGCCCAGTTTCGTTGCTCTACTGCTATGGAAAGTGGCTCAGGGGCATTACTTATTCCACGCCCCTCGTACTATAAAAATTGTCGAATTTTGGATTCACTCAGTTCGCCGTTGGCTATGTAACGAACCGCTTTGATTTCATTTTTGTTACTGAAATTACTTCACACTCAGTATCGAGACTGCACTCTGTTCAACATAATTTCTCAACACTTAACGGGTTATGGGCCCAGTCATCGTCTTTTCTCTGACAAATCGGAATCTAAATTCGAATTGTGTCAGGTAAAATTTCTGTGGTATCTAAGAAAACTACAGGGTGGTCAAAAAGTCAGGTAATTACACGTGTTACACAATCAGTGGTTAATCGCTTCCAGCGATTGATAGAGAGAAATGGACGACAATTAACAAAATAAACATATTTCATGTTTGTTTCATTTTATATTTCAATGTATGGTACTTAAATATACGTGTATTGCTAATATCGTTTTTCTTTAAAATGTTACCTGACTTTTTGACCACCCTGTAGACACAGTGATACAATCTCCTAACGACGCCGAATTTCTCGAATAGAACGTGGCTGTTTTTACAGAACTGATTCATTGTTTAGACGATAGAAGACTGTCTCTGATTATAAGAGACGCCTTGGATGACGGATAGAAAACATTGAACATATTAAGAGAACATTATTTATCAAAACAGAAACCGATAATTATATCACTATATAGAGAATTAACGCCTCTGAAACGTCATGGGGATGAAACTATTACCGACTACGTTATAAGGGCAGAAACAACCGCCAATGCCTTAAAACTCTCAGGTGAAATAATAAGCGATAGTTTGTTGATATCAATGACTCTCAAGGGACTTTCAGCCGATTTTAAACCATTTACAACTTTTATAAAGCAAAAAGACAAACCCATGAATTGCAATGAATTTAAAGTGGCATTGTGCAGTTACGAAGGGACTAATTGTATGCTCATGGAAAATAATAATAATTACAACAACATTATAAAGTTCAAAAATGCTTCTCGAAAACATATACCACCAAATTACGCACCTCACCACAACGTGTTCCTCAAAAGTAATTTTACCAAGAAAAAGAATAAAATTATCTGCTATAATTGTGGACGACCCAACCACAAAAGTTTCCAATGTCGATATAAACGCTCTAAAATGGACTCCGTAAAAAAAACGTTGAGAACTTTGAGGAAGAACATATATTTCTATTCTAACACGTTATCAACAAGGAATCTGATGAGGAAGAACATAGATTTCTATTCACATGCAACTTTGACACTACCACAAATGGTAAAATTCTCCTTGTAGACTGTGGCGCTACAGCACCCTTTATCACCAAGGAATCTGATTTTATTAATTTTGATTCAAACTTTAATCGACAAAGTTATTTCGTCGAACTTGCCGACGGTAGTCAGATAAATGATATAGACTTAAAAGGAGGCGATGCTAAAATATCCCTAAAAATAATAAAGGTGAAACCTGTAACTGTATTCTAAAAAATGCTTTGTTCATACCTACATTTAAGCAAGACATATTTTCCGTGCATGCTGCAATTAAACAAGGCGCGAATATAAAGTTTGGCCAAAACAAGTCAAAATTGACATACCCCAATAGAACTGTATTTGACATTAAAGAAAATTGCCGACTATATTATTTAAAATGTATGATTCTCTCAAAAACTGCCTGTCACGACTTGGAAACCTGGCATAAAATTCTAGGACACTGCAATACAGCTGATATTAAAAATTATCAAATGTAGTTGAAGGCATGGAAATAATACCTTCAAACAATCTCCCAAATTGTGATGTGTGTGCACAGGGGAAAATGACAAAGATATATAAGCAAAACGCCAGACAAAAAGACCACGGAAATTCTCTCACTTGTGCATTGTGACTTAGCAGGTCCGCTCAGCCCGATGAGAGAAAATAATCTAAGGTATGTTTTGAACTTTATTGATGATTTTTCCGGTTTAATTATAATTTATTTTCTAAAAAAACAAATCCGACACTATCCTCGCCACTAAGAAATATTTAGCTGATATTGCCACGTGCGGCTCGGTAAAATGTATTCGCTCAGACAATGGGACTTAATTTACTAGTAAAGACTTTGAACTTCTATTAATTAACCACGGTATTAAACACGAGAAATCTGCGCGGCTGAAAGGGCATGGCGAACCCTTTTCGAGATGACAAGATATCTACTTATCGAATCGAAATTAGCGCATAGTTTATGAACGTACGCTTTAATGGCAGTAGTATATATCAGAAATAGATCGTTCACTACAAGATTAGGCAACACACCGTATGAAGTGTTTTGCGGTGTAAAAGTCAAAATGAACTTAATGCATATATTTGGTTCAGATTGTTTTGCATTTATAGAAAATACCAGTAAACTAAATACTAAAAGCGAAAAGGTATTTTCGTAGATTACGATAAAAACAGTCCATCATATTTAATCTACTTTCCAGCCCAAAATGCCATAAAAAGAGTTAGATGTGTAAAATTCAATGATACATTAAATTAAAAAAATGTCGATCCAGCGTAGGAAAAACGTGAAGAAATATTATCTAGCATCTTCATCGATCACAATGAAAATATTAATAACGACGATAATTACAGTAGAACTACTGCCGAAAATATTAACCAGAAACGTTGACACTCAATAAGGGAGCGAAAAAGGTCAGACTTCTTACAAATTGAAAAGATTCAAGACCACGCAGTGGATTATTGTTATTCGTTGAAAAGCTCACCGGAAAGTTATAATGAGGCGATTAATTTAGAAAATCACCAAGAGTGGAAACAAGCTATGATATCCGAATTGAAAGCTTTATCTGAAAATAACACATACGAAATAATGGCGAAACCAACTAATACCTAACATAATATTTCCAGTTTTTGTTTAAAAAAATGTATATTTGTGAATTTTTGTGCATATGTGTCTATATGTATTTGAATAGAATTCTATTTGTATGTTTATATATATATATATATGCAAAGTGTTTATTTTCATATGTATCAAAAAAAAAACTCAATGTGATTACATAAAAAAATGGCTTCTTTTTGCACACATTATACCAATATACTAATAATTCTTTTTGACCAATGAGAATAAAGACACATTTTCCCCAAACAAAACAAAACAAAACCAAAAATAATTATTTTACTGGTTTATTTTTATTTGCTCATTTTTATTTTTATTTATTTATTTTTCTTCCTCCAAGTTAAACTAAAATTGAACCCGGAAGGATTTTTCCATTTTATCAAAAAAGGGGGCGTGTTAAATGTTTTTGACTCCTAATGGGGGCAGAGGATTTATTTGCTGACCACCTCAGCAAAATGTGGCACAAGGCCGGAAAGTGGGGATCCAGCAGGCTCCCCTAAAGGAGGGGAACTCCTGCAATTGGATTTCGCCTGATTTTTCCCTAGCATTTTGATAAGTTCAGGGGTTCTGGAGGATTGGGAGCGGTCTGATTGATATCTATATTTGATCGACAAAGATGTGTTTTTACATTAATCGAAACAAAATAAACTTGTATAGTTAAATATTTAGATATTTATAAAGAATCGGAATCGGTAATTGTCTCGAAATCGGAAAAATATTGGAATCGTCCCATCACTAATAACTGCACAAGTAAAAGTTACCAACAAAAACGTGTTTCCCGGTATCTATCGGTTATCAGCATGGCTGCCCTTTACAAGAGACCTATTCGTTAAAATTCACTTGCATTTACGTAAAAGTGAAACGTATAAATAAAAATAAGCACGTTCCTTTATTGGTCGACGTAATGCAGACATTACATGTTGAATAAGGAAACTACGGGTGTCCGTCTGATAAGTGTTATTGTAACGGCAGTGACTGAGATTATATGCGTATCAACATTAATTGGAAAAAAAAACAACAACAAAAATATATGATTGAGATTTGCCTATTAAATCTACGTGGTTAGCGATGAAAATGCTATTTAAAATGTACATGTGACAGTCAGACAAATGTTTATATACATATGCTATTTCAAACTCAGCGTGACAGACTGACCAACTGGGAAACGAATTCTCTTGAGAGAACTCTTGCTCATCTCTAAAAATAAATAAGCTCTCACTGATCTCAATTTGTGCATTCGTGTGTTGGCAAGTCTATTTAAAACTCTGAACGCCGTTACGGTGTGGATCAGCAGTGACTTGACTTAATTTTAACGACTGGAAAATTCCATAAAGAATGTCGGTGTTCGAAAAAAAAAGAAAAAAAAGAAAGATGGAGGCTGACAAGTCTGTGCATTAAGCAGCATCTAATGGAGTACATTTAGGATACAGAAATATATATCCGGGGAAGAAAGAGGAGAGTTAAAAACAAACTAAAACTGTAAACAATACAAAAAAGAAAATAGTCTCATACAAAATAGCAAAATAAAAATAATGGACGTAGAAAATATATTGAAACTAAAATATTTGTGACGAACCAGTTGCGGTAGATAGAAACATACGGTAGACGAAGTAAGAAATATTGGAGAAAAATATAAATTACGAACTGAAGTCCGCTTCAGTTTATTGAGAGGCGAAATCTATCTGTATCGCAATGAAGCTTTGGTGGCTGTATTATTCTAAGATACTTATGCAGAATAAGTAACGTGCTGGAGTCAGACTTTTCCGAACGATTTAACGCAATAACAAACAGGTGCCAAAATGCGGAACCAATGAAATCACAGTAGAAAATGTTATATGAGTAAATAATCTTTTGCTATAATTTATTTATTAACAAATAAAACTATATATTTATCTTGACTCAAACAAATAATAATTTTTTTTTATAAAAATAAATTTTTTGGTGTACTATCAGTTGTTTGTTATTCGAAAACATAATATTTACACATGATACTTGTCTTACAACGAGTGTTTTTTATTTTGATCTTTTAAAAGCATTCTTTTAACATTTTTGTAAAATAAAATGGATATTGCTTTTATATTTTTCCATTGATTTTGCATTAAATTATCTCCTTAATAACAGAAATAATATGTTTTTCCTTGAAAATTTCGCAAGCGTTTGCCAGAAAAAAAAAACATCTAAAACAATGCTTTACTTTTTCACCTTCTGGTGTTTTACGTACACGGCACATAAAAAGTCTAACTATAGTACTGTCCTTATTTTGCATGCGTTTATATTAGAGAATACTTGGAGATGGCAGTTTTGGATGAGTAAATCAGCCACAGATCATACAATCGAATATGACGGGTTCACATATTATTAAATTGATTATTGCAATTTATGCATTACTAGTTTTGGAAAAAAGCATTATATAATAAATCACTCCCACACGCGCATTTATGATTTTTATTTTGAATATTTCACAAATCTTTAAAATCTTTAAAACAAAGCTTGGAAAATATGTACAATGTTTCCCTCCGTGTGTAATCGTTTCCTTTTCGAAATGATGTTGTGTATAAATTTTAAACGACAGAATCAAAAGTCTGAACAATAGTTTCTAGTATTTTCACGTAATCTCATTTCATTAAAGAGAATCTCTATTTAACGTCATCTTACATATCTCACACGTGACTTTAAATAGAGTTATCTTGTTATAAGTTTTAAAAGCAAAGCTTTGGCTTCATTAGTCTTATATTTTCTTCAAATAGTGTTGTGGAGACGCCCACTAATTAGCAGACGTGGGTGAAAAGATATAGATAACGGTATCAAGTCAGCAAGACCGGGGAGCTGTGTTCGAACGCCGGATAGGCAAGACGCATGTGCCGGTTGCTCCATGAAAGACTTTAACACACCCTCTGCCGGAAAATCTTCCAACTGCAGTACAACTGCACCTTTGTAAATATGTATTTTATTTTCGTCTTAATATATTTGTTTTACCTTTACTTTCTGCGTTCGTGTTGTCATCGATACAGACACAAAAAATAGTTATCCAGAGAATGAAATACAGATGGTAAAAAATTTCCACGATCCAGATTTTTTTTTTACACAGTGATCACCACTTATCAAGGCCCGGAAGCCACTCAGCGATAAGGGTTATTGCAAGTACATTACGTAAGTGTGGAGATTTGATGAAGTGTTTACTTAAGGGGGCGGTTCATTAGGAATTTGTTAACGTTGGACTTGAAGACATCCAAGTTGTAGTAAGATGAGAAGCAGGCAGACGGAACAGAGTTTCACAGGCGTGCAGTTCTAAGAAAGAAGCTTTGTTCATGGAATCCACGTTTTTATTAAGGCACAGATAAAGAGTGGGGGAAATCTTTGACAGTGTATTCAGCTAGACGGGTGTTTTTCGTGAAAGATTGGCGAGGGGGCACCAGAGATTGGAGTTCAGACGAGCACCTGCCATGGAAATAACGATAAAACAAGGATAGGCTCGCAACGTCTCTTCTGTGGGAGAGAGGTTGCAGGAAAGAGAAAAGGACATCCCCCACTAAGCCACGAAGTCTATTTTGTACTATGTCAAGGCAGGATAGGCTGTTTTTAGCAACCCCTGTCCAGATATGGCAACAGTATTCCATCCTTGGACGTACTTGGCTTTTATATAGATAGAGAATTGCATCAGTAGTGAGATATCTTCTGGAGCGGTAGAAGGATCCCACCATCTTTCCAGCGACCTTGGCAACAGACTTGATGTACGTGTTCCATTTCAGATCAGGAGTAAAGGTCAAACCCAGAAGCTTGTCAAAACACGGGGCCTCACCCAGACGAGAGCCATCCATCCCAATTGATGCCAGATGGGGAGCAGAGCGTTGATGATGTAAGGATAGGAGTTTGGTTTTGGATTCATTAAAGGTAACCAGCCACGTCTTCCCCCACTGAACCACGCGCTCGAGACCAGAGGAGAGAGAATCAGAGAGAACTTTGTCATTTACAGCCTTTGATGTGTTGCCGTAGATGGTCTCGTATCATCAGCATAGATGTCAACGAATGATTTAAGTATGTGTTTAGGGAGGTCATTGATGTAGATCAGGAAGAGAATTGGGCCCAGGATTGACCCCTGGGGGACTCCAGCATTTATATTGCAGGCCTCCGATTTTTGTCCATCTACCACTACTCTTATAAGCCTATCGGAGAGAAATGATTTAATGATTGAGAAAACATTTCCAGTTATACCGTAGCTGGATATCTTGTAAAGTAGACCCTTATGCCCTACCTTGTCGAAGGCCTTTAATATGCCAAAGGCAATTGCCCTAGAAAGGAAGCCTTTGTCAAGATATTCACTAATCCTGTGAGATATAACCGTCAGCACATCTGCGGTAGATCTTTCAGAGCGGAAACCATATTGTGTGTCACTAAGAAGGTTGTTCCTGCTGAGGTGGTTGACTATTTCTCTATTTAATATGGATTCCAGCAACTTACTTATAACACACAGGAGACGTATTGGTTTGTACTGAGAGGGAGATGACTTATCACCTGAATTCTTAAATACAGGGAAAACTAATGAGGTCCTCCAGGGAGTCGGAAAGCACTTCTCCTTAAGGCAGCACTTAAATAGTTTCGTAAGTATGGGAGAGAGTTCTGGTTGAAGCTTTTTTAACACTATAATTGGGATGCCATCAGGACCAGTTGCTTTACTGGAATCTAGGCTCTTTATTAGCTAGGCGACCTCATGCACGGATATTTGTATGTTACCTAGCTTGTTCTGTGTTATAGGAGGAAATATGGGGAGTTGATGGCCTTCGTCGCATAGGGTAGAATTAGCTGCAAAGTTCTTTGCAAATAGTTTGGCCTCGTCCGATGCTGACGAGATGATCTCTGGTCCATTGATAATGGTTGGGATAGAACGCACACTTCTGTTCAGGATCCTATTTGTTATTTGCCAAAACTGGTGGGAACCAAGCCGCTGATAAGCTACCTTGGATTTAACAGACTGGTCATATAGCTCTCTTGCATTTTTTATTACTCTTTTACAGTGGTTGCTGGCAGTCCTGAAAGCAGCTTTAGTCTCAGTGCATCTATTACGTTGGAAGCTATGGAAAAAGTGATTTCTATGCGCGATAGCAGCAGCACATTCTGGGGAGAACCAGTGCTGGCTGTTAGGTTTTTGTTGGAATTGTTTAGATGGTATGAATTGGTCTATGCCTACCATTAACCATTCGGTCAGATCTGATACTATAGAGGACACTTCCTTTTTAAACATGGAATGGAGAGGGATATCAGATATGAATGTACGGAAGCTATCCCAGTCAGCCATAGAGTATCGGTATACAGTACGGTGGACGGGTACGTCTAAGAACTTATTACATTTCGTTTTTACCTTAACTGATACGACGGAGTGGTCGGAGGATACTAGAGGAGAATGAACGGAACATGAACATTGCTCAGGGGAAGTTGAGAGAAAAAGGTCTAGGCGGCTTGCATATTGACCGGGTGTACCGGCCACACAGGTGGGTTCGCGAACAATCTGTGTGAGGTCATAAGCAATGGCAAAATCATGACAAAACCTCCGCTTATCGTCCGTCTTATTAGAATGGGTCAGCCATTCCACGTTATGGACGTTGAAGTCACCACAGATGTGGATGTTAGCCGAAGGATGTGCAGACGCTATGTGGTCTATTTTCTCAGATATGCTCTTAAAGATATTAACTCCGCCGTTGTGGGGCCGATAGAGGGCAAATATAAATGCAGTGGTGTTAGCAAGTGCAACCCCGAAGCACATATAGGGTAAACTAGGATCTTCTCTAAATATATCCCTGCCACACGGGACGCAATCTTTAATGTAGGCACATATTTCATGCCCATGGCGATCTTGGGGGTCAGATTTAACTGTTAAGTTAGAGTATCCGTTAATTATGAACTCATCTAGGGAAGTGGTCGACCCTATTCCAGTTTCACTTAGAAATAATATATTCGGTTTCGTCTCCTGTAATTGGGTTTCAACCTCTTGAAGGTTGGAACGTAGACCCCTGATGTTGGAGAAGGAGACCTGGTAGTAGGGGTCTACGTTGGAAGATAGCGTCAAGTAATATTGAATCAATCTCTTAAACATGAAAACATTTTTACAGACAACGTTTTCATCAAAAATTTTAAGGCGGCAGAATCCAACGACCCGATTGGTTGCATTAATGAATTATATTTCTAAATGTAGATAAATTCTATTTAAAATCCTTTGCTCTTTAATGTCTAAGTTGATGGTTATTTATTAAGATTGACGCTGATAAATATATGAACTACTTAAAAGATCGATCATTTGTCTCTTCTATTTAGTAGCACAGGTTTTAAAGCGATTGTAGACTCAAATCTGGAAAACATGCTAAAACTATCAGATCATACCTTCAACATAAACTGCAAAGAAAATTGTGATCAGTTGTTCTGATATGTAACGCCATGTAAGCAATGGTAGGATACACATTATCCGTCTGGTTGCAAGTCTATCAAATTTGATAGCGTCAAGTTAATAATACCACATGTTACTACTACTTTTTGATACATCAGATTAAACATTTTATTTGGGGCTCAAACCTCAGCAGTCCATCTGCTCGCAGATTAAGCTCCTCTCGGTATATAACCAAACAATTATCTGACTATAATACAATGGGTCTGTCAAAATATAAAGACATTCAACTTCACATTGTCTGAATTTGAGTGAATGACGTTCATATAGGTCGTTTATCGATCGCACAATAATGGAGTTACTATCATTGAAGGTATTTCTGAGGAAATTGTCCAGACAATGTCTACTCATCCTTCAACTAACATCGACATCTGTGGAGATTTCAAACAGGACTGATGATGATGGGAGGGTTTTCATCATTTCTCCATTGCTTATGACCTAACACAGATTGTTCACGAACCCAGTCGCGTGGACGACACCGGCAGACAGTATGCAAGTTTGCTAGATCTTTATGCTACAATTCGACCAGAACTGTGCTATTCTCTCTGTCAGTCTTCACTAGGATCTTCCGATAACTCGGTTGTCTCAGATGAGATAAAAAGAAAATGTAATAAATCGTCAGATCTATCTATCTTACAGTATATCGATACTCTATGGCTGACTGGGATACCGTCTAAACATTTATATGAGATATACTTCTGATTTCCATTTTTAAAACGAACGTTTTAAAACTTTATAATATCGGACCTTAATGATTGGTAAACTGTCGGTATAGACCGCTTAATACTATTTAAGAAATAACAGCAAAGTTCTTACAGCCAGCCATCGTTCATCACAGAATGTAGCGCCCTAATTGCGCACAGGAAGTACTATTTTTATTGCTTCCAACGAAATAAATGTTCCGAAACTAAAGCTGATTTTTGTACTGTAAGCAACACTGCATAAGAGTAATAAAGAATGCGAGAGATTCTTAGGTTCTGTCCGTCAAATCTAAAGTAGCTTAGCAGCGGCTTGGCTCCCATGAGTTTTGACGAATAAAAATCAAGATTCTGAACAGAGGTGTGAACCTGATCCTAATCATCATCAACGGACCTTTGCTAGCATTCGAACAAGCTAAACATTTTGCTAAAATCTTTGCAGCAAATTCTACCCTGCGTGATTAGGGCTGTCTACTCCTTTATTTCCCCGTATCACTGAAAACACGCTGTGTGACATACAAATTATTGTGCGTGATGTTACCAAACGTATCCAAAAATTTGATTTCAGTAAAGAAACTAGTCCTGACGGCATTCCAACCCTAAAAAATATTCCAGTTGAACTAGCTCCCATACTTACAAAGCTATTTAAACGTTACCCTAATGGAAAATCTTCCCAACACCTTTCAGACCTTTTAACCTTCTTAAAAAAATCAGAAAAAAAACAAAAAAAATAAAAGAAGCGAACAAACGTCAAACTTGTTTAAGAAAGAAATCGGAAAAATGAAAAGCAAAAATAAGGGTAAAAATGGTCGGAAAAACAAAAACAAAAAACACAGCCAAAAGCGAAAAAGAAAAGAAAATGGCACAAATAACCCTTCGTTTTGATTAAGTCCATGGTGCGTTTTACCCAGTAGAAAGTATAGAAAAAAAGGAAGGTTAAAATTCCATTCCAGTTTCTTTTAAGCAACTACAAAGGGAAATAAAACGGAAATGATTTTTTAAATGTTAATTTTATAAAGAAAGAAATGGAAATAAACTTTTTTTTAGTGTAAAAATATTTTGGGAAAATGGTAATTTAGCAACGTAAAAGTAATCGTGGGGTAAGAATTACTGTTTGTGCGAATGTCGCTATCGGTTAATTCGGTGGTGCGTTCCACCCAATGGAAAACATAGAACGGAAAGGCACGGTAAAATTTAATTCCAGGTTTTTTTAAGCAACTAGGAATACAGAAAACCTAAACCGAGGTTCCTTCGTAACTGTCCCATCTGAACGATCCCGTAACGGTGTAAGTGGTGATGGGGGTAGGAAGAATTAATTAGTGAGAAAAGATTTTACTACTTTCATTGATTTTAACCGATTTTGGCAGTGAACTCTCAGTAGAAAAAATATAGGAATCTACAATTATCGAGTAAGTGGAGAGGTAATATGCCTATAACACACTTCATTTATTGTGCTGCAGTTTGTGCATATTACATTTGCATGAAATATCTTGATTTTTAATCCTATTAAGGTCACAATCACAGGGGAAGAAATTAGTTCATTATATATATATATATATATATATATATATATATATATATATATATATATATATAAAAGGGATAACTATGATTATAATTATTGGTAAATGTGTCAGTGTTCCAATAAATAAATAAATAAATTGGTGTAACAGAAAAGGAAACTAAGGAGAAAAATCAAACTTTCTATTCGCAAGGAAGGACACACAATTTTGTACACTAAACTAAAAAAGCAAACACCGTCCATCGTTAATTAAAAAACACACACAGATTGTATTCACCAGTGAATGTGTTGATTTGCCAGTCAGTGTAAGCAAAGATTTGCAGAGTTCGTCTTAGCAGGTTTCGAGCAACGTTTTCTCTCAGCATAGCGCACACAAGGCACGGACTCTTAATACCATCAATTGATTACATGAAGAAAGACCTACATTAGAGTTCTCTAAAGATGATTCAGTACTTTTGTCTTTTCTTATCGTCTTGATTCTCAAATGAAGATTTCATTACATCTAGACACTTCTGAAACACTAAACTTCTGAAATTGTCAGTTTGATTCCCCCACAGAATTGTGAAACTCTGTTTTAATTGCTAAAAGATAAAATTGTCTCAGAGGTGAATCTCATAAGTAACATATTAGGAGCAAATCCGAAAACAGAGTCCAAATCGTAAGAATTGTATAAAACATGGAGATTCTTCCAATTCACAATTGCTTCGGATCATTAATAGCCAACGTTTAAAATAGCTTAAACCTTTGACAAAACGAGTCAATATAATAACCAATGTACCTGTACATATAAATAATAATTATTATTAATATTTATCAGAAAATTTAAGAGGATACAAATTGAGCACACTTAAAAATAAAAATGTAAAACAATCAATATTCACGATTTTCGCTCGTTTTAACACTCTCGACTGCTTAATCCTGTGCGCGCATTTGGCATTTATAGGTGTTAAATTTTCTCTTAATTCTCCTGGCAAATTATAGTGGCCCGCAAATGAAGTCAAATATGGTTTTGTAATTAGGTTCAAATCTCTTGACCAGTAGGAAATGTTACTTCCTTTACTAATTATTGCAAAACATGAGCCACATATATCTGTAGTTATAAAAATAATAATTGTTATTTATATATATATATATATGTAAATGTGTGTGTATTGCAAGCAACTATATGAAATGATATTCTACTAACAGTTCAGCCCTATGTACTGATCATAATTTTATTCGCATATGTATATATATATATTAAAAAGTTTGACTCATGTTCAGATAACCTACATCTAAAATTTCAAGTACTTAGGCTCAACATTGGCGAATGAGCTTGGTAGAGTCTGCAAATGTAGACTCTTTCAACTTTGACCTTTTGCCGCCCAAATTCTCGCCCAAACCTGATTAAAAATTTTGCCCTATGTCCTAATACCCTTTATGTAAATTTTCAAATGTTTATACCAAAAATTGGCTAAGTAATTTGATAGAGCCCGCAGAGGTCAATATTCTAAACATTGCCCCCAATTTTGACCCTTTAACATTTGTTATTTTGGGATTAAATCAAATTAAAAAGTGTGATCCATGTCCAAGTAATCTATATCTAAAATTTCAAGTGTTTAGTCTCCAAAATTGGCGCAGGAGTTTGGTAGAATTTTCGAAGGTAAAATCGTTGACCTTTGGCCCCTTGACAGCAAAATCTCTTGCCGAAAACCGACGGAAAATATGTTTTTCCAATCTCAATGCCCCTTATGTCAAATTTCGAGTCTGTAGACTGAAAATTAACAGAATAGTTTCGTAGGGAAATGTACACACACAGGCACACACACGGACAATTTCACTTTTATAGATATATGCTATTAATTATATTTCGGATTTTAACCAATATGAATCCCATTGAAAGTGAATTTTCACTTTCAAAGCATGTGTACTATCAGTTATCATCGGCTACACTCATAACTTTTTTAAGTGTTATTTGTAAATTATGTTTATAGATTTACAAATAATTTTTCTACTCAAAATTATTTTCTTTGCGTATTCTAAACGATCTAGCGATTCTCTTTTAGTTTTATTCATCTTTAGCTATTCAATGAAACACGCAGAAGACGTAAAATAATGAACAATTCAGCGACTGAATAATAGATTAGAAGTACAGATTTATTCT
This sequence comes from Euprymna scolopes, assembly GCF_053919585.1. Taxonomy (NCBI): domain Eukaryota; kingdom Metazoa; phylum Mollusca; class Cephalopoda; order Sepiida; family Sepiolidae; genus Euprymna; species Euprymna scolopes. Next base: position 31,201,954 of record NC_136497.1, read on the forward strand.
GTCTGGTGGCGTTTGGAACGATATATATAATATAATATAAAGCTGAATGTCTGTGTATGAGTATGTGTGTCTGATCACGAATAGGCTCCTATATGGTTGACTATTTAAAAAAAAACCCTGCTTACATATAATGATAGAAGATGTATCGGGACACAGGAATACGTATGTTTGATCTGGCAGAACGGTGGTTCATTAAAATTGTGGGGTCTGCGGTCGCGCCTGGTCCATAAAGTATGGAAATAAAAAAATTCAAAATTAAAAAAAACGTTTACAAGTGTTTTTGATATAGATGTACATAAGAATACTTTGATAAGTATGTTTTAACTTAAATAGGGATGGTATAATAAAATTGAGGGGTCTGAATGAATGGAAATACGCACAAAATTTAATAAAGACTTTTCATATCTATCTGCGTAAGTGTACTTTGATAATTATGTTTCAGTTTGAAGAAATATGGTATAATAAAATTATGGGGTGTTCGTTCGTACCTGACCTCCATAGAATGGAAATATGTCTCAAAGTTTAACAAGGTTTTTTTAATATAGATCCACAGAATATCGTGATAAGTGTTTCAGTGTGAACAGGTATCGTATAATAAATGATGGGGTTTATCTATTTATACTTTCATCATATTTTGCTTTGGTTTTAATACTCCCAAATTCAACCCAAATTTACAACCTTCCTCTTCATAACCTATCATACTTTCATAAATCAGAGTCAATTTTCTGTACGTTGTTTTTGAAACCAGTAAACGACGGGTACTTTTGCTAGTATATATATATATATATATATATATGTATATATATATACACACATATATATACATAACTACTTAATTTACTCACATAAACTAATATACGAAAGTATAAATTTATGTGTAAACTTTAAGTATTTACTCCAACAGTGCTCAATACGTAGGTAGAGCTAGTTAGTAAGTTATAAAATATATATGGCGATTAAGCTAGACTGAATATTCCGCGTTTCATCTACTCTAGGATTCTTCAGACTTATCTTAAGCCTGAAGAATCCTTGAGTAGATGAAACGCGGAATATTCAGTGTAGCTTAATCGCCATATATATTTTATAATTACTATATATATATATATATATATATATATATAATTATTTTTTTACTGTAATAATTAAGGTGAATTTCCATTAATTCGCTAGAAAACTCCTGATACCGTTCTGCATCACATATCTCTACAAAACTACCATTCGTCTATGAATAGATCACAACCACTAGATTTTCTGTATTAGACCGGGTCAAAAACATGTAATACAATAGATCCGGCAATTTAAGCCAAGATTCAAAGTTTTTCGCATTGATGCAATCTTGTATTCTTGCGCTTGTTCTACAATTATTTTAACCAAATTTGCTTCAATGAACTCATCGCACTAATACTCCTCGATCTGATAGTCTTACTTACATGACAAGCAACAGAATCTCACCCATCTAATATAGATGCCTTCCACGTTCACATTCTCCCATGAACTGCTAGATCTTAGAATGCTCTCTGTTTCTTTCATTCACTGACATGCAAAAATGTAAATTCCATATTTACAAAACCCCTGTTGGTATAATTCATCAGTTCCAGCAACCTTTTACATCTCAATGGCATGGCGAATTGTTTTGGGATGCATGTGAAAAAAATGTGTAAATCTCTGTTACAACGGTACGGGAAAATTTTAAACCTGGACTTCCTTATGAAATGTGACTCTCATCTCACCATTAAACGAGGTCAAATATACATTTATAAACTTAAAAAAAAAAAAAATGATTCAGAAAACAAAAACAGTGTTTCATGCTGTAAATATCAATCTTCAGTTATTATATTGACTTTCTTATATTGACTTTATTATATTGACTTTATTATATTAACTTTATTATATTGACTTTATTATATTGACTTTATTATACTGATTTTATTATACTGACTTTATTATATTGACTATATTATACTGATTTTATTATATTGACTTTATTATACTGATTTTTTTATACTGACTTTATTATATTGATTTATTATATTGACTGTATTATATTGACTGTATTACATTGACTTTATTATATTGACTTTATTATATTGACTTTATTATACAGATTTTTTATACTGACATTATTATATTGACTTTATTATATTGACTTTATTATATTGTCTTATTATATTGACTTTATTACATTGAATTTATTATATTGACTTTATTATATTGACTTTATTATATTGACTTTATTATACAGATTTTATTATACTGACTTTATTATATGGACTTTACTATACTGATTTTATTATATTGACTTTATTATACTGATTTTATTATACTGACTTTATCATATTGAATTTATTATATTGACTTTATTATATTGACTTTATTATACTGACTTTTTTATATTGACTTTATTATATTTACTTTTTTATATTGACTTTATTATATTGATTTTATTATACAGATTTTATTATACTGACTTTATTATATTGACTTTATTATACTGATTTTATTATACTGACTTTATTATATTGACTTTATTATATTTACTTTATTATATTGACTTTATAACATTGACTTTATTATATTGACTTTATTATACAGATTTTATTATACTGACTTTATTATATGGACTTTATTATATTGATTTTATTATACTTACTTTATTATATTGATTTATTATATTGACTTTATTATATTGACTTTATTACATTGACTTTATTATATTGACTTTATTATATTGACTTTATTATACTGACTTTATTATATTGATTTATTATATTGACTTTATTATATTGACTTTATTACATTGACTTTATTATACTGACTTTATTATATTGATTTATTATATTGACTTTATTATATTGACTTTATTACATTGACTTTATTATATTGACTTTATTATACTGACTTTATTATATTGATTTTATTGTACTGACTTTATTATATTGATTTTATTGTACTGACTTTATTATATTGATTTTATTATACTGACTTTATTATATTGACTTTATTATACTGACTTTATTATATTGATTTTATTATACTGACTTTATTATATTGATTTTATTATACTGACTTTATTATATTGATTTTATTGTACTGACTTTATTATATTGATTTTATTGTACTGACTTTATTATATTGACTTTATTATACTGATTTTATTATACTGACTTTGTTATATTGACTTTTTTATATTGACTTTATTATATTGACTTTATTATACTGATTAAATATACTTACTTTATTATATTGACTGTATTATATTGACTTTATTATATTGACTTTAAGCTATTTTATAAATTGACCATTATTGATGCGAAGCTATTCAAAATTGGAAAAATCGCCATGTTTTTCACGACTCTTACAATTTGGACGCTGTTTTGGGATTTGCTCTTAATTGGTTACTTTTGAAATTCACCTCTGAGATAATTTCATCTTTTAGATATATAATTTCTATAGAAACAATTTTTTCTTTTAGAAATGTAATTTCTACAGAAACAATATTATCTTTTAGAAATATAATTTCTACAGAAGCAAATTTATCGTTTAGAAATATAATTTCTACAAGTTTTACAATTCTCTGGATGAAATCTACTTTTGTTTGGATTATTTTTTTTCAATGGTCTTTAAGTATAATATAAAAGAAGGGATTTAAGAAAAATAATACAAATTTAACATTTATGTAAATTTAACATAAAACAAGCACCCACTTCTTGGCCACGTAGCGGTAACGAGACATGTAATTGTTAGCATTTTTTCAAGTTCGGTAGCGGGGGAACGGAAACAGGTGGAGGAGGTCATCAGTTTCAAAGATTTGTAAAAATACGTACAAACGTTTCAAAACGTGTGGGGGAGGCTTCGTTTTTTTTTCAAGATTTGCCTTGAAAAGGTCACATCTTTAAATACCAAAGAATTATTATTTGTCGATATTTTCAAAGTTGTTAACACACACACACACACACACAAAAAAATAAAAATAAAATAAAAACAAAAAAATAAGAAAAGAAGGCCCTGTACAATACACACTCCCTCCTTGTATTTTCCCCTTCGTCATTTTTCAATTATTTTCCAACGGATTACACCTTTCTTATATGAAGGGTTTTAATTTAATACAAGGGCAGTGATTTTAGAATTTATTATCCAATGTATTCCGTATTGTTTTCACTCGTCACCATGCTTGTTTTCGTGCGCGTCCATTTAATTCTGTATACTCACTTGTCCATAACATATGATGACCAAACGGTCACGGATAGTCTATTATTCAATAAAAGCCACCGAGACACTGCATGACTATATATGCTGAGTAAACACGAACAGGTGTCAGTACCAGCTTCAGATTACAATATATCTCGCTCAAGAACAAAATAATATCTATGCTAATCATTCAAATATATTTTTATTTCTTTCATATATCATGGCTTGTAAACCGTCGTATTTTTATATAAATAGCTTTTGATATATATATAATATATATATATATATATATATATATATATATATATATATATATATATATATATATATATTGTAAAAATCTAATGGAAAAAACATCTGAAGAAGTTGGGGGGACAGGATATTTTTATGGACACATAAATCATAAAATTGCCTTCCCACTAATGAAACAGCTGTAATGGAAAAATCCAGGAAATAAACGAAGATTATAAAAAAAGAAAACGTGAGTCTTTGAATTTTCAACAAATATTTGCAATATATCTATATATCTATATTGGCATACATCTAATATAAAAAACGCTATATGTATGTCTGCCTGTCTGTCTGACCGTCTCTCTTTCTGTCTCCATATTTTCAAACTCTATCTCTCCCGAAATTAAAAGTCGCATATAATGCTCATCTCAAAAAAATGAATTCCTATTAAGGAATAATATATATATATATATATATATATATATATATATATATATATATATATATATATATATATATATATTTCAGCGTATTTGACGACCGGGCAAAGATGGGAAAAGCCGGACACTCAATCTGATATTCTAATATCTAAAACTCGCTATGTCTGTCTCAATATTATCAAACTCTATTTATCCAGAATCTAAAAGTTGCAAAGTGGTGCTGGGGACTTCAAATGATTTGACTTGTGGAGCGTTTTTTTATGGGTCTTTAGCCGGTTAAAATAGTTATCAAAAGGGGTTAAAATTATAATTTTGTACATTCATTTTAGTGTATTTTTAATCATTTCATATGCCTGTCACATTGGTACAGTTGTAACGTCACCAGCTTTGAATGCTTCAGGTTTGCTTTCGGTACCGATTCTAGCTTATAGCACCCAAATACTTTTTTTTAACTTTTGAAGTCACAACTCTATAGTAATATATACGAAGTCTTGCTTTGTTTGTTTCTTGCTTTGTGTAAGTTAATAGGCATTCTTGTATGTGTGGCGTGCTTGCTCAGTTGGTAGAGTGGTCGCCTAGCATGCGCGAAGCTCGGGTTTCAAATCCCGAGTTCGGATGTGCCTAACTGATGAGCCAAAATGAGGGCAGAACTCGATTTTGGTCTTCCGGTGTGTTGGCTTACTTGGCTCTTGTGAACTACGACATTGTCTGGCCGTGGAAATAATTACACACACACACACACACACACACATATATATATATATATATATATATATATATATATATATATATATTGGTTTCGCTGTGTTCTATTCTTGCGTTGCTACCGCTTCTTATCTAAATCCAGATGAATGGCAGTTGTGTTTATTTAAATCCTAGTAAATTGAGCTGAAATTAAACATATTCTCCGTAAATCCACACAGACACACACACACACACACACACACACACACACACATATATATATATATATATTGCCATCCAGAAACAGACTGTGTCGTTACATGGATAACTCCTTAAGCCTTCTAATATCTGCATGCAAATGCAAGTTTTCCCTTTCTTTCTCAGCGTTTACTTATAATGCCAATAGAAGAAACCGATGTAATTGCACATAAATAAAATTCAAATGATTTAAAATGGCCTCATAAAATACAACGTGCAGTAAGAACGTTTGGAAAATTCTTTTGTTAGCAAATGGTTGTATTTTTTCATTTTTGTTTTTGCTTCGTATCTCTGCAAGAAGCATTGGCGATTGCTTGCACAAATCGTTCCGCCTAAAACCCTGCGTCTTATTTTGGGCATCCTTTTCGATTTGTTTCCTTCTCTTTTGCATTCCGAAGCATTTATTGGAAAAAAGAAAACGCCATTTTGCTTCGATCTTAGAGAACCGGCACTTTAAAAAAGACGAACGATTTATTCACGCGTTTTCCCAATCCGAAATAATTCCATGCTTTAACTAGAACCTCTATGCGAATCTAGATGTATCCGTTTAATCAGCGCGTTTAGCGATGAAAATGCTATTTTGGAATTTGAACGTGGCGGAATGACTGGCTGACATTTTTGAAAACTGACCTTTTTTACATATACATGAACGTAACTAAATAAAAACAATGACGAAGTAGTTAAGTCAGAAAAACTCGTCCCAACTTCTCATGTGCTTTCACCAGTTTTATATTGAAAAATACATCCGTTGTTAATTTGTCTCTATTGTCCCTCACAAAATGTGCTCGCATTGCAAGAAGGTATTGTGCTATTCGCTTTTATGTACTAGTCCACTAGCACATTTATAGATTGGGTTGAATCTACTAGTATAGGCTGTTCCACTTTTATGCAATGGCTCACTTCCAGTTTAATTGGGTGCGCCACTGCCATTTTATGAGCTAGATTGCCTCCTCCATTTTTATGAGTTGGTTCACCTCTTTCTTTATGGACAAATCTACTTCCATTTTTACTAACTGCTTAACCTAAACTTTACGGGCTGGTTTACCGAACACTTTAATGAGTTGATTCACCTTCAGTTTTATGGGCTGGTCCACCGGCATTTTTATAAGTATATGCCTATACTTTTATGAGTTTTATATCTCCTCACCTTTGAGCTGCTACATGTCAACGTTTATAGAGTGATTCACCTCTTGTTTTATAGTTTGGTCGACCTCTACTCTTATAGACCGAATCACCTCCACTTTTATTAAGCTGGTTCAACTTCACATTTATGAGCTACTTTATCTTCACCTTTATGTGTTGCTCAACTCCTTCTTTATAGGTTGATTTACCTCCACTCTTACGAACTGCTCAACCTAAATGTTTACGGGTAGGTTTATCCTCATCCTAATGAGCTGATTCTCCCCCAGTTTTACAGGCTGGTCCACCGGCATTTTATAAGCTTTTGTAATTTTATGGCCTTGTGTACGTTCACTCTTTTGAGCTAGTACCCATCCATCTTATAGGTTGATCTATCTCTGCTTTTATGTGCTGATTCACTTCTTTTATGGGTTAGTCTACCTCAACTTTTATGGGTTGAATCACCCCATTTCTAATGGGCTGGTTCGACTTCACCTTTATGAGCTCATCTAATGCCCCTGATTCACATCAACTATTATCGCTTACTTCCGATTCATCACAAATTTTCTATAGTCCTTTGATATCACCTACATCCAATAAAAAATACATAACATAAAAACGATGCCTTGCAGCATTCTTCCTATTTGTAATCCTCATCACCTCTTGCAAACGTATGATGTTTTTCTATGCCATTCCAATCAATATAAATGAAACAGAAGATGTATGTCTCTGTGTGTGAAGAACATTCAACCGATTAACTCTTAAACTACTGGTCACATATTGAAGTTAGCAGGAAATAGTAATTACATACCAAGGATGGTTTATAAGAAGTAAAATCTTTGTTTGGATAGATCAATAACGCGTACATAACTACATAAATGCAAGTTGAAATGCAAAATGTTCATTTCAATTTGCCGACATATTCCCATTACTCTGGCACATTTACAGACTCATTCATTGTTTCAAGTGGCTTAATATTAAATCTTTCTTATATATCAGTCGAGAGATCAAACGATAAGAAACGCGGTTGGGTGGCTATATATTTTGATTTCGATTTTAGCTGCTGGCACCCAAGTTATTTATTTTTTATCATTTGAAAATATATATCAGGTACAATATACTATTCAATAGAGAATTTGCTCAATAATAATAAAAGAATACGATATCTACATGAATTAAAATATAAAATTTAAGCACATTTTACAACACAGCCAGGCCGGGCGTCACCCACGCGTTCATACTAAATGTGAAAAAAAAAAACCCACTTTTCTTTTTAAATAGTAGACGGTAATAAACTTATAAACGCTACTTCAGTCGACACGTCCACTTTCTTTTAATCTAATATCATTCTGGAACTTTCAGGGTGAAAATTTCTTAATCATAATTGATTTGTTTGTTAGTTTCCTGGCGCAGATCGGTGAAAAACAGACGCACAAAACCTAGAAAAATAGAAAACACATTTTGATGGAAGGAAAACGATGTGGAAACATGATAAGACGAGAAAGTAATTAACTATGAAAAACGGATCTTCATAACATGCGTCCATTCAATGTACGCGTTTGTCGTTGAAATAAAATGTTATTTTATTATGTGACATACAACAGAAAAATAAAAATTTAAAGCCTAAGCGTGGCTCACATAAAACAATGAATTTTCAAATATAAGCGCGAACGATTAAATAATATATATTAATACTGTAGTACCTTTAACGTACGTATGTACGTACGTATGTCACAGTTTCCCGACTATAAATTATTCAATCAGGAGATCAAATTTATTAAAAAAGTAAGATAGAGTGCAATAAGATACTACTAAAATTAAATTAGTACATAGACATAATGTTCGTATTATATTATCACCTTCTATCCGTGTTTTTAATAAAAAGGATCTTCCGATCATCGAAGACGCGGTGTAGAAAAGAAAAAAAAGAAAATAATATAGCTTTTGGGCCGAACGTGAAACTAAATTATATTTTTTTTTGTTTTCTCGCTAGGATTCAAATGTTTTATCTGTTCTGTCTAAAGATGGTATAATGATATCGTAGGGTTTCCATCCGCGCCGGGCGTCCATACAATAGAAATATGCCATAAACCCCTATAATGGTATAGAAGATAAACCGTAATAACCAGATATATTCTTACACTATATTTCCCAGATTACTTACATAAATACTTTTACAGTTTTAACAAATGGGATACAATAAAATCGCGGGATCAGCATTCACGCTTAACGCCCACAGAATGCAAAACAGCAAAATATTACGTTTGGAATTTCCATCGGATCTGCTAGTATGATTTTACATCTCAAATGAAGTGTTATTTTAAACTTAAGCCTGAAGAACAGATAAATTCTCATTTCTGACTAAATTAAATGGTATTTATTCTTAAGTATGAGAGACCAAAATGTTTTAAACACAAGCTTTAGAAATAAATGATTCAAATTTAAGTCTACCATACCAATTGATAGCCAACTCCTCTTATAGACGTTCTTGGACCCATCTCAAATATGAGACGCACACGTATCATATAAAATACTATTTCTGATAAAAGCTGCACTATCCGACAGACCAAACATCCATAGAAATTCAAAGACATAATTAGTTCATGAAAATCAATGTTAATATAGCAAAAAAATCAGCAAAAAATCTACTGGGAAAAGGAATAAAAAATAATATAAGAGAAAATAAAGCAAAAAAAAAATAGCAAAAAACAAAAAAACAAAAACAAAAAACACTTTCAAATAAGACAAAAAGTTCGAAAGCAGGAAAAAAGGCAAAGAAAGAAAAGAGAAATTAGCGCCACTTTCAAACAAGTTAAATAAGATTAACCGGGAAAGTGTTTCACCTGTTTTAATTAAAAGTCCGCTCTTCGAAAAAGTGTTAGAAAATCGATTTCTGACGGTGATCAATATCGGATCAAATAATACGCACGCCACACGCGACTTATTGATCGATTGATCCGGTTGTGGTTCGAAATGGATTGCGTACATATGACCGTTGTTTCAAATTTCTTGATCTTTAGGTGCACGTGAGCTTAATAAGTTTATCATCTGCTAGAATGTATTCCAGTCTAAAACTAGAAACACTCACATACATACATACACACATACACACATGCACACATACGGCCACGCACACGAGCAAATAGGCACATATATATATATATATATATATATATATATATATATATATATATATATATATATATATATATATATAGTAAGTTATAAAATATATATGACTATTAAGTTACACTGAATATTCCGCGTTTCATCCACTCTAGGACTCTTTAGGCTTATGCATAAGCCTAAAGAGTCCTAGAGTGGATGAAACGCGGAATATCCAGTGTAACTTAATCGCCATATATATTTTATAACTTACTACCTAGCTCTACCTACGTATTGAGCACTATTGAAGTAAATACTAAAAGTTTACGCATAAATTTATACTTTCGTATATTAATTTTATGTGAGTCAATGAAGTAGTTATATATATATATATATATATATATATATATATATATATATATATAAAGTAAAATAATTATATGTTAGATACTTTTTTTACATGGGGGTCACTACTTAATAAGGTCCAGAAGCCACTCGGGGATAAGGGTTATTGTGTGTCGACTAATCAGTGGGATAGTATCGTAGTAATAGTTAGTATTCGGGATTTGATAAGGTGTCATTACTTAAGGGGGCGGTTCATCAGGAATTTGTTTGTATTTGACTTGAAGACATCCAAGTTGAATTCAGGGGGGAAACAGGAAAGCGGCAGAGAGTTCCACAGCCGCGCAGTTCTATGAAAGAAGCTTTGTTCATGGAATCTAAGTTTTGATTTAGGCACGGATAAAGAGTGGGGAAAATTATTGACCATGGTATCAGCTAGTCGAGTGTTTTTCGTGAAAAATTGGCGGGGGGGGGAGAATGGAGCTCAGACGAGCACTTCCCATGGAAATAACGATAAAAGAGAGACAGGCTCGCAACATCTCTTCTGTGGGAGAGAGGTTGCTGGAAAAAGAAAAGGTCATCCCTCACCAAGCCACGAAGTCTATTTTGTCAAGGCAGGATAGACTGTTTTTAGCAGCTCCTGTCCAGATGTGGCAGCAGTACTCCATCCTTGGAGTACTTGGCTTTTATAAAGATAGAGAATTGCATCTGTAATGAGATATCTTCTGAAGCGGTAGAAGGATCCCACTATTTTCCCAGCGACCTTGGCCACAGACTTGATGTATGTGTTCCATTTCAGATCAGGAGTAAAGGTCAAACATATCAAAACAGGCAATCTCCCCCAGACGAGAGCCATTCATTTCAATCGATGCCAGATGGGGGATCAGAGCGTTGATGATGTAATAATAGGAGCTTGGTCTTAGATGCATTAAAGGTAACCAGCCACCTCTTCCCCCATTGAACCACGCGCTCAAAATCTGAGGAGAGAGAATCAGAGAGATCGTTGCCATTTACGGCCTTTGATGTGTTGCCATAAATAGTAGTGTCATCAGCGTAGATGTCAACGAATGATTTAAGTATGTGTTTTGGGAGATCATTGATGTAGATCAAGAAGAGAGTTGTGCCCAGGATGGACCCCTGAGGGACTCCAGCATTAATACTGTGGGCCTCTGATTTCTGCCCATCAACCATTTCTCTTATGAGCCTATCAGAGAGAAATGATTTAATGATAGAGAAAACATTCCAGTTATACCGTAGCTGGAAATCTTGTGAATTAGGCCTTTATGCCATACCTTATCGAAGACCTTTGATATGTCAAGAGCAATTGCCCTAGAAATGAAGCCTTTTTCTTAAGATTCGCTAATTCTATGTGATATAACTGTTAGCACGTCAGCTGTAGAGCTTGCAGAACGGAAGCCATATTGCGTGTCACTAGGAAGGTTATTTCTGTTGAGACGGTTGACTACTTCTCTATTTAATATGGATTCCAACAACCTACTCATGACACTCAGGAGATTATTGGTCTGTATTGAGAGGGAGATGACATCACCTGAATTCTTAAATACAGGGCATACTGATGAGGTTTTCCAGGGTGTTGGGAAGCATTTCTCCTTAAGGCAACATTTAAACAGTTTCGTAAATATTGGGGCTATTTCTGGTTGTAGCTTTTTTAATACTATAATTGGAATACCGTCAGGGTCAGTTGCTTTACTGGAATCCAGGTTCTTGATTAGTTTGGACACCTCACGCACAGATATTTATATGTTACCTAGCGTGTTGTGTGTTGTAGGAGGGAATATGGGGAGTTGATGGTCATTATCGCATTGGGTAGAATTTGCTGCAAAGTTCTTTGCAAATAGTTTGGCCTTGTCGGATGCTGGGGGATGACCTCTGGACCATTGATAACGATTGGGATAGAACGCACGCTTCTTTTCAGGATCCTATTTGCTATTAGCCAGAACTGCTGGAAACCAAGCCACTGCTCAGCTACTTTGGATTTAACGGATTGAGCATATAGCTCTCTTGTATTTTTTATTACTCTTTTACAGTGGTTGCTGGCGGTTCTGAAAGCAGCTTTAGTTTCAGTGCATCTACTACGTTGGTAGCTATGGAAAAAGTGATTTCTATGTGCGATGGCAGCAGCACATTCAGGGGAGAACCATGGCTGGCTGTTAGGTTTTTGTTGGAATTTTTTGGATGGTATGAATTGGTCTCTGACAACAAGTAGCCATTCGGTCAGGTCTGATACTATAGAGGACACATCCTTTTTAAACATGGAATGGAGAGGTAGATCAGATATGAATGTCGGGAAGCTATCCCAGTCAGTCATAGAGTATCGGTATACAGTACGGTGGAGAGGTATATCTGTAGACTTATTATATTTCATTTTTATCTTAACTGATACAACAGAGTGGTCGGAGGTTCCCAGAGGAGATAGAACGGAACATGAGCATAGCTACGGGGAGGTGGAGAGAAAAAGGTCTAGGCGGCTTGCGTACTGACCGGTAGTATCGGGCACACAGGTGGGCTCGAGAACAATCTGTGTGATGTCATAGGCAATGCCAAAATCATGACAGGACCTCCCCTCATCGTCAGTCTTATTTGAGTGGGTCAGCCATTCAACATTGTGGACGTTGAAGTCATCGCAAATATGAATGTTAGCAGAGGGATGAGCAGACAGGATGTGGTCAATTTTCCCCGATATACTCTTAAAGATAGTAACTCCGCTGTTGTGGGGGCGATAGAGGGCAAATATAAATGTTGTGGTGTAAGCTAGTGCAACTCGGAAACACATATAAGGTAAGTTAAGGTCTTCTCTGAATATATCCCTGCCACACGGGAAGCCATCTTTAATGTAGGCACATATTCCATGCCCATGGCTATCTTGTGGGTCAGATTTAGATGTTAAGTTAGAAAATCCACTAATTAAGAACTTATCTAGGCAAGTGGTCGGCCCTATTCCAGTTTCACTTAGAAAAATATGTCTGGTTTTGTCTCCTGTAATTGGGTTTTAACCTCTGGAACGTTGGAACGTAGACCCCTGACGTTGGAGAAGGAGACCTGGTAGTAGGGGTCTACGTTGGAGGATGGGGTTCTAGGTTTATTCGTGTTTTTCTTAAGATGGTGGATCGATTACGGTCTATGTGCCTCGGAAAGGCACACTCATTTCAAAGATATTTTTTATTAATAAATATGTTAAAATCTTACATTTACATTTGAGTACTTGGATCAATTTTATGATCAAAATTTATACACACATACATATCTACATATACACACACACACACACACCCTCACATATATATATGTATATGTATATATACCTATATCTCTCCTATATATATATATACATAATTGTAGCGTCTGTGTGTGTATCTGTGTCTGTGTGTACAACTCCCCTTCAGCCCACACCACAAGACCTAACATTATGCTCCCCTACGTGGGGATGGTGTACGCCATTTTTCAAGGGAAAGGTAAAAGGCAAGGTCTTTACTTATGTATATATACTCTCCTACATCTTACACCACTCAACTGACCATGTCCAAAACTGGTACGGTTATGCTCCCCCACCTGAGTATAATGTTCACCATTTTTCAAAGTCAAAGTCAAGAATTAATGTCATATTATATGCGGTCCTTCATAAACTCCCTCACCTCGCATAGCCGAAGTGAAGGTATCTTTGCTAGTATATATAAAGTTGTAAAAAATTGTTTAAGTTAATTAAACTAATCAGGCTTCTGCTTTTCATTTGCGTAACTCAACATCAGTCTAAAATTCATAGAATTAAGGTTACTGGGTATTATTATATACTATATACTTTGTACTTGGTCAAGCTAGTTAATCTATCATACCTATTGTTATTCCCTCTGAAATGCTAATGTATCCATTATCCAAATAGCTAGGCTTCTATAAAAAAAGGTTTGGACGACATACATTACCTCCGTTTCCCTGTCTTTATAGTAGTAACGCATCATTTTAACAGTTGACTCTATTTTAACCTGTGTGTGCTTTAAATACATTTTTTTCCTATTTTTATTTTTGGTGCTAGTTAAGCTTTGTTTTTTATGTTTTATTCTATTTCATCTTTTATTTATTCTTATACTAACGTATAGATTATGATGTTTGCTACTTCACTTCTAGAGTTTAATATGTTTTATATTTATATTTAGAATGACAAATTTCTCATCCAAATATAATATACACGGTTCATTTAAATTTTTAAATGAACCATAATATCGTACCATTTATAATTCAATTATTGGTGAGCGTTTGTCTTATTTGAGCTTCCCTACTTGTGCCGTTTTTATTCGGCCTTTATTGTTAGTAAATATCTTTTTAGGCCGTAATATTTGGTTTTAACATCTATGGGAATCATATCTACGTAATACTTCTTAGTTGCTGGTTTTATTTGGCAAACAGTATGCTTAATATACAATGGTTTTGATTAGACATTTATTTTGTAGGCGATAAGGGTGAGAGATTTATTAAAGTTTTTATTTTTCTTTCTGCGATCAGTATAAGGATTAAGCTTATCAGTATCTCAACCATAACCATTGTCTTCGGGAGTGAAACACAGCGCAATTTCATAACTATATTTACATAACATACTACCTCGTTCTACTCATTTAATACTGTTAAAGTAAATAATCAATATATATATATATATATATATATATATATATATACAGGGTGTCCACAAAGTCTGGCTACATTATGTAGCCAGACTTTGTAAACACCCTGTAGATTATGTAGTCAGACTTTGTGGGTACCGTATAGATTATGCAGCCAGACTTTGTGAGCACCGTGTAGATTAAGCAGCCAGACTTTGTGGGAACCGTGTAGATTATGCAACCAGACTTTGTGGGCACCGTGTAGATTATGTATCCAGATTTTATGGGCACCGTGTAAATTATACAGCCAGATTTTTGTGGGCACCGTGTAGATTATGTAGCCAGACCTTGCAGGCACCGTGCAGATTATGTAGCCAAACTTTGTGGGCACCGTGTAGATTATGCAACCAGACTTTGTGGGCACCGTGTAGATTATGCAGCCAGACTTTGTGGACACCCTATATATATATATATATATATATATATATATATATATATATATATATATATAAATTCACTGCTAAAGGTCCGCCTTATTTTCCGAAAGCTTATTGCGTTCATAACACTAACACTAAACCCAAAGCGCTTCAATTCGTATTTGAAAGATTCTTCTAACCTCTTACGCGGTTTATGTTGTGTCTGTTTCTAGTTATTTCTCAACAAAACACCTAGTGGTCATCAGTAAAACAAACAAATTGACCAACCTACTGTAGTGTGTTAACTCATACAAAACTTTATTCTTGGAACAACAGCCTTTTTTTCTCATTTAGATTTTAAGGTGTAAAGCTATCTCAGCAGATGTTAAGAAGGCGCCTAGAAACGTTCTATCAGCCGGAAATTAGCTCTGCAAAAGATCCATGTATTGCATAATTATATTAGATTTGTTACAACACAGGTGTGAAACCCATAGATTTTAATTACACACATTTTCTTTAAGAACAAAGAGGTTTCAGCCATTCTTCTTCTTCCGAACTTTCTTTAATTCCTTGATAACATTAGGATCGTTTTCATTCACCCTTAACTTTACAGTTTTCCACAGATTTCCGATGTCATTTAGGTCGGGTGGCTGGCTAAGCCACTGTAGGACATTAATTCCATTATCCTTAAACCATTCCATAGCAATTTTAGCCTTATGCCTGGGATCATTGTCTTGCTGGAAGATAAATCCACGGCCCTATCCTTAATATGCGGCACTCTTGAACAGATGTGTTGACAAAATACTTTGCATTTTGCTGCATTAATTTTCCCTTCTGAGTACTCCATCCTTGGACGTAATTTGCTTTTTTACAGATAGAGAATTGCATCAGTAGTGAGATATCTTCTGGAGCGGTAGAAAGATCCCACCATTAACCCAGCGTCCTTGACAACAGACCTGATGTACGTGTTCCATTTCAGATCAGGAGTAAAGGTCAAACCCAGAAGCTTGTCAAAACATAGAGCATCCCCAAGACAAGAGCCATCCATTTCAATTGATGCGAGATGAGGATCAGAGCGTTGTAAAGATAGAAGATTGGTTTTACATGCATTAAAAGTGACCATACATAATCAAGAAGTAAAAAATACAAGTAAAGTTTACAAGTTGAATCTTCTGTTTACTTAAAGCGAATATAAATATTAATATCTATATTGTGATCCCCCACAATAAAAACCAAAAACAAAACAGCTAAATACAACCAAAATAGGAAATAGAGCTTGCTATGAAGAATACAATTAAATACTGCAACTTATAATTCACAAGAATTTATTTTTCGACAGGATACTCTAAAAGAAATATTAAGGTTTCTTTAAGAGTAGTTGAAATCTGAGATATAGCTGCTAAAGGGTCAAAGTAACAAAATTGGAACTTTTCTAGCGTAAGCCCACTTAATGTGTATCCTCTATATACGCGAAACAAACGTTTATACGTTTCCCATCAATAATTTTAACGTTTTTATATCCATATGTTTTTGAGCCAGATGATAGTGAATACCGAGCTTTGGTTTGGATTTGAATATCTCTATTATATATTGGGTACAATATAATAATTTTTAGATAATTTACTCTATAATAATAAGTACGAAATCTGCATGAATAAAAGTATGATATTGAAGCGTATTTTGCGGCCGGCGGTACAATGCAGAGGTTACGGAAAGACACAAGCTGAAGCAGGTGAGAAAGCTTTATTAATACAACTTACAAATATATGTGTACATATTTATGTATTTCATATACACATTATATTTATATTTGCACCGTGATTACCTGGGAAAGTCGGTCTGGTGGTATATCCGTGTTATATAATATCTCGAGAAAGATCTCATCATCAGATATTTATTTGACTTTGGTTCAAACATGATGTTGTAAACAGTAACAGTCTCACAGCAAATAATATCCCGGAACTTGTTGATAGCATTTTAATTTAATACAATTAAGTTTTTTTTCATTTCTTTTTATTTAACTTAGTTATTTATTTTATAATAATTCATATTTTATATTGAGGAGATTTAATTAATTTATTTATTTGGTTTTGTTTCTGCGTTCTAATTGAGGGGGTTTGGGACATAGATTTTTAATTAAGTCGGTAGGTAAAGGGAGACTATTTGCTGATCTAAGGGGAATAACCGTGTTATCTTTGTATAAGTTCGGATATTACTAATTACATATATTTCCTCTAAGTTAAGTGTAGAATATTGCATTACTAATATATTTATTTACTCATTTTTATTTTTAGTAATATTACTCTTATTCTGGGTGGGGTATTTTATTTAATTCGTTATGTAGTATATATCCACTCATGATGGATTCTAGTATCTTTAATTTAATTATATAGTAATATTTTATTGTCTATAATTATTTAATATACGCAATGAAATAGAAGTTATTACAAAAGTTTTTCTATTTTTTAATTTAGTTTTTTTATTTATTTACTTATTGATTTATGTATTTATTTTAGTTAATTTGAATTTCTGTTTTTGATGTATTATATCTTATTTGTTATTTGCGATTAATAATATTAGGATAACTCGTAGAAATCAATTAGGCCATATAAACTTGCATGAGCACATATACATGCAGCCACGCACTAAGACTAAATCAAGTGCATAGACTACATATACATGCAAGAGTATATATTTACGCACTCACGCATCCATATACCATGTGCTGTTTTGCACGTGGCCCACATGCTCGCACCATCTAACCCATATATCACAAACTTGCTATTTAATTGTTATAAATTGTTATCATTATTAATGTGTAGTAATCTTAAGTAAGGATTATTATTTTGTTTATTTATTTTGATTTACATTAATTTAATTTTGGTTTTATTTTATTTTTAAATTTTTATTTTATTTTTTATTATATAATGGTGGGAGTGTGTTGGTTAAGTTAAGAATGAAGAACCTACTTCATGTCGGTGATTAATCTTGGGATGCAATTTAGCAATCAGGATTGATTCTTTGATACGAAGGTTGCCAACATTGCGTCCGGTGGCTAAAATATCTACTCTGATGGATTTGTTGTTATTGCCGCATGGGTGAAGGTGTTTGTATGCGTTCTTTTACTCTAATAGGCAGGTGTCTCACTGAGCTACATACATATGATTGGTCACATCTGGTACACCGTATTCGATATGCTGTGTATGTACGATGGCACATGTTAGTGGTGTTCATCGGGCAGTTAGCTAGGGTGAAGGGTATATTGTTAAGGTGGGTTTTTCGTTTTGACCACTGCTGCCGTAGTGATGGCCCAGTGTGTATAAGTTGTATGTCTAGAGCCTCCCTGTGTATAGCTTTGCGGATGGCTGTTGTGATCCTGTCGTTGAAATAGGTAGTTTAAAGAAGCAGGTGGTAGAGGAAGAATGCTGCGTCCGTCTTCTAGGTTTATTGAGGTTTTCAATGGTTGGTGTAGGGTATCCATTAGTTTTGAGCATATCGTTGAATTTATTAGTGCAGGTGTTTTTGTCGGCTTCATTGCTGCATTTATTGCGGATATGTGTTATTTCATTCCTCGCATAGCTTATTTTAGCTTTACTGGAAGGGCAGATTTATAGTGTACGAAGAGATCTCTACAGGAGGGTTTCTTATAGAATTTGGTGGATATATTCCCGTCTTCGGAGATGTTGAGGCTGAAGTATAAAAGTGCCAGGGATCCAGAACTGTCAGGGTGCTCGGTGGTAAAATCAATGTGTGGGTCAGTGTTGTTGAATATGTTAAAAATTGAGTTCGCATCCTCCCGGAATGGTGTTAGAAGTAGAATATCATCAACGTATCGTGTGTAGATGATGTAGGAGTAGCTAGAGTTGAGGACACGGCGTTCAAGTTTATCCATGAATGCGATAGCGAGTAGTCCTGACAGGCTGGAACCCATGGGCAATCCTGTAAATATCTGACGATGAGATCTTTCTCGAAATATTATATAACACGGATATACCACCAGACCGAATTTCCCAGGTAACCACGTTGCAAATATAAATATAATGTGTAGATGAAATACATAAATATGTACACATGTATTTGTAAGTTGTATTAATAAAGCTTTCTCACCTGCTTCAGCTTGTGTCTTTCCGTAACCTCTGCATTGTGTCGCCTTCTTCACATTTCATTTAACTAATTTTTTGTATCTACAATTATTAAAACGAACTACTAAATATACTCAGTAATAAATATGCGAACTAGAGAAAGGTTAATAATTTGCATATTGCTTTGAAAAACAAGCCTGTTTTTGTTATTTGTTTATTTGATATGGTTTAAAGATAATCAGTTTCATTTCTATTTATGCGTGATTTTTAACTTCTCAATAATTGCGTAAAATCTTAAAAGATAACTTTCGAGCACACGGAAGTATTATATATATATAATTGCGTATATATATGTACGTCTATCTATCTATCTATCCATCTATCTGTCATATATATATATATATATATATATATATATATATATATATACGTACGTCTATCTATCTATCGATCTATCTATCGATCTATCTATCTAAAACTAGCATTACCTATAAAATTGAATACGTTTAAAAAGCTAAACAACGCATTTTTTTTTAAATATTAACAGCAATATTTGCTTAAATCAAATCAGAAATATTTTGATGCCTATATACTCTTGTCAATAAAGAATCTGTTTGTTTTTTTTACCTTTTTCTGGTCCACATGGTGTAATTCTATGAGCGACAGTGTTAGACAGTGATAACGGTTTGATTTAAAAAAAAGTAAAACAGTCATCAACAGGGTATCGCGTTAGCAGCGCAAATTGAATTTATGAAAATTCTAACCTGCATTTAAAGCGTTGTATATTAATTGCAAATAAGAATTAAGTATATACATGAATACGCGTAAAAGGCTAAACAACGCATTTTCTTATATAAAAAAATAATATGCAACGCTTCAAATGTAGGTTACAATTTCATTAATTTAATTTGAGCAGCTAATGCGATACCTGTTGATGGCTGTTTTACTTGTTTTCTTTTTAAATGAACCCGTTTTCATGACTTACAGGCTAACACTGTCGTTCGTAGAATTACACCATAGGACCAGAAAAAAATCAAAAAAGGATGTATAGCATTCAGATATATCTGATTTTTATAAAGCAAATAAATGTGTATATATAAAAATATGTGTTGCCTTCTAAAGGTATTCATTTATATACGTAATTTTTATTTCTAATTAATATACAACAGTTCAAATGCCGGTTACTGTTTTTATCAATATATATATATCTATATATATACACATATATATATATACATATATATACATACATATATATACATATATATACATACATATATATATATACATATATATACATATATATACATATATATATATACATATATAAATACATACATATATATACTTACATATACATATATATGCATACATATATACATATATATACATACCTATATATACATACATATATATATATATATACATATACATACGTGATGATTGCAACGTCTTGTCAGACGAGTGCCACTCCCTCAGACACTTACAATTCATGAGCCCAAAAATGACTTCTCTCGCCACAGGACCATTTTTATAAACAAACCCCTGATGGAGTATCTATACACAGAAGATGTTACAGAGTTTTAGCTTTGTACGACAGCTAAGTCTCTCTCTCGGTTCAAAATGTTGAGATTCAGCAACAAGCAAGAGTAAGATAGCCAGCAAAAAATTAAACTGCAGACCAGCTTAATTCGGGTACTGGGTCTCCCGCTTTATGGTTTTTTAAATCAGAAATTTACTTCTCCAAGAAAGGTTGCCTTCACCACCGCTTACAGGACCTCTCTCCACCCCAACACACACATACATACACACAATACACACGGTGCTAGTTGGCCGTTGACCCCGAAAAAGGGTTCATTCGCCGTTTGGAAGTTCTTGTTTTTAATCCTTCAGGGAGACCAGCCACCCTCCTCAGCAAACAAGTTTAGTGGGGGGAACCAGTTTAGTCGTCGTTGACACGACCATGAGGCAGGTAGTACTGGGTTACATGGTACCAGTAGCATATGACATGACCTGGCACAAATATATATATATATATACATACATATATATATATATATATACATACATATATATACATACACACACGTATATATATATATATATATATATATATATATATATATATATATATATATATATATATATATATATATATATATTACTTTTTCTGTGTGTGTGCGAAAATCCGTCTCGGAATTTGTAGTCCATAGAGTAGTAATTTCATATACAGGTTATTTTAACCTGTAGCACACCCGATTTAGTATTTAACCGGTAAAATCTGCTGCTAAGAGTTCGCATAGAAAAAAAAACAGTTAAACTTTATCAATGTAATTCGTATAAAACATTATTCCTGCTGTAAATTTTTAGGATACTCAATATAAAACATTTCAAATCCATCTTTCGGTAGCTCAGACGGTAACAGGACTGGAAATAAAAATTATACCCATGACTTGACTGCTAAAAGTAGTAGTTTCAGTATCCAATTCAAAATTTTATAACTCTATATTGAATATAATCAATAGAGAATTGCCACTATGATAATTAATAACAAATCTGCATGAATTAAAATATAATATTATGCTATTTTACGACTTGCCAACGGCCGGGTTCCGCTTATATATATATATATATATATATATATATATATATATATATATATATATATATATATATATATATATATATACGGCCGGGTTCCGCTTGTATATATATATCTATATATCTATATGTATATGTGATCTTATCGGTGTGTGTGCCAAAAGTTTCTCTTTAACTCCTCCCCTGACTCAGACTTTGGTATATGGTGTATTTAGACCTATAGCACCAGATTAATTTGTTTTTAAGCCGGCAAAATTGTTGCTGCATAGTCAAAATAAATAACAATCCGTCGACTTTGGGCGTTACTTTTTAACTGTGTCGTTACACTTCAAATCTCTCGAACCAACACGCCGTCTAGCATCCTCGAGAATGGACAAACAAATTAAAAATGAAAAAAAAAATAAAAATCTGACACGTCACCTTTTTAAATAAATTTATTCGTAGTTTTTCCAAAAAATTTCGTTATATTTCAAAAGTTTTTTAACACACACGTGGTATTTTAACGTTTTTTTTCCTTGTCGTTAGTCACCGATTTCTTGTCCTCAATTTCATGCGTCTATATTTCCCGGAACACAACTTACTTCTACTATCGACCACGTAGTGTAATTTTTCTCCCCTTTTCTTGCGACGCATACTTTCCAATTTGCGTACGTACTTTACCGGCTGATGCTACTGTTAATGTTTTCGCTAGCCAGCTAACTATTAAGCTTTGGAGAAAGCGATGAAAAAAGACCTTCCAGAATCAAAATAATAGAGGAGAGGTCTGGGAGAAACCACCAAACGGGCGATGTACAACGCAATCTGATTACGGGGTTGCAATCCGCTAACAATTTGAGTGTAGATGAAATGACATGACGCGTAGTCCATGTTGATGATGAAGATGTAAAATTCTAGGCAAGAAGGACAATAGAGGTGACCCAATGGCAATAAACAGACCAGAGTGACTGTACTGAACCAATCTTGCACAAGATTATGTAAAATATACTTCAATGATCAGGAGGTCCTGTTGTCTAAAATTCAATTTCTTAAAAAAGAACTATTTACGTAGTGGTAGTATTACACACATACACACGCATGTATATATATATATATATATATATATATATATATATATATATATATATATATATATATATATATATATATATATATATATATATATATATATATATATATATATATATATATATATATATATATATATATATATTCTCTCTCTCTCTCACTACTCGTTCAAGTAGCCGCCAATAGCGTAATGGTTAGAAGCCTTGACTGCCGTATAAACGGTCGGGTTTCAATCCTGGCTTGAGGTTGTTGCCTGTCTAGCCGCACTGATGAGCTGTGAAACAGCGAAACAGTACTGTATGTGGATGACTATAGTGCTCCTCACCTTGAGTTGAGCATATGGAGAAGTGAAACACGAATTACCATTAGCATATAAGCGACGCTCTTTGTGTAAACAAATCGAGCGGAGGTATTTCGGACGATATCAAAACATCGTTAAACTCACTACTCGTTCAAGTAGCCGCCAATAGCGTAATGGTTAGAAGCCTTGACTGCCGTATAAACGGTCGGGTTTCAATCCTGGCTTGAGGTTGTTGCCTGTCTAGCCGCACTGATGAGCTGTGAAACAGCGAAACAGTACTGTATGTGGATGACTATATATATATATATATATATTCAAAGCCTTCTGTAATCAAGTACTTACAAAATTTAGTACAAACCTGTTTGTGTGCAGTATGTAGAGTTCTGTGTGGACAAATAAATGAAGAAAAAGAAAAATGGCCTCCTTTTCTCTATATATGCTTGCAATATTTTCATCTAACATGCAAATCAGATGCTTCCGGTTGAATATAAAAGCCTGGTATTTCAGAGACAGTGTGGATTTTAAATTTGAATGTCAAAGTAGCAATAGTAGTCAGCAGTGCGTCGAGTTCTAGAGTTCTGGCAGTAGAGTGTCGAGATTTAGAGTTGAGTCCTTCATAGTAGAGCAATGTGTTGAATTTTAACATTTGACTGATTTAACAATTTTTCATAATTATTTAATCTCAATTTTACTGAAACACACACCACCCTCTTTCTCTTTCTCTCACTTTCCTTTTCTATCTGTCTGTCTGTCTACCCGTTTCTCTCTGTCCCCCCCGTCTCTCTCTCTCTCTCTCTGTATATATATATATATATATATATATATATATATATATATATATATATATATATATATATATATATATATATATGCGGTATGGCATTTTTAAAACAAATTTTGAATACCACGGACTTTTTACGTTTTGTAATTTTCTTAGTTATTTTCTTGACACAGCGAGTAAGCTTTCGCATAGCAAATAGTAATTCGTATAGTATGGCCCCGAGCCCTTTGAATCGTCACTCCCAAAACAAGAAATATTCATTCAGAGCCATAATATACAAATTATCACCGACAATACGAAAGCGTGTTCGCCGTGCCCGGAATATAATTTAGAAAATTACAAAGCCTAAACATTCCACGGTCGTCAACCATGGAATGTTTAGGCTTTGAATATATATATATATATATATATATATATATATATATATATATATACATATGTATATATATATATATATGCGTGTGTATGTGTGTAATACTACCCCTATGCAAATAGTTCCCTTTATTTAAGAGATTATTTTGAAAAGTTGCTTTTAGTATTTTCCTATTATCTCAAACAAATGTTAAAAAGCAAAAACAAATGGGAAAACAAACAAACAAACAAACAAACAAACAAAAGAAACAAAAAACACAACAAAGAGAAGATGAGGTTTAAAAGCTTGTCCTCCAATCTAAATTTTATTGAATGCCAACGAAAAATTCAAATTGAATTCCAGAAATTTCAATTGGTTTCCATCGTAAAAAAAGAAATGAAATAAAATTGTTGTCTGGAAGTGAAACAAAAAAGTTTTATTTAGTAATTGAAAAAAAATAAACAAACAAAGGAACACATAACTTATATAAGATAAAAGAAATTAAAGCAAACGAGAATGGCACTTAGCGAATGGATACATCCGCCAAGGCTCATTAGGTTCGTTTGTAATATATTCGCTGCGTCTGGTCATTCAAATGTGTCTTTCAGTATATATAATTGCTAAATCTACTTTTGTCATTGGTCTACTTTTTGTCACTGATGTATACACACTGCCAGCGCATAAAACACAACACAGCTGATCTAAAAATAAAATTTTGTTTTATTTGGCCTCGACAGCAGTTTTTGATTTAGTTATGACGTATGTTTGGCATCACTGAAGGCACGTGCCGTGATGATGTGAGGAAAATGTGTCAGCCTGTTCTCTGCTTCTGTGGCTGACTGCTCTGTTTTCTGGTTTAACTATGTATATAAATATTCTTTACCCATGGAATGTGGAATATTTCATATTGTCTATTGTCTATTGTCTCAGATCTTTTGACTGCTATCCCCGTACATATATGCATTCTAATAGACAATGATTGAAATTCCCGCATTCCTTAAATGGAATCAAATTTCGTGTGTGCAACCAATCGAAGTCCTCTCTTTCAAGAGCCACATCCCAGATATCGAACATCAATAAAGTCAGTGCCCTCTTACATATCACCAAGAGTTATGTAATCATAGTTTTAATATACTGGAATTGCATTAATGACGACATTCCTACAAGCAATTGTTATTGTAGAGGTGAAATCTAACACAAGACGCCCGAAGTGGTCTTGGCGTCACATCCCCATAGAACTGGACATGCCCGTTTACATGAGAGGTGAGAGCGGGCTACTTAAACAAGACATTCACGGCAACGAGGGTTCTCATATATACGTCGTCTTGTGGATATTTTACATTGCGTCGACGATATAGGAAACCTGCTACAAACAACATTGTAATATGTAACGTAACCCCTCATTGAGGAGCGTTAGAACTACGCTGAGGTAACTTATCATTCCCGGGTGACTCCAGATAACCCAAGGATTTAAGATAGAGAAGATAAGTATATATATTTTATTTCATATCAAATTAGATATTGTTTGAAACCAGATAAATATATCTTTGCAGCTAAAATTTTATGACAGGAAATTTCACTTATAACATTGTCTGGCCTTAGTGATCTCAAGGTCGGATGTCAGAATTGACACCTGGCCTTGGAAATCGTGAGAATTAGTAATTCAGATATCAGGTATGGGAATTGTGCCCACGCAGCGATCTGGGGATTTCGATTTCGTGGCGGAATCTTATTGGCTAGGGGAAAGTTTCCACCCCATCCACATACCTTACTATATATACGATTGTCGTGCGAAAATTAGTCAGATCAGTTGGACATTGCTTGTGGAATTCGGCGAGAATAGATCGTATAGAACCGCCGTTCTCTGGAGAGGGGACCCCTCCCTCATCCAAACGTCTGTCGTTGTCTGTGAAGAGATTTGAGACTTCGAAAAAAAACTTACAAAAAACTGAGTGATATTGTAAAAACATTTGTACATAATTTTGCGAAATTAACACCGTAAATTAGTCTACATGAGTTGTCTTTCTTCCTGCCTGCTGTTTCGATATTCGCTTTCAGCATACCAGATTTCATGTAACAACCTCAGAGAAGACTAGACTACACGAGCCAAGAATTCAGATAGACAGGGGTCCTTAGCCACGTTCTCACGAGAGGGGTTACAAATATGAACGAACAAACACAGCATACATTATTTCAACAGATTCTCGAGCTATAGCAAGAGAACATCACTCTGTGAAGAGACGGCGGACAGCCGAGCAAGTCACTTACAAGGAGAACCGACACACCTACTATAGAACCGGACTCAACTGATAGTGACTGGGCGATATTCATTGACTCCCGGAAGAGATACAAGGAGATGTGTGGGTTAAGAAACGAGCTGGGAATCGCCTGTGCCCCAGAAGTAAACAGGCTGTTGTTCGACATGGTAGGAGCAGAAATATTGAACTCCTACACGAAGGAACAACTGTTACGACACATAAAGCTCGTAGTCGTCAGAAGCCTACACAAAGAAGTGTACCGGCAAGAATTCCACTCCGTAAGGCAAAAGGAGGGGGATCGACTTCGGAGTTTGTGGCACGACTTCGATCAGTCGTAAAATTCTGCGACTTTTCAGTGACTTCTCCGAACGTCATAGGATGCGGTCGGAAAGTCAGCTACTCAAACGATATGGTAACATGACCAATAGTGGCAGGGCTGGAAAATCTGGAGCATCAAAACAAGGTGCTGTCGGAGGCTGCGACACTTACGACACTGGAAGAAAAATTGAACAGGCTGGTCAGCCTAGAGACCACCGACAACCTACCCCCCCTCCATCTCAGCAGAAGTGTATACCTACTACAACGCGCATACATAGGTTCAGGCGCAGGCATCGTATCAACTCCGAAAGCCACTTAACCCTGTAAATGGTGTGGGAAGAGCTCACACCCTGACGGCTCAAAAAGGTGAGGGGGCTGCCCGGCAGCAAAGATTACTTGTATCAATTGCCGCTAGACCGGACATTTACAATGGGTCAGCCGAAAACCGAAGTAGAGGTCCAGCAACAGATTCACAGCGGGAATGGTCGGAGTAGAATCCAGAACTCTCACCACCCAAAGGCACAAAAAGGGGCTTCACTGGATGTCCAAGATGGACAAATAAAAAAGAGAGGTGAAGCAAACCTGACAAGACTAAAGGCCGTCTCCTTTCAATCAGTCATCGCTGGTGCCTGAGAAAACTAGAAAACCGTTTTGGATGCATGCAATTGCTATCATAGCCTAAACTCCGATCGGAAAGAGATGCAACAACTTCATCATATATACGTCGTCTTGCCGATACTTTACAGTTATAGAGATGTAACTCGTGGACTAAATATTTTTAATTAAATATTACTTAAAGTTCTGAATTTTTTAGATGAGTTGCGATTATTCTGATTAATCGGACAATTGTTCTTATTTTGACTGTTATTTGCACAATGTTTCGGTTTATATATCCTCCGAACTTCTTCAAGTGTAAAAGTCGCCATGTTTTTGTCAGGAAAAATGAAGGGGTTGGTTTTGCACTCTATGAATTCGCATTTTAAGATCTAGTTAGAAATAAGTTTACACGAAATATTATCGACCAATGTGTAGATAACGCTCATCGTTAGAACAATTGTCCGATTAATCCAAATAGTACGAACTTCAAGAAAACTTGCTTCTGTTTTTTTTTTTTTTTGCTTTTTTGCTTTTTCTATTTTCTAAACATATTTTTACTCTGATAAGGTTCCCTAGCGGATGACAACCATTTATCTACTATTCCAGAGTATTCAACTGAGAGATATTTTTTAAAAAAATTAATAAGTGTCGTAAAAGAAGGCGTCCGCAAATAACTATGTAGAACTAAGCCGTATGTGCTCTGGAGGAGATTGCAAAGAGCAAGATACAACTGTCTTCTAAAACATTGATTCAAATCCTGTCAGAGTCTTTTCACTTTTTTTTTCTTATTTGTTCATTCTCAACCCTGCGAATGAAATATTTTTATCATTTATATTACTTGTGTATTAATTATAGATATTTTCTTGTATCAAAATCATGTAATCGATTTGGATCAAAGTTACACTAAAGATACTAGAGAAAACCTTTAGTATTATCACATCTTGATTTAAATCGTCGACATAAAAGTTGCGTACAAGTGTTCTTATATTCACACATACACATGTACACATACATTCGAAAAATAAATAACACAGAAGAAAAAAAACACTGAACCAGATGTTCGAAATTTAACTATTTATGCAGAAATATAAATTAGCACTAAAACAGATCATTAATGTTTGGGCACTTTGTACTACGCTGGAGAAGTTGAATATGGAGGGAAATTATTCTCTCATAAATTGATAATAATATTTTAATATATTCTCTGGGATAGCATGATACCTGTTCTATTGGAATACCTTTTCCTCAGACGCTACTGTCATCTTTGAAAGAAGATAGTGTAGTATAATTTTTTTGCTATGAGACCGCCCAAGCATTACTTCGTTTTTGGTTGAGTATTAATATTTCAAATCAACTCGTCATTGTGATACAACAGTTTTATGGTTTCTTTGCATTTTGGTTTGAGATCAAATATTGTACACGTTTTCGTTAGTGGTTTAAAATTAATGAATAAATTTGAAAAAATCGAAAATCTATTAGTTTACTATTTTATTGATTTTATTGGAGTGTTTAATGCAGTGTCTATTCTATTACCATAATGTCGTATCTTAAAGCATTATCACCTCCTTTCCTGTTGAAGATCCTCGCAGGAATTACATCTTTTTTCTGTGTATATTATGTAGTAATGCAAAATTTTCTTTGCTGTTATGATATCATCCGCTAATTGAATTTTTGTCTGGTTTAAGAGTATAGTATTTGTTTTGCTATTTTATGCCATCCTCTGAAGTATTATTTCCTCTTTTTTAAGGGTGTTTGTTTTTCTGTTATTGAGGATCATTGTTGTAGCTTTTTTATTATCATGATACTATTCTCTAATGCATCCCTTATTCATTTGGTGTATATAGTATTTTTTTTTGTAATACTATCTTCCCAGGAATTGCATTTTTCTAATTGAGGAAAAGTGTTATAGTATATATTCGATCGCCATGGTACCATATACTAAGCAAAAAAAAATATATATATATATATATAATCACTTTGCATTGTATGTATTAAAGTATATTCAAATCTTGCTGTTATTTGATGGTGAATCGTAACATTAGAGAGGATACATTTAATGCAAGTTGTCATTTCTTTTCTAGCTTGTTTTAGTGCTTAATAGCACAAAAGAGACCCGATACGATGTGAACTCGGAATGTTTGCTACCATAACCTGCGATGCCATTTCTCGGAGCAACACACAGATGTATCTACAATCTATCTATATATCTATAAAAGTGGACGTGTCTGTCTGTCTGTCTGTCTGTGTGTCTGTCTGTCTGTCTGTCTATCTGTCTGTGTACATTTCCCTACGCAATAACTCTGTCAATTTTTAGTCTATAGACTCGAAATTTGAAATACCGAGTACTGAGATTTGGGAAAATCGATGTGACGAGTGTCAGCCAGAAATTTGGCTGTTAAGGGGTCAAATTTCAACGATTTGACCTTTAAGAACTCTACCAAACTCCTCCGACAATTTTGGGTCTAGACACTTGAAATTTTAGATATAGGTTCCTTGAACATGGATCTAACTTAATAAAGTGACTTGAGCCTTAAACTATAAATTTTAAGGGGTCATAATAGGGGTCAAAGTTTTAAAAAAATAACCATTTTTTTTTTTGTTGCTTTTTTTGCACAGCATACACCTCCAAACACCCGAGCAAGGGGTCAAAGTTCAACGATTTGACCTTTGAGAATTCTACCAAACTCCTCCGCCAATTGTGGGTCTAAACACTTGAAATTTTAGATATAGGTTCCTTGGACATGGATATAACTTAATAACTTGATTTGAGTCCAAAACAATAAATGTTAAGGGGACATAATAGGGGTCAAAGTTTAAAAAAATTGACCGCTTTTTCTTTTTCTTTTTTTTCTCAACATACACCTCCAAACACCCGGGCAACACCGGCCTGAAATGTTAGTATATCTATAAAAGTGAACGTGTCTGTCTGTGTGTCTGTGTGTCTGTGTGTCTGTCTGTCTGTGTACATTTCCCTACGCAATAACTCTGTCAATTTTAAGTCTACAGACTGGAAATTTGATATACAGAGTACTGAGATTTGGGAAAATCTGTGTAATCTGTTTTCGGTCAGAAATTTGTCTGTTAAGGGGGTCAAAATTCAACGATTTGACCTTTGAGAACTCTACCAAACTTCTTCGACAATTTTGGGTCTAAACACTTGAAATTTTAGATATAAATTCCCTGAACATGGATCTAACTTAATAACTTGATTTAAGCCCAAAAACAATAAATGTTAAGATGTCATAATAGGGGTCAAATTAAAAAAAATGACCGCTTTTTTTCTTTCTTTTCTTTTTTTTGCTCAACATATACCTTAAAACTCCCGGACAACGCCGGGCTGAAATGCTAGTAGAATGTATATGTGCATAGCTGCAACAAAGTTCAACATTTTCTGGACCTACTAGTCGTACGACTAATTAATTCTTGCTGTTCTTTTAATGAAAACAAAAAAAAACGTAAATAAGACAAAAGAAATGAATTGATTTGATGCCTTAGGAAGTAGACGTTAACGTGCTTATTTTTTTAATACCAATATTAGAAAAAATAGATTCGTTGTTTGTCTCAAGTGACAATCTACACCAAAAGCGAAATACCTACTTTCTCAGTTCTATCGTTTAATTATATTTAATTTATATGATTTTTTTTCTTTCTAAAAAATAGTTTACTTCGATTTTGTTCAGATTTACGTTAAAGAAACAAAAAAAAATCATTGTGTAAACAAATATTGCCGTTAGACAAATGAGAGATGTGATCATCTTCATTTTATTAATGGTATTTTACAGATAAAAAATATAACTCTTTCCATAACAAGTAAAGTAGCATTTGTTTTGATATATATCATCTTGAACAACTTTCTTTTTTATTCGGTCTTTTATTTTCTCATTTTCTTCTCTAATTTTTCCTTTTCAGTGTCTCATAGTTAATTTAAAATATAATCTCTGATACGATTTTTTTCGACGTGATTTTGCATATTATCTATATATGAATACGATAGCGTATGTGTTATTTTCTGTGTCACGCTAACATCCGGGTCGTTTAATTGTTTTGTACTTCCATTTCTTTTCATAAATAATTTTACCAAGAATTCTTCATAAGTTTTCGTTTCGGTTTCGATTATAGCTAATGACACTTAAGTCATCTATTTTTTTTTTTATAAATAATTTTATCAAAATGTTTTGGTGTCGGTTTTTATTATGGCTGAAGGAATTCAAGTTTTATACACACACACACACACACCCACACACACACACACACATATATATATATATATATATATATATATAGTTATATATATATATAGTGGCGTAGAAAAAGGAGTGTGTGGGCGATACGGTCCGTCCCGGGCGGCACATACCAGGGGACGGCATTTTGAGAGGGTAAAAACAATAAATAAAAATGGACACCTTGAAATCTTGCCGAAAAATGCTATTAGAGGGTCAAAGTTCAACGATTTGACCTTTGATAACTCTACCAAACTCCTCCGCCAATATTGGGTCTAAACAGTTGTAATTTTAAATATAGATTACTTGAACGTAGATCCAACGTTATAATTCGATTTGAGCCCAAAACGATAAATGCTAAGGGGTCATAATTGGGGTGAAATTTAAAAAGAATTGACCTCTGCGGTCTTTATGAAATTACTCAGCCAATTTTTGGGCTAAACATTTGAAATATTACGTAAAGTGTATTCAGACATAGGGACACGCTTTGTAATCGGATTTTACCTGAAAAGTTGGCTGCCAAAGGGTCAAAGGTCAAAAGATTATTAAGCCAATTTTGGGTCTAACAATTTGAAAATTTATGTAAAGGGTATGTAAACATGTATCAAGCATTTTAATCAGTTTTTGGGCGAACATTTAACTGCCAAGAGGTCAAAGTTGAAAGAGTTGACCTTTGCAGGCTCTACCAAATTCCCCCGCCAGTTTTGGGTCTAAACACTTGAAATGTTAGATGTAGGTTACTTGGACATAGGTCAACCATTTTAATTTGATTTGAGCCTCAAAACAATCAATGTTAAGAGGTCAAAATTAGGGTCAAAGTTTAAGAAAAAACTGACCTCTTGTGTCTTTACCAACTTTCTCTATGATAGTTTAGGAAACCTATTATATAGAAAGGCATTACGGTACATATGCACACTTTTTAATATATACATTTGCACATAAAGTTACAAACAGTACATAGGGCGCGAGCAAAGCCGAATTGAACTGCTATGTATACTGTAAGTTTAAATATGAAAAAATAATAAAAAGTTATAATAGTAGTAATTCTTTTTTTAATCTATGAAACAGTTTAAATGTATTCTGAATAGAGTTTTAGAAATACGCTTACATTTTAATGTTGGCAAAATGTCTATGTCTTTCAGTGGAAACAAATCACCCAAAGAATTTACTAGTAGTCTCGATGTTATTGCTTCTATACCCAGGTAAGCTTAATTTTACGATCAGGCCATCGATCGGGTGTGCGGAAACGAATCTCCGAAATCAACTCAAAAGCTCTATTTGTGCTATGAACTAACCATTCATTAAATTTTGCTTGCGTACATGCCGCTTCTGTAGCGGTTCATTTTCTTACATTTTTTTGCATACTGGACCAGTTATTTTCGTTCTTTTCTGCATGTGCACATCGCTGGGACGTCTTGATTCAGTTTACCGGTATAAGTATCAAGTGGACTGTGGAAGCTAGATGGGGTGGAAGTCGTCATTGCAGTGGAGCAGCTCACAGAAGGAGGAGAAAATGCAACCATAAGATCAGATGCATCTTTAATTCTCAACTCAGTATTGTCGTTTCCGTTACCTTTGAAAAACTATTCTCCCAGAAATCAATGATGCCCAGCAGTATTTTCAAGAAAAGGGGCTGGATCTGGAACAAAGGTCTGTCAGGCTGAACAGAGCAAAGATGGTGGATACTGCAATAGACGAGTAAAAATATTCTGCTCTGAAATGCGGCATCGTATCCGCAAAAAGAAAGAAATTGCGGTGAACGATTGACTGATGCAGCACTGGGGATTCATACAAAGTTGAGACGGGAAATGCTGTCTGTCATAGACAGGTTGACTGAAGAAGTATCTTGCAGATTTCAGCAAGTTCACAAGCTTGCAAGTAAATACGTTTTTCTTACACTGTAAAATCTACTTGATGATAATTATGATTGTCAGCGTGGTAAAGTTGACGGAGACATAACTAAACGTAAATTCTTTGCCGAAAGGAAGAGATTACAGTATTTGTGAAAGCTTCAAAGTCAAAATCAATGGACCTCTTTAACTTTTGAACTTTATACAGAAATACCAGCTTGGGGATCCGATCCAAATATTGTGATCTTGCTGCACATTTTCCTTACCCGAGCTATTAGCATTGCCAGCTGTAAGCACTCTTTCAGGAAACTGAAGCTCATAAAACTTTCGATCAAAAATGAGCCAGGCAAGGCGTACAGACTTGACAATCCTCTCCATAGAAAGGGGAACGTGTATCTTGTCTTAATTTTGCCAATTTTTGTGTATTATATATATATATATATATATATATATATATATATATATTATTTATTTATTTATCTTTGTTCTCTTATTGCAGTCTTACTAAACATTGAAACTCCTTAACATCACTTATGTCTTATCACTCATGCTTTAAAATTTTTGTTAAATACGCCTGGCATTACCCTAAACCAGCCTTTAAATAAGATGCCCCAATCTAAAAACATAAGCCGTTCACAAGTTGCATTATTGAAACGTAATTATGAGGTGAATCTCGAAGGTTCTATCGCGAGGTACCTAAAGCAAAAAAAATATATATATAAATAATTTGAAAAAAAAGTTAAAAACATTTAACCCCCACACCCACCATATCCCTTAAGTACCAGAACAACCCAGGCCTGCTAGCTACTAGTCAATTTTCGAGATGACCTCGGAAGAAAGGGTCGGTGTCTTCAGAGCTAATTTAAAATCTTTATCCATTACTATTGAAATGTTTCTTGTCTATATTTTGCCAATTTTTGTGTATTATATATATATATATATATAT
Source organism: Euprymna scolopes (assembly GCF_053919585.1). Classification (NCBI taxonomy): domain Eukaryota; kingdom Metazoa; phylum Mollusca; class Cephalopoda; order Sepiida; family Sepiolidae; genus Euprymna; species Euprymna scolopes. The sequence goes on from NC_136497.1 coordinate 31,236,718, forward strand.
ATATATATATATATATATATATATATATATATATATGTATATTATTTATTTATCTTTGTTCTCTTATTGCAGTCTTACTAAAAATTGAAAAACCTTAACATTACTTATCAACCTTGGAATAACCACTAAGGAGGATGTCCTAGGTGGAAAGTACTAGGGCTGCCGTATTGCCATTTAGTGAATGGATTCTGGACTATGCAGTAGTCTCTGGTGGGGCCTCTCGATGCCATACTAGTGGGTAATTGTTACGGCGTTACCTTATCATGTGCTACAAAAAAAAAGTGTCCGTCTTTCTCTCTCTTACTTTCCCTCTCTGTTCTGCTCTAACCTTGTATGCTGACCTATTCCACAAATCCCAAAATTCTCAACATGAAATATCTCAAAAAAGAAAACACGAGTAAACCTAGAATCCCATCCTCCTATGTAGACCCCTACTACTATGTCTCCTTCTCCAACATCAGGGGTCTACGTTCTAACCTTCCAGAGGTTGAAACCCAATTACAGGAGACGAAACCTGACATATTGTTTCTAAGCGAAACTGGAATAGGGCCGACCACCTCCCTAGATGAGTTAATAATTAAAGGATACTCAAACTTAACATCTAAATCTGACCTCCAAGATCGCCACGTGCATGGAATATGTGCCTACATTAAAGATGGCTTCCCATGTGGCAGGGATATCTCCAGAGAAGACCCTAATCTACCTTATATGTGTTTCCGAGTTGCACTTGCTTACACCACCGCATTTATATTTGCCCTCTATCGCCCCCAAAACAGCGGAGTTACTGTCTTTAAGAATATATAAGAGAAAATTGACCACATCCTGTCTGCTCATCCCTCGGCTAACATTCACATTTGCAGTGACTTCAATGTCCATAATGTGGAATAGCTGACCCACTCAAATGAGACTGAGGATGAGGGGTGTTCTGTCATGATTTTGCCATTGCCTATGACCTCACTCAGATTGTTCGCGAGCCCACCCGTGTGCCCGATACTACTGGTCAGTACGCAAGCCTTCTAGACCTTTTTCTATCCACTTCCCCTTAGCTATGCTCATGTTCCGTTCTATCTCCTCTGGGATCCTCCGACCACTCCGTCGTATCAGTCAAGATAAAAATGAAATATAATAAATCTACAGGCGTACCTCTTCACCGTACTGTATACCGATACTCTATGGCGGACTGGGATAGCTTCCGTACATTCATATCTGAACTACCTCCATGTTTAAAAAGGACGTGTCCTCTATAGTATCAGACCTGACCGAATGGTTACTTGTAGGCATAGACAAATTCATACCATCCAAAAAATTCCAACAAAAACAGCCATGGTTCTCCCCTGAATGTGCTGCTGCCATCGCACACAGAAATCACTTTTTCCATAGCTACCAACGTAATAGATGCACTGAAACTAAAGCTGCTTTCAGGACAACCAGCAACTACTGTAAAAGAGTAATAAAAATGTAACAGAGCTATATGCTCAATCCGTTGAATCCAAAATAGCTGAGCATCAGCTTAATTCCCAGCAGTTCTGGCAAATAGCAAATAGGATCCTGAACAGAAACGTGCGTTCTATCCCAATCATTATCAATGGACCAGAGGTCATCTCGACAGCATCCGACAAGGCCAAACTATTTGCCAAAAACTTTGCGGCAAATTCTACCCTGTGCGACGAAGGCCATCAACTCCCCATATTCCTATAACAGAAACACGCTATGCAACATACAAATATCTGTGCGTGAGGTCGCCAAGCTAATCAGAACATTGATTCCAGTAAAGCAACTGGTCCTGACGGTATTCCAATTATAGTGTTAAAAAAATTACAACCAGAACTTGCCCCCATACTTACCAAATCGTTTAAGCGTTGCCTTAAGGAGAAGTGCTTCCCAACACCCTGGAAAACCTCATCAGTATGCCCTGTATTTAAGAATTCCGGTTATAAGTCACCCTCCTCTCAGTACAGACCAATAATCTCCTGTGTGTCATGAGTAAGTTGCTGGAATCCACAATAAATAGAGAAGTAGTCAACCCCCTCAGCAGAAATAACCTTAGCAACACGCAATATGGTTTCCGTTCAGCTAGATCCACAGCAGATGTGCTAACGGTTATATCTCATAGATTTAGCGAATCTCTCGAAAAAGGCTTCATTTCTAGGGTAATTGCTCTCGACATATCAAAGGCCTTCGATAAGGTATGGCATAAAGGCGTACTACACAAGATTTCCAGCTACGGTATAACTGGAAATGTTTTCTCGATCATTAAATCATTTCTCTCTGATAGGCTCATAAGAGTAGTGGTTGATGGCCAAAAATCAGAGGCCCACAGTATTAATGCTGGAGTCCCTCAGGGGTCCATACTCGGCTCAACCCTCTTCCTGATCTACATCAATGATCTCCAAAAACACATACTTAAATCATTCGTTGACATCTATGCTGATGACACGACCATCTATGGCAGCACATCAAAGGCCGTAAATGACAATGTACTCTCTGATTCTCTCTCCTCTGATCTTGAGCGCGTGGTACAGTGGGGAAAGAGGTGGCTGGTTACCTTTAATGCATCTAAGACCAAGCTCCTATCTCTACATCATAAACGCTGTGATCCGCATCTGGCATGAATTGAAATGGATAGCTCTCGTCTAGGGGAGGCCCCATGTTTTGATAAGCTTCTGGATTTGACCTTTACTCACGATCTTAAATGGAACACATACATCAAGTCTGTTGCCAAGGTCGCTGGGAAAATGGTGGGATCCTTCTACCGCTCCAGAAGATATCTCACTAATGATGCAATTCTCTATCTATATAAGAGCCAAGTACGTCCAAAGATGGAGTACTACTGCCACATCTTGGCAGGAGCTGCTAAAAAAGCATATCTCGCCTTGATATAGTACAAAATAGACTTTGTGGTTTGGTGGGGGATGCCCTTTTCTTTTCCCTGCAACCTCTTTCCCACAGAAGAGACGTAGCGAGCCTTTCTTTGTCCTATCGTTATTTCCATGGCAAGTGCTCGTCTGAGCTCCATTCTCTGGTCCTCCCCTCGCCAATCTTTCACGGAGAACATCCGTCTAGCTGAATCCACCGTGAAAATTTTCCCCCACTCTTAATCAGTGCCTAAATCAAAACGTAGATTCCACGAACAAAGCTTCTTTCTTAGAACTGCACGCATGTGGATCTCTGTTCCGCTTGCATGTTTCCCTCCCGACTTTTACCTGGATGTCTTCAAGTCCAACACAAACAAATTCCTGATGAACCGCCCCCCTAAGTAATGACACCCAATCAATTCTCCAATACTATTGCCACACTATCACACTGCGTACTGTACACACACTAACTCTTATCCCCGAGTGGCCATTGGGCCTTGATAAGTTGCGAACTCCATGTAAAAAAAAACCTTCTCGATAGAGCGAATTTTGATAGAGTTGTTGATGACTTAGCCAAAAAAAAAAAAAAAAGCGGGAAAAGTATGTTCGTAAATTTTTAACCGACCTGATGCCTTGCGATAGTTCTCTCACAAAGAATTTTTAACTATTTTTAAAGGATTGTAACATTATAAACAACAACAACAACAACAACAACAGATTTCTCAAATTTTGCGCTTAAACCGAGCGATTACACACAAGGATTTAAAAAGCGCCGATAAAGACGTTTTCTTTTCTCTTCGAGAAGCTCGACCTCTTAATAATAACATTATGAAGAAAAAGAAAAAAAACTACATCGGACTATCATCTCTATGATACAGCCATGTTATTTGGCAAAAGTTCGGACTTTAACAACAACAAAAAAAGTAAATAAAAATGAGTTTTTTAATTACATTTTCACCGATAACAACCCACATTGCCACTTTGATGAAGGGGCTACTATTAGGTACACAGGCTACATGGGCACTAGGTGGGGAGTTGGACAGCAAGATGTCGGTTCACGTTACACTTGAACTTCGGCATGTCAGTACAGTTGGAGAAGCAGGAACCTGGCAGGGAGTTCCAAAGTCTAGCGGTTCTGGGGAAGAAACTACTTGAGTAGAAGGCTCTCTTATATCTAGGGGTCTCTACTGTCAAGGGGTGGGATTGTACTGCTTGTCGGATTTGTCGGGGGTATTTACGTAGAGGGGGTACAAATGCTTGCAGCTCGTCGGAACATACACCGTTAAAGTACTTGTAGAACAGGACGAGGGATGCTACATTGCGTCGACGGGACAGAGACTGAAGTTTGGATGATAGTTCAGGACCTATTAGGTTGGCGACTCTCTGGTGAACCTTGTCTAGGAGTAAGAGACTAGTAGCAGATGCACCGGCCCAAATATGACAACAATACTCCATACATGGGCGAATAGTCTAATAGAGTTACAGGATACTTTCAGGGGTCAGTAGCTTTCTAGCACGGTAGAAAGAACCTACCTTTTTCGAGGCGGTCCTAGCAATGCTCTCAATGTAATTCTTCCAACTCATGTTTCCTGTGAACGTTAGGCCGAGGAGTTTAAAAGATGTGCTTTCAGATAAAGAGTCTTTGGCCATTGCTATTGGTGGTAGAGAAGGTTTCTTGTAGTTATTGAAGGAAACAAGTTTAGTCTTGGCAGCATTGAACGTGACCATCAATTTTTGTCCCAATTCCACTACAGATTGGAAGTCATCCTCTAGTGTTTCTGCAATTTCTTTAGATATGTGTTCATTTGTTTTTCTGTTGTGTCTGTTATAGAGCGTGGTGTCATCAGCATATATACTCATCTCACAGACAATTTTGTCAGGAAAGTCATTTAGGAATATTAGGAATAATAGAGGTCCAAGGATAGACCCCTGAGGTACTCCCGCATTTATATCATATTGTTTGATGTATGGCCATCGAGGACAACCTGGATTTTTCTCTTATCTAAGAAGGATTTAATTATGTTAAGTATTCTTCCAGTGATACCCTATATTCTGATTTTCCTGAGAAGACCTTCATGCCATACCCTGTCAAAAGCCTTAGATACATCGAGAGCTACCAATTTACCCTCTTCTGCTTTGTCAATGAATGATATATACGCTCAGAGATTACATTTAGAATGTCTGCTGTGGAACGGGCTTGCCTAAATCCATATTGTTGGTCGGTGAGAAGTTTACCATCTGTAAGGTGATGGACTAGAGCTCGGTTAATTATGGACTCAAATATTTTGGCAAAAAGTGGGAGGTGTCTAATGGTGCGTTAATTTTCTAGGTCGGTTCTTTCGCCAGAATTCTTGAAAACTGGTGCCACAAAAGCAGTTTTCCAGCAGGCAGGAAAGCAATATTCATTAAGGAATTTGTTGTAAAGGTTGGAGAGAATTGGAGCTACTTCAGCGGGACACTTTTTTAATACCACAGCTGGGATGAGATCGGGTCCACATGCTTTTGCAGTGTCAATATTTTTATAATGGCATACACTTGAGATGGGCGATTTCTAGATCGTCAAGTGTGGCGTCTGTCCGCAAAGGAAAGTCTGGGATAGGTTGGTTAGCAGGGTCTAGTGTTGAGTTGGAGGCAAACCGACTGGCAAGCATATTAGCTTTGTCGGTTGCTGAACAAACAACTTCATGATTGTTGGATAGTGGGGGAATTGTTGATTGCCAATTATTTACTACACTGTTGTAGATTTTCCAGAATCAACGGGTTCCTCATTTCTGAGCTTCGATGCGTTTTTGGGTGTTTTCAGTAAATTCTTTCTTAGCTGTCGCTATTTCTTTCTTACGGTTACTTCTGGCGTCTATATACTTCGGTCTGTTTGAACTGGATTTATGTCGGTTAAATCTGTGGTGCGCGTGCTGCCTTTGCGCGATGGAAGCTGCACATGTGGAAGTAAACCATTGAGGAGAGTGGGGCTTGCTATAAAACTTCCGCGTGGAGCATGTGCTTCAATTTCTGTTTTGAACCATTCAATGGTCTAATTTGAGTACTGTTCAGCAGGAAGTGAAAGGATATTTCGCTATGGGGCATCTCTAATGAGATCCCTGATGGCTTCCCAGTCGACCTTTCTATGATATCTCGTTGTTTTGAGCAATGGCTCTTCTATTTTGGCTCTAGAGTTTAGGGTGATTTTAACTATTATCACTACATGATCAGCATTCCCATGTGGGCTGTGGGCGTTCGTAACACAATGATCAGGAACTATGGTCAGAAACAGTGATGCGTGTTGCTCTTGCTGGTCAGGGAAACGGGTTGGAAACGTAACCGTCTGTGATAGGGAGTATGATATAGAGAAGCTATGTGTTGTGGTACCAGCTGGGTTTGTGTAATTAGAGAATCCAAGCCAGTTACTGTAGTGGGCATTGAAGTCACCAAATACATGAACTTGTGCGCTAGTGTCGAGGAAAAGTGCTGTATCTATGCTGTCAGAGACTTTGTTTATCAGGGTACAGTCCTGGGTCGAGGGAGAGCGGTAGAGAAGATAAAAGTAACTAATATTATGTTTCACGTTAAATCTAATGCACATAAAGGCTTGATCGTCCGATTCTAGTTTTGTTTCTCTAGTCAAGGGGAGGGTCTTTCGAATATAGACTCCAAGCCTGTGCATATGTATGTCAGAGTCTTTAAGGAAGAATTAGAGATATCCGGGCATGTTAAAGTCACGTTTTAAAGAGTTTCAGTTTAGGTAAGGGGTGCTGAATATGTGCTTATGCAGAATACCAGGCATGCAACACAAGTAGACCATCAGCTGACATTCCATCTACTAGGACTGTGGCCTCAGGAAAGCCCACCGGGGATGAGTGCAGCGTCCCTTTCCATGCGCGACATGGCACTACAAAAATCCCGATATTATTCAACTGTTGATTGAGCAGCCGCTCTGAGCGCTATCAAAGAGTTAGGGCTCTATACTACCAGTCGAGAACAGCACCCAGTAACTGTCAATCCGGTACCCTAAACCCATCAGACGATGGTCAACCCAATCTACTTGTACTGGCATTATGGTGTTCAAGCACTCCCAACTGCCCAGTTTAGAGGGGAATGGGATGTGTCGGGAGAGGGGGAAATCGGCGTCCATTGCCCTAGTCAGGAAACAAGATCGACCACTGATTGTTTCCGTCGAATCCCTGTGCTTCGGCCTCTACGCCTGGCTAATAGGCAATGAAGGAGTATGGAAGCCGGGCGATAGACAGTGCCTATATACTCCTTAAGCAGTTTAGGTTTGCAGACCGGTAATTTGTTTGAGTCACCAGCTTTACCACCTTAGGTTTAGCTTCACTGTTTTCCTTCTCATAGACGAGTAATCTGAGAGGATCTACGAGTCCATCAGCACCGAGAGTGTTTACCCCGCGCCTGGGTCCTTATCCAGGTATTTCTGCGACCCCGAGTGGGTAGTTAAAGTTACTGGCCTAGTATGTGAATGTTATGTCTACTGAGAAATTACACTCCTCAAAGTGCTTAAGGGACATCGCTATTACATTGTTACTGGAGGAGAGGGCGAGTAAAAGTTCATGCAGTGGAAGCAACTAGATTTGCAACAGGTTAGTTGGAAAGATATGGTTGATATTTTTCCTTTAAATTTAGAACTTAAAAAATATTTTTTACTTATTTATTTATATGTTGGCTTAGGAATAGGATAACGCGTTACAAAATGACTTTATATTAAGCGTGTGTAATGTATGAGTGTTAGTAGCAGCTTGGGTAGTAGAGTAGACTAAGTGTTTAGGAGAGGATTAACTTACAGAATTCAGTAGAATTAATTTTTAAAATGTATAATCATGTAAAATCTGTTATAGAGAAAAAATGTTTTTCTTTTTTATTTAACATGCAAATCAGACAATGGCGGTCGTCTTGGAGGAAATTAATATATTGGATATACGTAGCACGCAAGAGAGGGATATTTCTACCGTAATAAGGCTACGTGGCACGTCAGAATTCGTAGTTAACAACAGCCAGGGTCTAGTAAAAATGTTGTGAGTTGTGTGTGCGTGTGGTTATTAATGATCAAGATTGTATTAATATAAGCATATTTTTGCCCGTCCCTGAGCAGAGATATTTTAACAGCAGACAGTAATAACTTCCTGTTCTGCTAATTCGACAAGCTGTTTTTGTCACATAACATTTTCAGGTGTCCAAATGTTCTTATTTAAATTTGTTATTATATTTGTTTTTGTTAGCAATTTAATTTAACATTTTTTTATAATTTGAATTATACGTTTTTGTTTTGAAAAGAAATATTCTGTTTCTTTTGTTTCATATTAATGTTTACATAATTCCCTTCAGATTAATGTTTACATACTTATTATTATTACTCAAATGATTGAAAAAAAATTGTTAAATCAAATTAAAATGTAAAAAAAGGGGAATTGTGTAAACATTAATCTGACGGGAATTGTGTAAACATCAATTTACTGAAAATAAATATATGGAGGGCTTTTTGGAATTTTGAAAGTTTTAACAAGTTGTCATATGCCAGCATTGGGGGGGGGAGAAGCAAAAGAGGTAATCATATGCTAACGGGGGGGGGTCAAAAGATGTAATTACATGCCAGCAGGAGGAGGGCAAAACATGTAATTATATGCCAGCAGGGGGGGGGGAAGCAAAAGAGGTAATCATATGCTAACGGGGGGTGGGGAGTCAAAAGATGTAATTACATGCCAGCGGGAGGGAGGGCAAAACATGTAATTATATGCCAGCAGGGGGGGGGAAGCAAAAGAGGTAATCATATGCTAACGGGGGGTGGGGAGTCAAAAGATGTAATTACATGCCAGCGGGAGGAGGGCAAAACATGTAATTATATGCCAGCAGGGGGGGGGAAGCAAAAGAGGTAATCATATGCTAACGGGGGGTGGGGAGTCAAAAGATGTAATTACATGCCAGCGGGAGGAGGGCAAAACATGTAATTATATGCCAGCAGGGGGGGGGAAGCAAAAGAGGTAATCATATGCTAACGGGGGGTGGGGAGTCAAAAGATGTAATTACATGCCAGCGGGAGGAGGGCAAAACATGTAATTATATGCCAGACGGGGGGGGGAAGCAAAAGAGGTAATCATATGCTAACGGGGGGTGGGGAGTCAAAAGATGTAATTACATGCCAGCGGGAGGAGGGCAAAACATGTAATTATATGCCAGCAGGGGGGGGGAAGCAAAAGAGGTAATCATATGCTAACGGGGGGTGGGGAGTCAAAAGATGTAATTACATGCCAGCGGGAGGAGGGCAAAACATGTAATTATATGCCAGCAGGGGGGGGGAAGCAAAAGAGGTAATCATATGCTAACGGGGGGTGGGGAGTCAAAAGATGTAATTACATGCCAGCGGGAGGAGGGCAAAACATGTAATTATATGCCAGCAGGGGGGGGAAGCAAAAGAGGTAATCATATGCTAACGGGGGGTGGGGAGTCAAAAGATGTAATTACATGCCAGCGGGAGGAGGGCAAAACATGTAATTATATGCCAGACGGGGGGGGGAAGCAAAAGAGGTAATCATATGCTAACGGGGGGTGGGGAGTCAAAAGATGTAATTACATGCCAGCGGGAGGAGGGCAAAACATGTAATTATATGCCAGCAGGGGGGGGAAGCAAAAGAGGTAATCATATGCTAACGGGGGGTGGGGAGTCAAAAGATGTAATTACATGCCAGCGGGAGGAGGGCAAAACATGTAATTATATGCCAGCAGGGGGGGGGAAGCAAAAGAGGTAATCATATGCTAACGGGGGGTGGGGAGTCAAAAGATGTAATTACATGCCAGCGGGAGGAGGGCAAAACATGTAATTATATGCCAGCAGGGGGGGGGGAAGCAAAAGAGGTAATCATATGCTAACGGGGGGTGGGGAGTCAAAAGATGTAATTACATGCCAGCGGGAGGAGGGCAAAACATGTAATTATATGCCAGCAGGGGGGGGGAAGCAAAAGAGGTAATCATATGCTAACGGGGGGTGGGGAGTCTAAAGATGTAATTACATGCCAGCGGGAGGAGGGCAAAACATGTAATTATATGCCAGCAGGGGGGGGGGGAAGCAAAAGAGGTAATCATATGCTAACGGGGGGTGGGGAGTCAAAAGATGTAATTACATGCCAGCGGGAGGAGGGCAAAACATGTAATTATATGCCAGCAGGGGGGGGGAAGCAAAAGAGGTAATCATATGCTAACGGGGGGTGGGGAGTCAAAAGATGTAATTACATGCCAGCGGGAGGAGGGCAAAACATGTAATTATATGCCAGCAGGGGGGGGGAAGCAAAGGAGGTAATCATATGCTAACGGGGGGTGGGGAGTCAAAAGATGTAATTACATGCCAGCGGGAGGAGGGCAAAACATGTAATTATATGCCAGCAGGGGGGGGGGGAAGCAAAGGAGGTAATCATATGCTAACGGGGGGTGGGGAGTCAAAAGATGTAATTACATGCCAGCGGGAGGAGGGCAAAACATGTAATTATATGCCAGCAGGGGGGGGGGAAAGCAAAAGAGGTAATCATATGCTAACGGGGGGTGGGGAGTCAAAAGATGTAATTACATGCCAGCGGGAGGAGGGCAAACATGTAATTATATGCCAGCAGGGGGGGGGAAGCAAAAGAGGTAATCATATGCTAACGGGGGGTGGGGAGTCAAAAGATGTAATTACATGCCAGCGGGAGGAGGGCAAAACATGTAATTATATGCCAGCAGGGGGGGGGAAGCAAAAGAGGTAATCATATGCTAACGGGGGGTGGGGAGTCAAAAGATGTAATTACATGCCAGCGGGAGGAGGGCAAAACATGTAATTATATGCCAGCAGGGGGGGGGAAGCAAAAGAGGTAATCATATGCTAACGGGGGGTGGGGAGTCAAAAGATGTAATTACATGCCAGCGGGAGGAGGGCAAAACATGTAATTATATGCCAGCAGGGGGGGGAAGCAAAAGAGGTAATCATATGCTAACGGGGGGTGGGGAGTCAAAAGATGTAATTACATGCCAGCGGGAGGAGGGCAAAACATGTAATTATATGCCAGCAGGGGGGGGGAAGCAAAAGAGGTAATCATATGCTAACGGGGGGTGGGGAGTCAAAAGATGTAATTACATGCCAGCGGGAGGAGGGCAAAACATGTAATTATATGCCAGCAGGGGGGGGGGAAGCAAAAGAGGTAATCATATGCTAACGGGGGGTTGGGAGTCAAAAGATGTAATTACATGCCAGCGGGAGGAGGGCAAAACATGTAATTATATGCCAGCAGGGGGGGGAAGCAAAAGAGGTAATCATATGCTAACGGGGGGTGGGGAGTCAAAAGATGTAATTACATGCCAGCGGGAGGAGGGCAAAACATGTAATTATATGCCAGCAGGGGGGGGGAAGCAAAAGAGGTAATCATATGCTAACGGGGGGTGGGGAGTCAAAAGATGTAATTACATGCCAGCGGGAGGAGGGCAAAACATGTAATTATATGCCAGCAGGGGGGGGAAGCAAAAGAGGTAATCATATGCTAACGGGGGGTGGGGAGTCAAAAGATGTAATTACATGCCAGCGGGAGGAGGGCAAAACATGTAATTATATGCCAGCAGGGGGGGGGAAGCAAAAGAGGTAATCATATGCTAACGGGGGGTTGGGAGTCAAAAGATGTAATTACATGCCAGCGGGAGGAGGGCAAAACATGTAATTATATGCCAGCAGGGGGGGGGGAAGCAAAAGAGGTAATCATATGCTAACGGGGGGTGGGGAGTCAAAAGATGTAATTACATGCCAGCGGGAGGAGGGCAAAACATGTAATTATATGCCAGCAGGGGGGGGGAAGCAAAAGAGGTAATCATATGCTAACGGGGGGTGGGGAGTCAAAAGATGTAATTACATGCCAGCGGGAGGAGGGCAAAACATGTAATTATATGCCAGCATGGGGGGGGGGGAAGCAAAAGAGGTAATCATATGCTAACGGGGGGTGGGGAGTCAAAAGATGTAATTACATGCCAGCGGGAGGAGGGCAAAACATGTAATTATATGCCAGCAGGGGGGGGGGAAGCAAAAGAGGTAATCATATGCTAACGGGGGGTGGGGAGTCAAAAGATGTAATTACATGCCAGCGGGAGGAGGGCAAAACATGTAATTATATGCCAGCAGGGGGGGGGGAAGCAAAAGAGGTAATCATATGCTAACGGGGGGTGGGGAGTCAAAAGATGTAATTACATGCCAGCGGGAGGAGGGCAAAACATGTAATTATATGCCAGCAGGGGGGGGGAAGCAAAAGAGGTAATCATATGCTAACGGGGGGTGGGGAGTCAAAAGATGTAATTACATGCCAGCGGGAGGAGGGCAAAACATGTAATTATATGCCAGCAGGGGGGGGGGAAGCAAAAGAGGTAATCATATGCTAACGGGGGGTGGGGAGTCAAAAGATGTAATTACATGCCAGCGGGAGGAGGGCAAAACATGTAATTATATGCCAGCAGGGGGGGGGAAGCAAAAGAGGTAATCATATGCTAACGGGGGGTGGGGAGTCAAAAGATGTAATTACATGCCAGCGGGAGGAGGGCAAAACATGTAATTATATGCCAGCAGGGGGGGGAAGCAAAAGAGGTAATCATATGCTAACGGGGGGTGGGGAGTCAAAAGATGTAATTACATGCCAGCGGGAGGAGGGCAAAACATGTAATTATATGCCAGCAGGGGGGGGGAAGCAAAAGAGGTAATCATATGCTAACGGGGGGTGGGGAGTCAAAAGATGTAATTACATGCCAGCGGGAGGAGGGCAAAACATGTAATTATATGCCAGCAGGGGGGGGAAGCAAAAGAGGTAATCATATGCTAACGGGGGGTGGGGAGTCAAAAGATGTAATTACATGCCAGCGGGAGGAGGGCAAAACATGTAATTATATGCCAGCATGGGGGGGGAAGCAAAAGAGGTAATCATATGCTAACGGGGGGTGGGGAGTCAAAAGATGTAATTACATGCCAGCGGGAGGAGGGCAAAACATGTAATTATATGCCAGCAGGGGGGGGGGAAGCAAAAGAGGTAATCATATGCTAACGGGGGGTGGGGAGTCAAAAGATGTAATTACATGCCAGCGGGAGGAGGGCAAAACATGTAATTATATGCCAGCAGGGGGGGGGAGCAAAAGAGGTAATCATATGCTAACGGGGGGTGGGGAGTCAAAAGATGTAATTACATGCCAGCGGGAGGAGGGCAAAACATGTAATTATATGCCAGCATGGGGGGGGGGGAAGCAAAAGAGGTAATCATATGCTAACGGGGGGTGGGGAGTCAAAAGATGTAATTACATGCCAGCGGGAGGAGGGCAAAACATGTAATTATATGCCAGCAGGGGGGGGGAAGCAAAAGAGGTAATCATATGCTAACGGGGGGTGGGGAGTCAAAAGATGTAATTACATGCCAGCGGGAGGAGGGCAAAACATGTAATTATATGCCAGCAGGGGGGGGGAAGCAAAAGAGGTAATCATATGCTAACGGGGGGTGGGGAGTCAAAAGATGTAATTACATGCCAGCGGGAGGAGGGCAAAACATGTAATTATATGCCAGCAGGGGGGGGGGAGCAAAAGAGGTAATCATATGCTAACGGGGAGTGGGGAGTCAAAAGATGTAATTACATGCCAGCGGGAGGAGGGCAAAACATGTAATTATATGCCAGCAGGGGGGGGGGAAGCAAAAGAGGTAATCATATGCTAACGGGGGGTGGGGAGTCAAAAGATGTAATTACATGCCAGCGGGAGGAGGGCAAAACATGTAATTATATGCCAGCAGGGGGGGGGAAGCAAAAGAGGTAATCATATGCTAACGGGGGGGTGGGGAGTCAAAAGATGTAATTACATGCCAGCGGGAGGAGGGCAAAACATGTAATTATATGCAAGCAGGGGGGGGGAAGCAAAAGAGGTAATCATATGCTAACGGGGGGTGGGGAGTCAAAAGATGTAATTACATGCCAGCGGGAGGAGGGCAAAACATGTAATTATATGCCAGCAAGGGGGGGGAAGCAAAAGAGGTAATCATATGCTAACGGGGGGTGGGGAGTCAAAAGATGTAATTACATGCCAGCGGGAGGAGGGCAAAACATGTAATTATATGCCAGCAGGGGGGGGGAAGCAAAAGAGGTAATCATATGCTAACGGGGGGTGGGGAGTCAAAAGATGTAATTACATGCCAGCGGGAGGAGGGCAAAACATGTAATTATATGCCAGCAGGGGGGGGGAAGCAAAAGAGGTAATCATATGCTAACGGGGGGTGGGGAGTCAAAAGATGTAATTACATGCCAGCGGGAGGAGGGCAAAACATGTAATTATATGCCAGCAGGGGGGGGGGGAAGCAAAAGAGGTAATCATATGCTAACGGGGGGTGGGGAGTCAAAAGATGTAATTACATGCCAGCGGGAGGAGGGCAAAACATGTAATTATATGCCAGCAGGGGGGGGAAGCAAAAGAGGTAATCATATGCTAACGGGGGGTGGGGAGTCAAAAGATGTAATTACATGCCAGCGGGAGGAGGGCAAAACATGTAATTATATGCCAGCATGGGGGGGGAAGCAAAAGAGGTAATCATATGCTAACGGGGGGTGGGGAGTCAAAAGATGTAATTACATGCCAGCGGGAGGAGGGCAAAACATGTAATTATATGCCAGCAGGGGGGGGGGAAGCAAAAGAGGTAATCATATGCTAACGGGGGGTGGGGAGTCAAAAGATGTAATTACATGCCAGCGGGAGGAGGGCAAAACATGTAATTATATGCCAGCAGGGGGGGGAAGCAAAAGAGGTAATCATATGCTAACGGGGGGTGGGGAGTCAAAAGATGTAATTACATGCCAGCGGGAGGAGGGCAAAACATGTAATTATATGCCAGCAGGGGGGGGAAGCAAAAGAGGTAATCATATGCTAACGGGGGGTGGGGAGTCAAAAGATGTAATTACATGCCAGCGGGAGGAGGGCAAAACATGTAATTATATGCCAGCAGGGGGGGGGAAGCAAAAGAGGTAATCATATGCTAACGGGGGGTGGGGAGTCAAAAGATGTAATTACATGCCAGCGGGAGGAGGGCAAAACATGTAATTATATGCCAGCAGGGGGGGGGGAAGCAAAAGAGGTAATCATATGCTAACGGGGGGTGGGGAGTCAAAAGATGTAATTACATGCCAGCGGGAGGAGGGCAAAACATGTAATTATATGCCAGCAGGGGGGGGGAAGCAAAAGAGGTAATCATATGCTAACGGGGGGTGGGGAGTCAAAAGATGTAATTACATGCCAGCGGGAGGAGGGCAAAACATGTAATTATATGCCAGCAGGGGGGGGGAAGCAAAAGAGGTAATCATATGCTAACGGGGGGTGGGGAGTCAAAAGATGTAATTACATGCCAGCGGGAGGAGGGCAAAACATGTAATTATATGCCAGCATGGGGGGGGGGAAGCAAAAGAGGTAATCATATGCTAACGGGGGGTGGGGAGTCAAAAGATGTAATTACATGCCAGCGGGAGGAGGGCAAAACATGTAATTATATGCCAGCAGGGGGGGGGAAGCAAAAGAGGTAATCATATGCTAACGGGGGGTGGGGAGTCAAAAGATGTAATTACATGCCAGCGGGAGGAGGGCAAAACATGTAATTATATGCCAGCAGGGGGGGGGGAAGCAAAAGAGGTAATCATATGCTAACGGGGGGTGGGGAGTCAAAAGATGTAATTACATGCCAGCGGGAGGAGGGCAAAACATGTAATTATATGCCAGCAGGGGGGGGGGGGAAGCAAAAGAGGTAATCATATGCTAACGGGGGGTGGGGAGTCAAAAGATGTAATTACATGCCAGCGGGAGGAGGGCAAAACATGTAATTATATGCCAGCAGGGGGGGGGGGAAGCAAAAGAGGTAATCATATGCTAACGGGGGGTGGGGAGTCAAAAGATGTAATTACATGCCAGCGGGAGGAGGGCAAAACATGTAATTATATGCCAGCAGGGGGGGGGAAGCAAAAGAGGTAATCATATGCTAACGGGGGGTGGGGAGTCAAAAGATGTAATTACATGCCAGCGGGAGGAGGGCAAAACATGTAATTATATGCCAGCAGGGGGGGGGAAGCAAAAGAGGTAATCATATGCTAACGGGGGGTGGGGAGTCAAAAGATGTAATTACATGCCAGCGGGAGGAGGGCAAAACATGTAATTATATGCCAGCAGGGGGGGGGGGAAGCCAAAAGAGGTAATCATATGCTAACGGGGGGTGGGGAGTCAAAAGATGTAATTACATGCCAGCGGGAGGAGGGCAAAACATGTAATTATATGCCAGCAGGGGGGGGGGAAGCAAAAGAGGTAATCATATGCTAACGGGGGGTGGGGAGTCAAAAGATGTAATTACATGCCAGCGGGAGGAGGGCAAAACATGTAATTATATGCCAGCAGGGGGGGGGCAAAAACAGGTAATTATATACCAGCAGGGGGGGGACACATTTTACGACCGCCCCGGATGCTACATTACTGTATATCATCATCATCATGATCATCATCATCATCATCATCATCATGTGCTGTCCTTCGTGCCCGAAGACGACTTCCTGTGAACCATCATTCTCCACTTGTCACAGTCGTTACTGAGGGTCTGCCAGCTTCCAGTAGGGATCAACCTGTCACTATATATATATATATATATATATATATATATATATATATATATATATATATATATATATATATATACTAGCAAAAGTACCCGTCGTTTTATTATACAATCCCTATTTAAGTTAAAACATACTTTTCAAAGTATTATTATGTACATCTATATCAAAAACACTTGTAAACGTTTTTTTTTAATTTTTTAATTTTTTATTTCCATACTTTGTGGACGAGGCGCGTACGCAGACCCCACAATTTTAACGAATCATTATTTTGCAAGATCAAACATACCCATTCCTGTGTCTCGATACATCTTCTATTATTATATGTGATCAGTTTTCTATAATAGTCAACCATATAGGAGCCTATTCGTGACCAGACACACACACAAACACAGCTTTATATTATAGATAGATATGCAAAGCAGCAGCACGCAGGCTCCTTCAGTCTTGGACAGACTATGGATAACCACGAAGAGTTGATTGCGCGTGAACTTGTTGTGGTAGGAGGTGCGCAATCTCCAACCACACCTATCCTGAGATGACATTGTTAAATACTAGTGGCAAGTTAAGTACAGGACGACTGGAAGTAAATGCCGAGATAAGCGGGGAGCACATACATCACCTAGAATTCCCAAATGGTCACACATCTGGTACTAACCAGGCTCAACATTGCTTAACTTCGGTGATCTGACGAGAACGATTATGGTATATATATATATATATATATATATATATATATATATATATATATATATGTATATATATATATATGTATGTATAGTAAGTTATAAAATGTATATGGCGATTAAGCTACACTGAATATTCCGCGTTTCATCCACACTAGGACTCCTCAGGCTTATGCGCGCATAAGCCTGAGGAGTCCTAGAGTAAATGAAATAGTTATATATATATATATATATATATATATATATATATATATATATATATATATATTACAGTTTTATCAAAAAAAGCTAGATTGATATACGCCTGCGATGTTCACATTTTTCTATTTAAACCTTTACTAGATATTTTACCGACTAAAATCAAATCAGATGTGTTCCAGAAGAACGACTCCTTTATATATTGATTTCAAGTCTGTAGACCAAAAATTGACTGGGTAGTTTAGAAGAGACAGTTTCGCACACATACACAGACAAGTTCACTTATATATATATATATATATATATATATATATAGAGAGAGAGAGAGAGAGAGCAAGATATATATAGAGAGAAATAGATATATTTCTAACGATTGCAAACTTTTTCTAAATGTTTTTTGAAGACTCTTTGCAATCAAATGTGATTTAAACAATGCCTGTAAGTAGGTTTTATGGTCCCAGCAATGAAGAAAGAATATATTCATGAGTACCAGCACAGAACTTTTGTTTTTCGTCTATGTATCAAAAATATAAATGAATAATCCATTGACAGTTTTTTTCTAACATCTTATTATCTACGGAGTACAATCCCACTGGATTGCTTCCCTGCTGACGATATTATAGTCGTCCCTTAATCCGATCTCAATAAAAACGTGGTTAGTTTCTTAGGTAATCAAACCTTGCTTTTTTAATCAATCATTTTCAATGCTATGATAATATTCTACATCAGTTTAATTGAGCTTTATGATTGAATGACTTTTGAGTCTTGGGGAGTGCTGAGAGATGAATATGACAGATATACAGAATAAGAAAAATATAATCTAAGCAGTAAGTGTTTATCCGGCCGCTCCTGTTAAAAAGCGAACGATAAATTAATAAACTGTTTGTTAATATATGTTTCACACACGTTTGTAAGCAGTTGTAAACGAAATAATTGATTGTAGTCCTTAAATACCAAAGTAAAACAAAGCAAAATTGTTACCTTGCGGAAATTTCCAATATTTTTGCAACTCTTTTTAACTAGTATTATCAAATATATTTGAATAAAGAAAATACTATATTAGTATTAAGAGTTTATATCAAACAAATAGCTACTTTGTCCAACCCACTCTATCTAAAAAGTATATTAATAAAAACAAATACACAGTAAAACGCCCAAACCCGAGACTCAATAAAAACCTACCAAATTGGCTCCTAAATTGGAGTTTCTATTCACAAATAGTAGAGGGCTTAGAACAAACCACGATTATAAAGAATCCGCCATTTTTAAAAATTCCCCCAATATCTTAGCACTAGACTAAACTAATCTAAACTCATTAACCCGTTCTAATCATATTGGTATACCAGAATACCTCTAACTCTTCTGTAATGACTCATAAAATATGTATGAACCCGGAGTCTATATCTGTAAGATCCATTCCCTAATAAGAAAACCATACAGAATCTTAAATCATAGTGATAGCTACTTATATTTCCTGTACCCCTCTTTCTCACAACCTCAATTACGTATCTAATAGTATAGATAAAGTGCTTCCCTTGATCCAGGCGTCTAAATTAACATATTTAGCGATTTTAATGTTCACCAAAAAATGAACTAGATTTCCTGAGCTACGCAAACCCAGCAAATAACAGCACTCGTAATTTTCCGTAGTATTCCTTTTAATAAACCGTAATTCTCTTCACCCATCTTTCAGATCATCAACAAGCAAGCTTCACATCTTGACGTTTTTTAACAATACTGCCAAAGTCTACTACGATGGATAATCATAGTCAACGCATATATTCTTGTCATTTAATAAATATAGGGGATATCAGATTAAACGTTCGATCCCAAATGATGAGATACTATCCATTTGGGACAATGCGTCTTCTCTCGCTGTAAGACAGTGCGCAAAGAATAAAACTGAATGGCTCGAAAAAAACTATATAAGGATACGCCCTTACTTCGGAATTTCATAGTAAGCATCACTTTTGCAAATGTTTAATTTCGATCAATACAGCTACTGCATAGGAAGCGAGCATTCCGTCTTTTCAACCATCATAAGCCAGCGACAAATAGTTAAAAAAATAAAGCATTAAGAAATCACAACCGTAACTGAAAGTAGATATACTTAGATATCAAAAAACCTCATCGAATCATATAAATTTGGAAGTTTTTATTTCTGGATTAATCTATAATAGCATGAGGGACAATGGACAATCATGATAAAGACGTTACTTGCAGAGAAATAGATATATCACATGGGCTTGCTTCCCCTTGAACTCGACCTTAGATCCGCTCGCCAATATTGACAGAAACCACACTAGATTTTCTCATCATATTCCTTTCTCTATATTCTGGATATAACAGTGACATGTATAAATGTTGGTACTTGTACTTATCTCTGTTATAATAATTAAATATGCCCGGTACACACGTTTCCCTAAACTCTAGAACGCTGCTTAATCTTTCTCGCTCAATAGTTGAAAAATGCATCTGTGGCACCAGTTTTAAAAAACTCTTGTGAAAAAATTATTGTCACATAAGTCTCTTTTTAATTGTTAAGCAATGTAATGATAATGTGCCACCTTGAATCTGCTAAGCTCCTTTCTGACAAAAAAACATCGCATTCTAACGTAGATACAATAACAGTTATTTAAAAAAAAAAACATCCGTTATACACTGAACACGTATTGTAACGCTATGACAGTAGCACTTGATTTACATAAGGCCTATAACCAGAAAATTAACACTTATGGCATTACTGTATGCATATTGAACATAATCAGACTCTTCTTAAGTAGAAGAAGCACGCAGACCATTCTCGATGGTTGTACATCTAATCACATTTGTGCGGATAGGCTCCAAGTATCTATACTTTGATTTTTGATATACTACTCCCCATGAGTGACATCCCTAATTCAATCGCGTCCGAGATGTGTATCTCGTATGCATGTGTGTGGCCCGGCGCTGTATGCTGAATGTTTGGGCCAATCGAATACCCTGATGTAAGGCAATTACTATATTCTCAGAGAATGACGCCGTTTAGTAGTAGAATGAGGCTAAATATCAATCATGATATTCAATTGTACCGGGAAAAATCTAATTTTGTTTTACAATATTAAGAAAACTTTAAGAAATATTTTCATTTTGCCTGCTGAATTATAGAAAATATCATTGCTAGGAAGACCGAAAAAAACAATGCGTTCGTCTTGTAACCACTTGATCTCCACTAATAAAAACGATAGTTTTCTTATTTTTTCATTTCATGTGAAGTTGCTAAATGATATTTTCGGGAAAATGAGATCAGTTTATTGAAGAACATTTTAGATTTATTGACGTTCCAAATTTTGCCAGAGCGAAGACATCTGAAGGGCAAACATTCGCGTTTCCTGACCTTTTGACTCTAATGTTTTTGCGGACCTGCGGGGTGCCAAATAAGAAAAAAATCGAATCTCAGATGAAAATTGAAAATACAAACGCCAGGCCAGAGTTGGTCGTTCGCCACCCGGAAATCAATGACTTCATGCCCGTAAAAGTGTTTCTTAGCCAAAAAAATCTTGCACCAACGTCCTTTAATATTGGACGCAATTGATAGGGCAGGGTTCTAGTCAGCTTTATAAAATAATAATAATGGCACCATTTGTAAGATGAATCTATTCAATCTACGCGTTTATCGATGAAAATGTTATTAAACTGTAAAGTCGCTGGTCGGAGAAACGAACAAGTCCTATTATTTAAAGGTGTGGCCTACGTCAAAGCACCGAGAAAAGAAGGTTCCTTTTCAGACTGAAGTACTGTAGACAGATTAAGATACCATTTTCAAAATTGTAAATCGCTTCGGACAGGACATAGAACCCTCTTATGTAAAATGTTAAAAAAATAAGAAGAAAAATATTACTTCAACATAAAAAAACTAGCAAACGATAAATATTAGATAAGAATATTTCAACATAGGCAACAACAATTCTAGCCCATTTGTCAGAAACATGCTTTATAAAACGTAAGAACTGAAATGCCGCCGAAAGTGAACCCACATGCTACTCTCGTACAACTTAACCGTGACAAGAGAGTTACCAATATAAGAGTGCTACAGAGAACCTTGATGTGTTTATGCGAACTGCATTTCCAGTGATTAAAATGTTAATTCACCCTCCTCAGAGAATGACATTCAGACTGGAAGATATACTTATAAAAATGAATAAATGCATCTACAAATGAAATTTTAATCATAAGCGTGACAAGGCAAAAATAAATAATGTTCGTATTATGTGATGTTATCGTATATTATAATTTTCGAACTATTGTTCTAATCTTAGGTGTTATTTCTCAATGTTTCCATGTGATATACGATGTAATTTTTGACCTTATTCAGGTGTAGACTCTTAAACTTGTGAGTCGTTCTGTCGAACTCTGGTATCTGCACGGAATTTCAAAACGAACCGTATCTTTAATCCACGAGGTCGTAGGCCCTTGTTCCGTCAGCCATGACAGGCTAGAAATCCTAAATAATTCGCAGTGTCACTTGCACTGAGAATTGAACATTTGCCCCCCCCCCAAAGTGTTACTTACGAATGAATTTTACTTAGTACTGTATATGGAAAGTGAATATCTCATATTGACTGTAATTTTTAGAAGGTTTCAGTCGATGTCATCATCGACCTTCTTCAAGTGTAACTTGGCGAGTTTTTCTGTCGAACCCGTGAATCTAAACGTTGTGAGAATAATCCTTAAGATGATAACAATAGTCCGAATAAGCTAAATAATAAGAATTATCAATATTACTCTAACAGCACACAGAAACGTGATAAACTATTATGTTAGTGCCTAGCGCGTAAGGCTTAAGGTTAGAGTCTAAAATATATGTTAATTAAAATCAACATTTTAAAGAGTGACCAGAAGACAGAGCTTCTTACATAGATACCAAAACCAACCGAAACAGTAAATGCAAGTGTAATGGATTCAAATAAGTTTCCTTAGATGATTTCTTGTCAGAAATGTACCACGTGCTTTCTGCTTTGTTTAAACGAAATAACGAAATACGAAATACGAGGGGCCTGCAATAAGTGATGCCCGTGACCCACTTCCATTTGTCTGATCTAGCTAAAATGTTGCATGTGCAATGATGCATGTCTCTACGGGTAATGTGACAAATTACAGCTCTAAACTAATTGTGGTTTCTGTTTTACAGGTGTTTGAACTGAGTAAAGTGTGAAATGGAGCCTGTTGAATGTCGAGCAGTGATCCGGCTTTTTGTATTTGAAAGGACGCACACCACAGAAGACTTGATGAAATGAAAGAAACTTATGGTGATAATGGCCCATCATATGGCCTTGTAAAACCCTGGCATCGTGAATTCAAACATGGCCGGAAGTCTGTGAAAACAACTCCCGTACCTGCTCGACCCCCATTCTGCCATTGATGAAGCCGTCAAGTTGAGGCTGCCATTTTGGAAGATCGCCGCATTACTATTCGCCAAATAGCCCAAGATGTCAAGATTAGTACAGTGTCTGTGGAAACTATCACTCATGACCATTTGCGTATGCATAAGGTGTCTGCCAGATGGATTCCCAGGTTGCTCACACCATTCCAGAAGCGAGAACACGTCGAGTGATCGAGGATGAATTTGGAAATATGCCAAGAAGATGAGTCAAAGTTTTTCAAAAGACTGATTGCACAGAATGAAACCTGGGTCCATCACTATGATCCTGAAGCCAACGCCCAGTCAATGCAGTGAAAACACTTGGACTCACCACCTCCAAAGAAGGCAAGGGTGCAGCCCTCCGCTGGCAATGTCATGCTCACAGTCTTCTGGGACCAGGAGGGAGTAGTGATGACAGATTTCCTGGCAAAGGGAACCACAATTAAAGGAGCCTATTATGCTTCACTTTTGAGGAAATTAAGGAAAGCTATCAAAATCAAGAGGCGGGGCAAGATTAGCAAATGTATACTCCCCCTGCAGGACAATGCACCGGTCCATATATCGCTTGTCGGCAGATCAGAAGCACGGGCGTGTGGTTATGAAAATCACCCCATCCTCCATACTCTCCTGACCTTGTACCCTCTGACTTTCATCTCTTCCCAGCCATGAAGTTGTTTTTGAAAGGAGATGATGCAGCCTTGATTTTTTTGGTTGGAGGACTAACCTGGGGTGTTCTACAAAAACGGTCTCCAGAGGTGCATCAAACGATGGGAGAAATGCATAACTCTGGGTGGTTCCTATGTAGAGAAAGACTAATAACTGTGCCAAGGTTCGTTGCTCTACTCTTATGGGAAGTGGATAAGGGGCATTACTTATTGCCCGCCCCTCGTATCTTTCTTATTCTTAAATAAGATTTACAAACTAACAAGCATGTATGCTTGGCGTTGCCCGAGTATTTGGAGGTGCGTGTTACGCTCCCCTCAAAAAAAGGTTTAGTAGGCAGGCAGGCTCGAACCCGTACTATAAAGGAGGAAAAGAACGTGAAAAAATATGACATGCTTGCCGTTGCGTCCATCGCTAAACCGGATGTAGCGAAGTTTTAAATTTAGGCTAATCAATCGAAAGAGGGGATGATTTTCGAAAATACTGGTGAAAATAGTGACTCCTCTCTATAGGAAAGTGCCTAGTTGAGGGTGAACGACTTACTTTATTTTTTAGCAAATTTTATGATATTCGCCGTCCAAAGTATCGAGCTTTAAAAGGATGCCGATCTCGTGATAATCCGTCGCCTCTGTCGAAAGTTTTAGGCAGACATACATACATGCATACATACATACGTTAAACAGACCGGTAAGATTTATATTATACATTATTAAACTAAAACATACAGATTGTTTGTTTACCTAATTTTTTTTCTTACAAATTTAGTTTTTCTTCGGTTTAAGGTTTTTCATTTAATATATTAAATATGAAAAGTGTTTCAGTCTATACTGGTTTCCTATTACGTGAATTAATAAAGCATTTTGGGGGGAATCAGAAAAATTCAAATTTTCAACGGTCAGCATCATACTATTCCCACCTGATTACCCTACATGGCGTTATACGACACATGCGATGTTAAGCTGTTGGACGACACGAGAAACAAAAAGTCGTTTAACGTTCAGTTTATATTATATTCAAACATGAATTTTATTTAAATGTATTTCAAATGCAATTTAAACATTAGTGAGTTGAGCGATAAGGTAAATAAGCTGTCGAGAGGGAAGGCTACAAAACGATGCATATTCTGTTCTGATTACTTGACATCCTCTGGAGTCCGGAGTTAAATACCATTTAGTTGAAAACAGCCAATAAACACGATTATATACAAGTTTACACGGTAAGATGTTTCTCCCAAACAACAATAATTTCTGTTCGTCCCTAGAGTCATGTGGATATTTTTTACTGTTCCGATCGAATCACACATGCACGCAATTAACGAAAGTAATTTCTATAACATGATATACGATTTGTTCTTCAGTTCAGTAATTTTTTCCCCGTATCACAACTTATGTGTCATTAAGATCTAGCAAACAAAACACGCACATGCACACATCCGCACACCTCTACACACACATCGTACACAAACAAATATCTATACTCCTATAAATTCGCTTTTCTTTTGTGGCTATTGATATTCATATTAAAACCCCTCTTTTCTATTTATTTAAAAAGAAAATACAATTTCTTACATATGGTTTGTGGAATTGCATTCACTAGTAAAATATCTAGCTAATTTGCATATTCTTTTAAACATTCATTTTAATTAAATCCCTATGAGTTGCTTCAGTTTTCTAATGGGATAATAATCTCTAGGTAACTACGAGCATTTCAGCCCGGCGTTGCCCGGGGTTTGGAGGTTTATGTTGAGATTAAAAAAAGCGGTCATTTTTTTTTATTTGACCCCTATTATGGTCCCTTAACATTTATTGTTTTTGCTCAAATCAAGTAATTAATTTAGATCCATACCCATGTATCTAAAATTCCAATTGTTTATACCAAAAATTGGCGGAGGAGTTTGGTAGAGTTCTCAAAGGTCACATCGTTGAACTTTGACCACTTAACAGCGAAATTTCTGGCCGAAAACGGATAAGAAAGATTTTTCCAAATCTCAGTAACCTGTATATCAAATTTCGAATCTGTAGACTTACAATTAACAGAGTTATTGCGTAGGGAAATGAACACAGACACACAGAAACACAGACAGACACGTTCACTTTTATAGATATACTACTATTTCAACCCGACGTTTCCTGGGTTTTTGGATGTGTGTGTTGAGCAAAAAAACAAAAGGTTGTAGTAGGAAGGCAGGCTCGTACCCGTACCTCGATGGAGGAAAAGAACGGGGAAAAACATGACGTCTTTGCTGGTATGACCATCGCCAAACCGGAAGGTACGTAGATTTTAATTAAGGCTAGACAATCGAAAGGAGAGGATGGCTTTCGAAAATATCGGCGAAAAAAAGCGACCCCCCCTGTAGAAAAGTGCCCAGTTGAAGGTGAAGATATTAATGTTTTTTAGCCAAATTTTCGATATTTGTCGTCTGAAAAGTCGAACTTCAAAACGATACTGATCTTGGTAAAATCTGTCGCCTTTGTAGAAAGTTTTAGGCAGACAAGCAAAAATACATACATACATACATTTATATATTGGTAACTAAAAAATTTCGGCCCAAACCGATTAAAAAGCTTGCCCTATCTCTGAATACCCTTTATGTAAAATTTCAAATGTTTAGAACAGAAATTATCTGAGTAATTTGAGAGAGGCCGCAGAGGTCAATTTTTTAAAAAAATTTGACCTCGATAATGACCCCTTAACATTTATTGCTTTGGGCTTAAATCAAGTTATTAAGTTAGATATATGTCCAATGAACCTATATCTAAATTTCAAGTGTTTACACCCAAAATTGGCGGAGCAGTAAATAACATTCAGTTCCGCTTCACATTTCTCATATACTCACGACAAATAAGAGCCGCTCTTTCACAGACACCTCTACAGCCATATATATATATATACATAAAGAGGGAAATATTATATGTGTATATTAGTATCAATACTAGCGGGACCTGTGGACATTCCCCAGCGGAGTCGTTCATATTTAATATATTGATATTGGCATTCTGTTGATGTTTGGCGTAAATTGAGCCCTAATTTTATTGTAGTTCTTTTGTTAAAACTGTAAAAGTATTTATCTAAGCTAGCAAGGACGCTCGACGTTGGCCGACTGAAAAATACGGTTTAATATAATATTTTAATTTATGCAGATTTAGTATATGTTATTTTACAGACAATTTTCTATCGATTTTTATATATTATAAAGTTGTGATTAAAAAATATGCACTTGACTTGGTGCATAAGCTTGAATGGAAACCGAATATATATATATATATATATATATATATATATATATATGTATATATGAAAGTTTAATGATTTTATCGAAGCCAAAACCAAAACTTATGAAGAATTCTTGGTAAAATTAGTTATAAAAACTTATATGACTTGAAATAAAAACAAAAAAGTTGTTTCTTAATAGTATTGATTCTGACAAACATTTAAGTTGCGTATGTACAAAAAATAGCCAAACAGAATACATCTTTCATTTACTTGCTTATAATCAACCAATCACAATGATTTTAGTAGGCAAAAGCAGGATAAGAAAGACCTGGAATGACTCAATGAGACATGTCCTCAATTGATGGCACATAAATAATATAGTTTCATGGAGAAAGTCATTTTGTGTCACCTTGGCTAATGTGAAACCCATGTCTGATATGGAAGAGGTGCAGAAAATGAAGAGGAAGATCGAAAATAATTCAGTATTAATATATAAATGATAGTGGTTATGCGTATTATTGTGTTAACTATAAGACTTAGAGACTGAAAGCAAAAATAGTGTCAACCATTTTGGAATTGTGACTAGTAAAAATGCAGGTACTACCAACATCTTATATTTATCTAAAAACAGTTTCAGAATTTTACAACTATTCAGGTGGGTAGAAAATTTAATCTTGTGTTTGTTAAAAGTTATTTGTTGGCTATTTACATATGGCATAACTAAAAGAAGACACAAGTGCAACATCACTTCCGATTTTGGGATTTTGTCAATCATGCCGAATTCCTTTATTTTCTTTTAAAGTTGATGAGTTGCTATTCTTCTGATAAGTTAAGGATGAAGTAAATTAAAAAAATGACATAATTGCATGAATGATTCTGCGCTACGAAACAGGTGCTGTCAAGAATTGAACATTTCAACATGCTAAAAAAACGGTAAAATGGACATCTTGAAATTTGGAATATAGACTTTTCTCATTTAAATGCTCTGTAATTATATCGAGCTTCATAAATTAATGATTTGGTAGAAATAAAAGGTGAAATACAATTGAATAAGCATATTTTCCCATATATATATATATATATGTGTGTGTGTGTGTGTGTGTGTCTTTAAAGATACTATGTTAGAATTAGGCACACAAAAATTTACTCATTTTCAATATGTTGATATTTTATCTTGCATATAACTGTTTCAATCTCAGTGTTGGCGTATAAATATATTTTTCTAGACTTTCAGAAGTCTGGAAAAAATTAGGCACATGTAACAGAAAAAGAAATGTCAGTTACTCACTACTACAGAATCCAACAAATTATTGAAGGGGAAGTATATATTAATTTAACATGTAGATAAAGCATGCTTGATACTGTATATATATTTTGTGTATTAAAAAAATATGAATAACCGCTTTGTTTATATATTATTCCTTAAATTGGAATTCATTTTTGAGATGAGCATTATATATATTAATTTATTTTATTTCAGACTATTATTATCATCTTTATTAGTTGTTGAAAAACAACAATCACTGTGTTGATAAGAAAGTCCTGGATTCATGGTCTCTGAAAAAACTTGACAAATTGGTTGTCAACACGTGCTTGTGTAAAATTACAATTGATGAACTGTTGATGAATTATGTATTTCAACACTGAGTACTGAAATAATTGCATGCAAGACCAACATTTTGAAAATGAGTGCATTTTTGTGTGTATTCCTTCTAACGCGATATCTTTAAAGACAAATATTTGTAGCTCTAGTATAACATTGAGCTATCTAATTGAGAATTTGATATTTATTTATATGTAGTTTATACCAGTTATAAAATATTCTTAAATATATTTTAATTTATGCAGGTCCATATTTATTATTATAGAGACAATACTCTATTTATTATTATATTGTACCTAATATATATCAGTGATTTTAAAAGTAAAAAAAGAAATATAACTTGGGTCCCATCAGCTAGAATCAAAATCAAAACATGTAGCTCTCCAGCCTTATTTGTTACCATCTGACCAAAATCCATACATCTAAAAAATATAATGAAAGATACAATTGTATACTTGCACAGGCATACAAACATGTTTAGTCAATGCTTGCCAAGTTCCATTTTTTTTCAATTTTGACACCTTGGCATCTATTTTTATTGGCTAAAAAACAAGTCAAATTTGTTCCACAGGTCCAGATCTATATATATATATATATATATATATATATATATATATATATATATAGTTTCAAGTCTGTAGACCATAGATGGATAGAGACTGTTCCTCAGAAATACAAGACCACTATCTCTCTCTCTCTCTCTCTCTCTCTCTCTCTCTATATATATATATATATATATATATATATATATATATATATATATATATATAAATATATATATATATGCTAGAAATTATTCTCTATTAGAGTAGATAAACTTAGGACTTTATAAAAAAAAAGGTTAGCACTTTTTTGAACAATAAAAAAATGTAAATTAAATATTTTACACATCCGAACGTAACGACTTTTATTCTATAAAAAGATAGGCACTCGACCAAGTTATCCGGAAGTAGAAACCTTCTTTCGCTCTCGAAAGACATATGCCAGCTACCAATTGACAAAACGACGGCGGACGGAATCTCTAGTGCAAAAATGTTAAGTATTTTTTTTGTTTTAAAACTAATCCTAAATGTTTTTATGTTACCTTGTTTTTAAACTTGTTTTTCGTGTTTTATTTATGTATTTTGTCTGTATTCCCCTGTCTTGTCTGTATTCTCCTGTATTATCCGTCCCCCCCTCATGCTACAAAGTTAAACGATAAAAACAAACAAAATGCCGGCAACTAACGATAAAAGAAAAATGCCGGAAATTATTCTCTATTAGAGTAGATAAACTTAGGACTTTATTTAAGTATTATACTTAATATATACTATTACTGCAAGCTTGCCTGTATTGAAAATGCTTGCTTCTTGCTGGCAAATCAAACCATCTAATATAATTAGCCTTATGTTCAAGTACATTCGAAATATAATACAGTGCAAAGAAACAGTTACTCATGAAAACGAACCTCCTAAAGTAAAACCTTGAATAATTATCTAAACTCGAATGTAAATTAATACTAAGCCGACTATACAAATTGATAATTGTTAATTATTGGATTTTAATTAATTATAAGATGAAACTCTAATGATTTAAACTCGATAGATAACGACACACTTCAACCCATTAATATGGGAGGGGAGATTATCATAAAAAAGTTTCCTGAATTGTTAACTTAGCACCGGACTTAATACTTAGATATTCACTTGTCCCCATTCCCCTCCTTCCTCTAGATAATACAGTGGATGTGTTATCGGCAGCTCCAGTAACTCTCGCTTCTCCTATTTTGTCATTCAGTCCTCATTCAATGAGTGATTTTTCTGACAAAGGGTGAAGAAAAATCTGCTTAAAGGTTGTTACTACTTGGTGACTAGTAGTCTGAGATGTCGGAAATTTTTCTGTCTCTGTCTGTCCTTGTGACCATGTCACTAGTAAGGGTGCTGGAGGTAAAAGTTTTTTCTGGGCTGACGTTATCCGCCTGATAGTTAGGGACCACAACCTTGGATTAACCACTAAGGAGGTTGTCCTATCAGCAGACGCAAAGTGCTGGGACTCCTGTATTGCCATTTGGTGAGTGGATCTGGACAATGCAGTAGTCTCTGGTGGGGCCTCTCGATGCCATACTAGTGGGTAATTGTTACGGCTTTATCTTTTCGTGTGCTACAAAGAATTTTCCTGTCTTTTTCTCTCTTACCTTCCCTCTATGTACTGCTTTAACCAAGTATGCCGACCTATTCCACAAATCCCCAAACCTCAACATGAAATATCTCCAGAATAAAAACTCGATTAAACCTAGAACCCCATCTTCCAACGTAGACCCCTACTACCAGGTCTCCTTCTCCAACATCAGGGGTCTACGTTCCAACCTTCCAGAGGTTGAAACCCAATTACAGGAGACGAAACCGGACATATTATTTCTAAGTGAAACTGGAATAGGGCCGACCACTTCCCTAGATGAGTTCATAATTAACGGATACTCTAATTTAACAGCTAAATCTGACACCCAAGATCGCCATAGGCATGGAATATGTGCCTACATTAAGGATGGCTTCCCGTGTGGAAGGATATCTGTAGAGAAGATCCTAATTTACCCTATATGTGCTTCAGGGTTGCACTTGCTAACACCACTGCATTTATATTTGCCCTCTATCGGCCCCACAACAGCGGAGTTACTATCTTTAAGAGCATATCTGAGAAAATAGACCACATACTGTCTTCACATCCCTCGGCTAACATTCACATCTGTGGTGACTTAACCGTCCATGACGTGGAATGGCTGACCCATTCAAATAAGACAGATGATGAGGGGAGGTTTTGTCATGATTTTGCCATTGATTATGACCTCACTCAGATTGTTCGCGAACCCACCCGTGTGCCCGATACACCAGGTCAATATGCAAGCCTCTTAGACCTTTTTCTCTCAACTTCCCCTGAGCTATGTTCATGTTCCGTTCATTCTCCTCTAGGATCCTCCGACCACTCCGTCGTATCAGTTAAGATAAAAAACGAAATGTAAGAAGCCCCCAGACCCACCCCTCCACCGTACTGTATACCGATACTCTATGGCTGACTGGGATAGCTTCCGTACATTCATATATGATTTACCTCTGCACTACATGTTTAAAAAGGAAGTGTCCTCTATAGTATCAGATCTGACCGAATGGTTTCTTGTAGGCATAAACCAATTCATACCATCTAAAAAATTCCAACAAAAACCTAACAGCCAGCCATGGTTCTCCCCAGAATGTGCTGCTGCTATCGCGCACAGAAATCACTTTTTCCATTACTATGAACGTAATAGATGCACTGAGACTAAAGCTGCTTTCAGGACTGCCAGCAACCACTGTAAAAGAGTAATAAAAAATGCAAGAGAGCTATATTCCCAGTCTGTTAAATCCAAGGTAGCTGATCAGCGGCTTGGATCCCACCAGTTTTGGCAAATAACAAATAGGATCCTGAACAGAAGTGTGCGTTCTATCCCAACCATTATCAATGGACCAGAGCTCATATCGTCAGCGTTAGACAAGGCCAAACTATTTGCAAAGAACTTTGCAGCTAATTCTGCCCTATGCGACGAAGGCCATCAATTCCCCATATTTCCTCCTATAACACAGAACACGCTAGGTAACATACAAATATCCGTGCATGAGGTCGCCAAGCTAATAAAGAACCTAGATTCCAGTAAAGCAACTGGCCCTGATGACATCCCAATTATAGTGTTTAAATAGCTTCAACCAGAACTTGCTCCCATACTTACAAAACTATTTAAGCGCTGCCTTAAAGAGAAGTGCTTTCCGACTCCCTGGAAGACCTCATCAGTTTGCCCTGTATTTAAGAATTCAGGTGATAAGTCATCTCCCTCTCAGTACAGACCTATAAGTCTCCTGTTTGTTACGATAAGTTGCTGGAATCCATATTAAATAGAGAAATAGTCAACCACCTCAGCAGAAATAACCTTCTTAGTGACACACAATATGGTTTCCGCTCTGCAAGATCTACCGCAGATGTGCCGACGGTTATATCCCACAGGAATAGTGAATCTCTTGACAAAGGCTTCCTTTCTAGGGCAATTTCTCTTGACATATTAAAGGCCTTCGACAAGGTATGACATAAGGGTCTACTTCACAAGATTTCCAGCTACGGTATAACTGGAAATGTTTTCTCAATCATTAAATCATTTCTCTCCGATAGGCTCATAAGAGTAGTGGTAGATGGACAAAAATCGGAGGCCTGCAATATAAATGCTGGAGTCCCTCAGGGGTCAATCCTGGGCCTAACTCTCTTCCTGATCTACATCAATGACCTCCCTAAACACATGCTTAAATGATTCGTTGACATCTATGCTGATGACACGACCATCTACAGCAACCCATCAAAGGCTGTAAATGACAAGGTTCTCTCTGATTCTCTCTCCTCTGATCTCGAGCGCGTGGATCAGTGGAGGAAGATGTGGCTGGTTACCTTTAATGCATCCGAAACCAAACTCCTATCCTTACATGACCAACGCTCTGAACCCCAGCTAGCATCAATTGTGATGGATGGCTCTCGTCTGGGTGAGGCCCCGTGTGTTGACAAGCTTCTGGGTTTGACCTTTACTCCTGATCTGAAATGGAACACGTACATCAAGTCTGTTGCCAAGGTCGCTGGAAAGATGGTGGGATCCTTCTACCGCCCCAGAAGATATCTCACTACTGATGCAATTCTCTATCTATATAAAAGCCAAGCACGTCCAAGGATGGAATACTGTTGCCATATCTGGGCAGGAGCTGCTAAAAACAGCATATCCTGCCTTGACAGAGTACAAAATAGACTTCGTGGCTTAGAGGGGGATGCCCTTTTCTCTACCCTGCAACCTCTCTCCCACAGAAGAGACGTTGCGAGCCTATCCTTGTTTTATCGTAATTTCCATGGCAGGTGCTCGTCTGAACTCCAATCTCTGGTCCCCCCTCGCCAATCTTTCACGAAAAACACCCGTCTAGCTGAATCCACTGTGAAAGATTTCCCCCACTCTTTATCTGTGCCTAAATCAAAACGCGGATTCCATGAACAAAGCTTCTTTCTTAGAACTGCACGCCTGTGGAACTCTGTTCCGTCTGCCTGCTTCCCTCCGGACTACAACTTCAATGTCTTCAAGTCCAATGTGTACAAATTACTAATGAACCGCCCCCTTAATTAAACACTTCATCAAATCTCCACACTAACGTAATGTACTTGCAATAACCCTTATCCCTGAGTTGCTTCCGGGGCTTGATAAGTGGTGATCACTGTGTAAAAAAAAAAAACTTGAGTGCCATCAGCTATAATCGAAACTGAAAATAAAACTTATGAAGAATTCTTGATAAAATTCTTTATTACAAGAAATGGAAGGTCATAACAATTAAACGACAGTCACTCGGAAGAAAAAAGATGTAAACATGACATACAACATAACACACACGCTATTGTATTAATATATAGATAATAAAAAAGAACTACGATAACAAGCATGAAGACGAATAAATTGTTTTGTTGTTGGTTTTTTGATGCAATGTGTCAGATTAAACTCGCAAACTCTTCAGAGGAACAAACGATCCAGAACTCTGACAGATGTTCAAATACAGGTTACAGGCCAGAGACAGGCGTGTCTCTTTTATTATTAAAGTCGTATTTAAGACTTCCTGTTCTGCCTCGTTGTCATAATTCCAAAAATTTCAAATATTGGAAATTATTTATTTTCTTACCTATATTTAATCTTCCTAACTTTATTTTTACACGGCTCTAGTTTTTGCTGTATTTTCATATTAACGTGTCATGAATTTTAAGATGATAATCAAAAAGAGCACCTGCTTTGAGTGGGAAGTAATTCTATACATTACTGTTACAAGCGACATCATATGTCTTTCAAGATTATAGTCATCAGCATTACATTTTTTATCATCATCAGTACAATTATCAACATCACTGTCCACCTCCGTATTCACCTCGCTAAAATCTCCAGTCTCGCCTCTGCAATATCAGCATTCTCTCTTTCAACCCCGTCTCCCTCGATCCCCACCTTCTCTCAGACATATACGTCGAAGTTGTTGTGGCTAACTCTATTTCGTTTTTCTTCTTTTTCCTTTGCAGTAGTTCTGTCTAGAAAAGATAGAATTGTAGGTAAGGTATAATCTGTTTTAGTCTGGTGATTGCATTAAGGTTGCAATATGCGTTGCCATGGCGACACAGATTAAAGCGTCCAAGCAGACGTCACTGAGCGGGAGAAAATAGTGAATAAAACAGCAACAAAAACAAAATGGAACACGCTTTATGAATTCGCCGACGCTTTCAGGCAGAAACGCAAATCACACAGACACACGTTCAGTTCCGCTTTTCGCTTCTTCGCTTCTTCTGTATACACGACGATTAAATGCACACACCCGTGCGCATATATATATATATATATATATATATATATATATATATATATATATATACAGAGTGAGCCAAAAGTAGGTGGACAATGTTGTAAATCTTCTTACCTGAGGAAGTGGCGCTCTTGTCATAATAGAGGCTAATCAGAGTCAGACATCCAGCCATCAATAAAAGTTGGCCTGGCTACCTATCTTCAACTAAAACAAATGTAATTTAACATTTAACTTGATCTGCTTTTCTTTTAAGAGAATTAAGTGTATAGATTTATATCCGAATCGTTGTAATCTTTTATGATGATGTTTTTCTCCGCAAGTAAATCCGATTGATTGATATAAATTATGGTGCACCAATGAAAAGTCGAAATTATGAATCAAACTTATATATTTAAAGGTTAAGAATAGTGGAATAAACATTAATTTAACAACAATCAATATGACCTCGTTTTGCCTTTGTTTTGTTTTTACATATTATTGGCTAAATTGTTGCCAGTTGTAGGATGTATTTTCTGCCACTCTTAACGAAATTTTGTCTCTAATTCTTTTCTTTTTATCATCATTTGTGCATTTGCACTATTTTCCCTAGATCGGGACTTCAAAGTTTCAGTTGTATTTATGCCTGGGGGTTGACGAGGCTATTTCACCAAGTTTGACGTATGGCATGAGGTATTGTCTTATTCGAAGATTACATCACCCGATAAAAAAACTAAGAATTTGCTACAACTTTTGAATAGATGAAATGGATTTGTATTCACATAAAACTTTCAAATTTTCCTCTCAAAGTTTATGAAATAGAAGCTGTTAACTTTCGCAAAAGTTACTTTCTTCAGATCAAACATTTTGGCCCAATCATCAAATGTCTAATTTTCATTTCTTTTTTTTTTTTTTCGCAAATTCCAGTCGTTTTGTTTTGTTTGCCTGATACATGTATGGATTTCACCTTGCCCTGCATCCTTTTCATCCCACTCCTAATAACGTTTTTCTCACTGTACGAGTTGATATGCTTTTGTTTGCATTCTTCCTAAGTTTTTGTTGCATTCTTCCTAATCCAGAAGGAAGCTCTGAAGAACTTTTCTCCGTATCTATAAGGGATGCTCTTTTCAAAGATCTGTCTTTTCAAAAATCTGTCTTTTCAAAGATCTGTCTTTTCAAAGATCGGTTGCAGACTTTTACCGGCCTTATCCTTTTCTGTTTGTAAAGGTTTTGTTTCCTTGTACATTCTAATCCTTGTTTGAACTCCCTTTCCTGAACATTCTATCTTCCTGGCAATTTCTACCTGAGAATACCCTTCACCAGATAAAACGACAATATGTGACATTTTAATCCCTGAAAGCTGCTTATTTGGTGGCATTTTCGATTAAATATACTATTATAGTATTGACAGGTATCAAATATTACCTGAAAAATTAGAAACAACTTTTTAATATGACAACGAATCATTTTGAATGGTGGAAAAAATTTAGAATGAAACCCAGCTAAAAATCTTGAAAGACGCTTTTAAAGCAAATAAATATTACACTCTACTGTTACATATTTTAACTTTGCTCATAACTGTACACTGTACAATTCTTAATCTTTAAATGTGTAGGTTTAAACTATTATCTAAATTTTTTTTTCTAGATGCTCCAAAATTTTGACAACAGCTGTACATCGTGACAAGAAGGCTAATTCATACAGGTGGAAAGGTTTACAGCATTGCCCACCTACTTTTGCCAGTAAATTAAAAATTATATAAATTTAATAATCAGATAAAAATACAAAACAAATATGTTATTTCCTCAATCCATAGATTTTCAAGAAATGGCTCACATAATCAAAGGAACTGCTTTAGGTAGAGTAATGTTTGTAGGGAGTTGTACGTTCTGCTACTTAACAAATATATCAAAACACTAAAACGCTTGCATAAAAATTAAAAAAAAAACAAGATTAAAAGGATTTCCTGGTGTGGTTAGATTCAATTAATAAATGCACAATCGTAAAAATCAATGCAATGAAGAAAATGAACTAAATGTTAATAATTATATTAATAATTATATGGACTTTTATGATGCAGTATTATACAAGCTATAATATGAAAGCATTTCGAAATTTCAATTATGTATTTATATAGTAGCTATTCGTCGACAGGCTGTTTCGCTGTATCACAACTCTTCAGTACGACTAGACTAGCAATCATCCCGAGGCAGGGATCAAACCTACAAGCATCAAGAGCTCCACCCACTGGCCCATGAAATCGGCGTCCGCTAACTAAAGTGTCTAAAGTGTCTATTTATATAAACATTGTGAGCGCTACATTTACAATGGTCGATTAGCTTGTTTTTTTTTTTACAAACAATCGGTTTATTTTATGCTAATTAAGTAGTAGGGGAAACAATTTACGGCAGTGCTTAACCCAAATGGGGGCTTGATACAGTACTAATCCACAGACAGATTATTCAACTGTATATATATATATATATATATATATATATATATATATCTTTATATATATACATATATGTATATATATACCTGTGTGTGTGTGTACGTGCGTAGTGTTTGTATAAAATAAAAAAGAAAGAGAGATTTTTATCCATATGTATATTAAAAGAAGCGCACCCCCCATGGAACCAAATACACGTACTTAAACAACAACAGATGGCACATACAAATTTATTATGTTTACACTATTAACCATTACCTTATTTAACTATAGAACGACATTTTAGACACATTACTTCATAACATTAAAACATTACATTAACATTCCTAGGAGCGATTTGTCATCAACGTCATAACGTACAGAGAAAGTAGTTCCAATTTCACCCCTATTCCATGAGTCCACTTACAACCTCATTTCACCGCGTTAATTCATACATTTTTCTACTTTCCTGTGTCTACCAAGAGGTCAAAGTTGATAGACTTTACCTCTATCAAACTCCTCCGCCAATTTGGGTCTAAACACTTAAAATTTTTGATATAGGTTACCTAGACATGATTCAAACTTTTTAATATATATACACATATGCACGTAAAGTTATGAACAGTACATAAGGGCCCGAGCAAAGTCGGGCTGAACTGCTAGTATATATATATATATATATATATATATATATATATATATATATATATATATAACTACTTCATTTATTCACATGAATTTAATATACGAAAGTATAGATTTATGCGTAAACTTTAAGTATTTACTTCAAAAGTGCTCAATACGTAGGTAGAGCTAGTTAATAATTTATAAAATATATATGGCGATTAAGCTACACTGAATATTCTGCGTTTCATCCAACTATAGGATTCGTCAGGCTTATGCGCGAATTCTGTCGTTGCTTCTTGTTTTTATATATGTTGAGGATTTCTAGTCGGCCAATCAGCTTTCTAGTATCCACCGCGTCCCTTCCTACCAGCCAATGAGCATGCATTTTATCAAACAAAGGATCTGTTTTAGAACTAGGTTAGTGGTTTTAGGTGGCTGCTTTCCCTTTTTTTTACATATAAATATACCTATGTGCACATAACAATGCACATACATATACATATATGCATATATATATACATATATGTATGTGATCGTTTATGTATATTCATGTTTATTTAATTTATTTATTTGTTTTTTGTTTTTTTTTGTTTTTTTTATTTTATTGTTAGTTTTAAAGCTATTTTGTATCGCTATCGTAGAGTAAGTTTTATTTTGTGAACACAGTTGTTTGCTATTTCCCGCCTACAGTTATTTTGGACTGGGCAAAGTGTGCGGTGTCTACAATTGCATTTATCTTGTAGACACCGCACACTTTGGCCAGTCCAAAATGTTTAACAAGAAGCGTAGTTTATCAAGCAACAATATTTGCGAAAGAAAGCCCGAATAACAAGAAATATTACATAGGCATGACTTCCTTAGATTTTAAAACCCGATACTATGACCACAAAAGCACATTCAAAAATAAAAAAAACACCGTATAAAAACAACACTAGCGAATAAATACTGGGAACTCAAAGAAAGCGGACATTCGCCGGTAGTCGAATGGAAAATAATGAGACAAGCTACCACATGCAGACATTTAGACGACCCATGTAAATTATGCCTCTATGAAAAATTTTCTATCCTGTACTTTAAAGAACCTCAAAATCTATTAAACTGTAGGCGGGAAATAGCAAACAACTGTGTTCACAAAATAAAACTTACTCTAGGATAGCGATACAAAATAGCTTTAAAACTAACAATAACAATAGAAAAAAAACAAAAAAAACAAATAAATAAATTAAATAAACATGAATATACATAAACGATCGCATACATATATGTATATATATGTATATATATATATGTATATATGTATATGTATGTGCATTGTTGTGTGCACATAGGTATATTTATATGTATTAAAAAAAAAAAGGAGAGCGGCCACCTAAAACCATTAACCTAGTTCTAAAACAGATCCTTTGTTTGATAAAATGCATGCCCATTGGCTGGTAGGAAGGGACGCGGTGGATACTAGAAAGCTGATTGGCCGACTAGAAATCCTCAACATATATAAAAACAAGAAGCAACGACAGAATTCGCGCATAAGCCTGACGAATCCTATAGTTGGATGAAACGCAGAATATTCAGTGTAGCTTTATCGCCATATATATTTTATAAATTACTATATATATATATATATATATATATATATGTATATCTATGTATATGTTTATATAACGATTGCAACTTCTTATCAAACGAGTGCCACTCCCTCAGACACTTAAAGTCCATGGCCCCAAAAATGACTTTTTTCTTTTTTAGTCCTACCGGTGTATTCACACGCTCAAGCAGGCATGACACTGAAGAGGGTAATTGAAATCAATTATTACATGCTTCCAGCATTTCAAGTCTCCACGCGTCACAACTTTTTCATCGCCACAGGTCCATTTTTATAGACAAATGCCTGAGGGAGTATCTATACAAAGATGATGTTACAGAGTCTTAGCTTTGTACGACAGCTAAATCTCTCTCTCGGTTCAAAATGTTGAGATCCAGCAACAAGTAAGAGCAAGATAGCCAGCAACAAGTTAAACTACAGACTAGCTTAATGCGGGTACTGGTCTCCCGCTTTATGTTTTTTTTAAATCAATGATTTGCTTCTCCTAGAAAGGTTGCCTTCACCACGGCTTACGGGAGCCCTTTCCACCCCAACACACACATACATACACACAAATACACATGATGCTAGTTTGCCGTTGACCCCGAAAAAGGGTTCATTCACCCTTTGGAAGGGCTTGTTTTTAATCCTTCAGGGAGACTAGCCACCCTCCTCACCAAACAAGTCTGATGGGGGAACCAGTTTAGTCGCCGGTGACCCGACTATGAGGGAGGTAGTACTGGGTTACATGGTACCAGTAGCATATGACATGACCTGACACAAATATGTTTATATATATATATATATATATATATATATATTTACACAGTCTTATATACACACACACACACAAACACACACACACACACATATATATATATTGAAATTTAGTGCGTCATCAATGAACATAAAACGTATTTCTGATATAAAGAGTAATAGCTGAAAACAGGCCAGTTCTTAATACAAGACACCTGGTAAGAATTGGATTGCATTCCGGAAAGACGGAAAATGGTGCAAGACATGCTAGTTATCCACATTTCAATTCTGCGCCAAGAGAATAAAAAAATGTTTGAACAAGAGAACACCGGGGAGTGGTGGTGTAAAAGATATCTTTACTAGATGGATTTACCAGAAACGAACGAAACTGCTCAATCGACAACGAATAAATGCAGATGCTGGAAAAGACAAGCCCACTCAAAAAGCTGGAAAAACAAAAACTCTGCGTTAGATACCTAAATCATAGAGCAGCATGCAGGTGTAAACACTGGTGAGGTACCAGAATATCAATCACACCATGAAACACAATCTCTCCAAGCTATGATCCCTCCCTACTCGGAGCGCGAGGTCACACACACACACACACACACACACACACACACACACACACACACACACACACACACACACAAATAAAATGTCACAAGTGAACAACAGGGCACGAACATTTACGAGATCCTCTAGTCGGCAAGTAAGAGAGATGTTGGCAAAACATTAAAATTCATGACGACAATAATTATCAACAAAACGTTATAGAAAGACCTGCTGACAGAGAGAGAGAGAGAGAGAGAGAGAGAGAGAAAGAGAGAGAGAGACAAGAAATTGTGAGACCATCAAAATACGACTCATCATCCGATCACAGTAGATACCTTATAGCGCATAAAAACAGTAAAAAAGAATCTTCTAATATTTATAGGAAATATTAAAACTATTTGGTGGAGAATCAGGGTTGTTAAACTGTGGGATTTGCAGAAATACTATGGATCCCGAAAGAAGCATGATCAAATATACTGAACCAGTCTCCCATTATTTCCTTGCTTTATGCCGAGCGTAAGATTTTCTTTCGGGTTATTATCATGGAATCTTTCTATTTTCATTCGCAAGAATGTTCCTATTGATACATCAGTTCACAAAGGTGAAATCAGTAGTATAACAGCCTTCCTATGGCACACGAAATTCCAACAAAACTCTTGAGAGAAGGAAAGGGAAGACAGGGAAAACTGAACGAAATATGTTTTGACATCAAAAATGCAAATGACTGCAGGTTCGTTGATAGGGGAGTTGTGAGTGAGGGAATAAGCGAGTTACTGTAAAATGATTAGTCTAGGTTGACAAGGGACGAAATGAAAACTTGTCGAAAGAAAACAAAATGCTTGACTTCAAATTGCAAAAAAAAAAAAGGAAAAAAATAATTGTACGTTCAAATTGCAGGCAATGTATGTTGTCCTGCCGACATATGTGCATGTTTACTAAGTCATTTTACAGGGAAAGAAACAAGGTCACTACTTGAAAATTCTGACAAAATTTAATAGGATTTATTATTAGACAATTTATTAAACATACAATACCGTACTATTAAAAATTATTGTTATAAAATGTGCGATTCTTTATCACTTCTCTAAACGACACACAAAAAACTTATTTACAAATATGAATGTCAATTAAACATACGACTAATAGTAATTTTAATACTAATGACACTGTTATGCATCTGTTACTAATTCTGCTGCAGTTGCCAATGATGCTGATTATGGTGCTGATTATTAAAATCGTTTTATTCTTATAGTAGTAAGGTGTTTTCTATCTTTTCGTTTAGTGAAAATAGGAAATAATGAATTGAAATATCGTGATTAAGAGGCAGTTAAACAAAACTGCAACATCTTTGTAATCTGTTATCTCGGCTGCTATAGAAATTAACATTACCAGATTTTATTTCCTATAAGTAATTTGTATACAATAATCTGTAACAGCAGTTGTGTTTCTAAACCCGTGTTCTGAACAACATAACAACATAAAATAACAGAAACAAAGTTGGAAAAGACGAAAGGATATAACGAAAAATTACAAAAACATCTTACATCGGAACGTTAAATATAACTATGTTCACATAGAAATATTAAAGTCTTATGTGATAAATAAATGTCATTTGCTGTTAGAAAAGATGATAGGAAAAAGCTAATAATCTTAAAGAACGCCAAAAAAAAAATGACATGATTACACGACTTTTAATATTTGTACACCAATATCTCTAAATCGTCATTTCAGTGGCCTACTATGTATAGAGCGTATTTCCGAAAATGGTTAACATACACACTTATAGCGGTAAATAATGCACTAATGTCTCGAATTTAGCGGAGTATGCCATATCACAAAAGGCCATCTAATCATAGATTGTAACTGTTTAAACCTTACTCAGATGCCATTATCGAATGCAAAGCATACATTAATGAAACGACTTAAAGACAATATATTTATTTTTATCGGAAAACCATTTTGCGTACGCATAAGAACCGTATGTGTAGGCTTTTGGCAAAATAAGGTAAACAATGTTAGCTTTTGTAAAAAATAGACATTTATAATCAGAGAGACAGAGACGCACTCATGTAGAAATAACACACGTCTCCTATATTAATAACGGCATAATCAATACCTATTTGTATGGGTACATGTGTCTATAAATGTTTTTGCTGTCTCATAAGGTGAGTTCGTGTAGGTGCCTTTGTCTATATGTATATGTATGCGATTGTGTATTTCTTATTTTAGATTCATATCTATTTATCACATATCTCTCTCTCATTATCTATCTTTATCTCTCCTCTCTCTCTCTCTCTCTCTCTCTCTCTATAATATATATATATATATGTGTATATATATACATGATGAGAATAATGGAATTATATTCTGAATAAAAAAGAGAAATAAAAAGGAACAAATTGAGTTTTGTGTTCATCAACATTTCGTCTTTATTTAATC
Source organism: Euprymna scolopes (assembly GCF_053919585.1). Classification (NCBI taxonomy): domain Eukaryota; kingdom Metazoa; phylum Mollusca; class Cephalopoda; order Sepiida; family Sepiolidae; genus Euprymna; species Euprymna scolopes. The sequence goes on from NC_136497.1 coordinate 31,279,679, forward strand.
CAGAGGAAGTCTCGAAATAAAGACGAAACATTGAGGAACACACAACAAGGTTTGTTCCTTTTTATTTCTCTCCCTTTCTTTCTTTTTTTCTCTCTCTCTCTATATATATATATTTATATATATATATATATATATATATATATATATATAGACCGCGTGTAAAATTATTAACAAGATAACATTTTTTACCAGTTTCAGAAACTTACTCGTAGTTTCGTATCTGTGAGAAATTTGAATTGGTTGACTTGCCGAGGGTAGGTCGGTGGAGAAGAAAGGAGTGCTGGTAGCTGTGACCAACACGGCCGGTGATCCGTTAATCAAAGAACCTGAGTGCCTATTCCTTACAAGTTAAATAGACATTCCAGTCACGCGTGAATCTCGTTGACTGAGAGTTGGAGTAGATAAAAAGGGGTGGCCGCTCTACTGTTGTAGTAGTAGTTGTTACTGTCTTTTAGACAAATTACACTTCGACCATCGTTACCTATTCGTTACTTTTACAAGGAAAGACTGCTTGTAAGCCACGTCGACATGTCGTTGCAAGACTTAAACCGTCTTTTCTTCCCCTCCCCCTACTTGTCGGTATGCTAATTCTGACACATTGCAACGAAATGACTTTATTTCTATTTAAATTACTTCCTTTTTTTATCCGCGTCCGTAACGCAGGTATTTTTATTAAACAGTAATGGTCGTCATCTAATGACACAAAATGTAACTGATTCTTTTCCGTTTTAAAATACATAACTTGAAACGAAATTGATTTCTCCTCTTTAGAGTTAGATTATTCTCGTGTTCAACGGAATTTATAACATGGATGATTCAGTCTCAGTGGAGGACCTGAAGCTGAAACCAGAACTTCTTCAAAGAAAAATACTAACTATCCTCGAAGGGTTAGAAAAGGAAGAGAAGAGCTCTGAAGAAGTGCTTTCTCTATTTAAGCGAGAAATAGAGGACTGGTTGGAAGAGCTTGAGGGTGTCTCCTTTGGCACGGAGGAACGCTTAAAATATGGAGCGAGACAGCGTTTAAGTTCTATGTGGAAAGCTGACCAGAGTGAACACCCAGCAGTTACCTCGATGAAGATGTTGACTCAACCTCTAGTCATGGCAACCTGGTTACTCCTGAAAATGAGAGATCGCCACCCTTCAAACCAATAGCCCATTCTTCATTTTCTGTGGAGCCATTTAAAATAAAGTTGAAGGGGCCATGATTTGATGGGAAGGACTTCGACACCAACAAGAGGAGCTTCAAGGACCTCTTGACAAAGTTCGAAAATTGTGCCAGGTCCATAACATCAAACACGGAAAGACTATATTTTTTGAGGTGCTCCTTGGAAGGTAGGGCCCTCCAACTTATAAATCATCTCTACCCTTCTGAAGATAGTTACGCTATGGCCCTTAAGCTATTAAAGGACCAATATTTGGACGAGGAAGAGATAAGAGGTGAAATAATTAAGGAAATATTAGATTTCCAGTTAGATAATCCTAAAAACCTGGAAGGATTTAAAAAAATTATGATAAAGACCCAGGCGGATATATTGGGAGCTAGGGGCGTCGTATAGTTGTGACTTATATGACGATAAGTCAGCTGGAGCAATAATAATAACACAAGCGTTATTTGCGAAATTTCCGCCCGAAGTAAAGGGAGAACTCTTACGAATCTCTGGGACTACCTACCCGACATTGTCCACACTATTGAAGGAAACACCAAGAATAGTGAAATAAATGCTAGTTGCCAGACAGCCGACCAAGGTACTGATGTCCAAACCTAGGCTGCAATCTAAGATGAGGCCAGAGGAGACGATCAAAACCTTGTCTCTTAAAACTTTTAATACCGAATTGAGATACGAGGTAAGATGCGACTTTTGCAAAAGCAATAAACATTTGTCTGAGGACTTTGGCAACTATACGACCCATGAAGCCAGGATAACCCGGTGTAGAGAGCTGCGTCTTTGTTTTCGGTGCCTAAAGAGATCTCACTTGGGAAATATGTGTCCATTAAGGACACCAAGAAAAATTTGCTGCCATAGATGCAACTCTAAAGGACACATGACTGCTATGTGCTCAACTGTTACGAGTAGTATACAGGTTGATACCTGCCTACATACAAAGATGATAATGCTTTCCTTTCTCCCATAATTGAAATAATAGTGCAAAGAGGAGATAAAAAAGTGAAGGTAAACTGCCTGTTAGACACTGGCAGTCAAAGAACTTATTTGGACCATTAATTTGAAAGAAGTTAAATTGCCTCTCCTTCGCAAAGGATAAAATAATGGAAGTAAAGGCCTTTTTAGGAACGACTCCTAAAACCTTTAAGGAAATATCGTTGCGATTGAATTTGATGCCCGGCAAAACACATAATCTTCAGATTCTTGCGACCAAGTTGAACTTGTCTTACAGCCTTGAAGGACTTACTCAGATTCTTGGAAATTTAAAGAATCGCAGACTGCAAAGTTTAATGCAAAGGAGGATTTGGTTACTATAGATGGGTTACTAGGACTTGACGCAATCCAGTACCTGGAACCTTTAAAAATAGTCCCTTGCATGTATGGAGCAGCATTCGAGACCAGAAAAAGGACTAATCCCCTCTGGAAACAGGTGTTCTTCTCTATATAAACACCAGATTAAAAACCAAAAAAGAACACATATTAATTATGCAGAGGTGTTGACGAAAACTCCACCACTTCCATCCTCCAGAATCAACTACGTGGTTCACCCCGGGGAATCCTATCCAGACCCTCTAAAAATTGGTTTGAAGAGAGTAGTGTCCAACGAGGGTTGGAAAACATGTCCAACCTTGAATCTATTGGATTACCCATTGACGAGAAATTCTCCACCTTGAATGAAGAGAAGGTTAAGCAGTTTAGAGATTCCATCACATACGAAGATGCTCTCTATTATGTAAAACTTCAGTGGTATGAAGATAAATTAAAATCGGTACCTTCTAATTACAATGCTGCTATTAGGGTACTAGAAAAGGTTAATAAGGATCTGGCGAAGGAAAACTTGTATAATCAGTGTCTGCAAGTTTTTCAACAACAAAAAGACGAGGGTATTATTGAAGGAATAATTGTGCTTCCTGAACAATTTAAAGACTATATATGGATTCCCCATAGCCCAGTGCTAAAACATACAGACCAGACTACTACCAAGGTGAGACCGGTATTTAATTGTTCTTATAAACATAAGGGCTCAGTATCATTGAACGAAGCAGCATATCCTGGAGTGAACCTGATGAGCGACATGTTAAAATTGATGATCTGATTCCGAACAAACCGATATGTCTTGTGGCTGACATCAGAAAAGCATTTCTGATGATTCGTCTGGCATCGGAAAAGGATCGTAATCGGTTTTGCTTTTTTTGGCAGAAAGGTGAAAAATTACATTGCGACAAGTACAAAACCCTTATTTTGGGCTTCAATGCAAGTTCTTTTATTTTAAATTACGTGTTAAAGTTTCATGCAGAGAAATTCAATTTGGATGAATGTTCGGAGGCACTGAAATCCAGTTTTTATGTTGACAACCTAGTGAAAACTGCGAATAATGCAGAAAATCTATCTGATTTGTATATCTCTGCGAGAGAGCGTCTGCAGAAGGGAAATTTTAATGTACAGTCTTGCAATTCCAACTGTGTAACACTCCAAAAGAAAATGGAGGCAGATGGAACGCTATCAGGATTCGATTCTGGTTGGGAAAAGGTGCTGGGGTATCAATATGATCCTGTACAAGATTCTATAGGAGTCTCCTCACCATCATGCGACTTTGAGGCATCAACTAAGAGGAGAATATTATCTGAGACCTCAAAGTTATTTGATCCTTTGTCTCTGTATCTACCTGTGACAGTGCGAGGTCGTTTATTGATGAGAGAAATATGGAGACAAAAACTGAATTGGGATGATATAGTTCCTCAAGGTATGAGTTCAGTTTGGAGAACGTTGGCAAAAGATTTATCAGCGTTAGACTCTGTATCTTTCCCCAGGAGGGTTATAGACGACGGAAAGGATAAAAAATTATTCTTTTTCTGTGATGCGTCTAAAACCGCATATGGGTTTGCGGTATATGCAGTACAGGATGGAAATTCATCCTTGGTATTTGCCAAAGCGAAAATAGCTCCTTTGCAGGGAAACTCCCTCCCAACGTTGGAACTTCTAGCAGTATTTTTAGCAATGAAATGCTTCCCTTTTATAAAAGAGTATCTAAAAGACATTCCTATAAAAGGCGTCTATGTAATCACAGATGCTCAGGTAGTTCTGTCCCGGATTTTGGCTGACTTCGTCCAAACGAAAAATTTATTTGTACGGAATAGATTGCAGGTCATAGCTCAAATGTCTGAGAAAGTTAAATCTGATTTTAACATAAAGATACACTTTCAGTTACTGGATACCACAAGTCAGACAGGCTGTTAAAAATGTGGTTAGTACTCGTGTGAAATGTAAACGCTATAATGCCGTTTCCTTTTCAATACCAAATTCGACCTACTTACCAGCCCCTAACTCTCTCATGAATGCGAATGTTCGTCAGGGAATAATAATACGGTTGGAAAACCAGGACCTGGAAACAATCGATCCTATTAGTCGAAGTGACTTGATTCAAACCCTGCGTTCCCGGGAAGAAAGCCTAACTAAATTTAGGAAAGTTTTGAATGAGGACTATTTATTGAGTCTCAGAGAAAGAGCAATGAGCATAGCTGGTTGTTCTTTTGAAGATAAAGTAAAACCAGGAGATATAGTGCTCGTAAATAGCCCTCTGAAGACAAGGACTTTTTGGTCCCCAGGTGAAATTCTACAACTAATCCAAGGAAGTGATTAATTGGTGCGCATGGTGAAGGTGAGGAAAGGGAATGGAGCTATAGACACATACTCTATCAAGCATCTCTTTCCTCTGGAAATCTCTCAACACCCTGGAGAACCATTGAGTTCACAGGATGTAAGCCAGGACCTTACACGGAGAGAGAGTATTATAATTTGGATCTGTCCTAGCTGTAACAGAGCTGAGGATACCAGACCTATGATAGCCTGCGATAGATGCAATGGCTGGTTTCACTTCAGGTGTGTGGGTCTAACTGAAGCACCACCAGAAGATTAACAATGGTTCTGTCCGACTTGCAACCTTCAACGAGTTGTAACTGGTAGACCCAGTTTATCAGGAGTCTAAACAAACTGTTTTATTCTCTTAAAGATTTTTTTTTGTGGGGAATATGTGAGAATTTTGAATTGGTTGACTTGCCGAGGGTAGATCGGTGGAGAAGAAAGGAGTGCTGGTAGCTGTGACCAACACGACCGGTGGTCCGTTAATCAAAGAACCTGAGTGCCTATTCCTTACAAGTTAAATAGACATTCCAGTCACGCGTGAATCTCGTTGACTGAAAGTTGGAGTAGATAAAAAGGGGTGGCCGCTCTACTGTTGTTGTAGTAGTTGTTACTGTCTTTTAGACAAATTATACTTCGACCATCGTTACCTATTTGTTACTTTTACAAGGAAAGACTGCTTGTAAGCAACGTCGACATTTCGTTACAAGACTTAAACCGTCTTTTCTTCCCTTCCCTCCTACTCGGCGGTATGCTACTTCCGATATATCAAAAGCTTGTGAAACGTTATCAATGCTGAGCGGCGCGTACTGTACAATTTTCATACTGTTCCGCGCAATGTAAACAACTTACCATCGTAATTGCTGAATCCACGGTATTTGAGGTGTGTCAAATTATTAATAAGGCAGTTTGTTTCGTCAATAAAATGGGTCGTAAAGGTGGTTTGAATATTTCTGAAAAGCGTACTATTACAGAGCAGCTGTGACATTTATGTCACCCGCGTGTCGTCTAGTGGTGGATGTTCCCCGATCGTTGTCCTCGTGTTTTCTGATGAGAATGTCATCGGCCAGTACCTGAAAGAGACTCGTCGAGCGTTCTTGCAATCATGCCAAACAAATAAAAAAAATGACAAGTCGATCTTTGTTTTTTTTTGTGATTCAAAATTCCTTGTTATTCATAAAAGGTTACAATCGTCGTTTCGTATTTCATTAATAAGTTAGGGACTGGCCGTTTGTAAACTGCAGAGTTATTTCTTTTTCGGTAAAAACTAAAAATACGTGGCAGGTCAACCGATGAGGTGGTCGGCTTTTTCCGCTCGTTCGTCGGTCTCTGTGTCCCAGTCTCTCAAAACTCGCTGCTTATATTGTGGGGGCGGGACCTAAATCTTCTTATTTTTCTCTCATTCGGCCCTTTAGTCAACCAGGATGCCGGAACCGCTGTCACTCAAATCTTCACCAGGCGCCCTATGCCCAAAAAAGGGGTTGTTTCTTCTTCTGTTGGCAATCGAGTGGAATACCTCAGCCGGCGTGTGCCTAATAGATTTTGACGGGCCATTAAAACCAGAATGGTCTCGTTCAATTAACTTTGAGGGATCATAAAAATGAACCAAATCCAATTCCACAAAGGCCACGCGTCTTTTCAGTAGAGGCCACCCACGCACCAGGGGGCCCGTCAACAATGGTCGCTTTGTAAATTGGAATTTCATTGGTATGCTTCCTTCCACTCACGTATGTCACTGACTGTCATGGTCAATTAGCGTTTACAGCTTTCTTGGCCAAAAGAAGTATGCCTCGCACATCTGGCCCTATCTACATTTTTTCTCCTTTTTATTTTGTTTTTCTTCTGTTCACAACTGGCTTTTTTTCTATGCCTGTCGTTCGCCCCCCCCCTCTTTTCTCGGATTCCATTGGGTGCATTTAGCTTGCAGTTTACTGCACATCGAGCCTGTCTCACAGCTAGCAAAAGGTAAAATTACCATCGAAATATCGAAAATAATAGGAATATACCATCAAACTGTGAAGAACTTTGTCAATTACCCTACAAAGGTACGTAAAAGAGCTGATAAAGGTAAATCTAGAGTTATTTCACGTCTTTCTCTACTCCAAATTAAATATGAAGTTGTTAAAAATCCTGTCCAGACAAGTCGAGAAGTCTTTGACCAAGCCGGATTGAAGAATGTTTCAAAAAGTACTCGATGTCGCCTTCTGAAAGAAGTGGCACAGTCTGTTAAGCCTGTGAAAAACCTCCATTATAGCAAGATCACATACAAAACCGATTGTAATGGGCGGAGGACAACATGAAAATGGATTTTTACAAAGTTTTGTTCACGGATGAAGTGCGTGTCACTCTTGATTGCCTAGATGGCTGGAGTAAGAGATGGGTCCTAGATGGACGACATCGTCATCAGCGTTTAAGGCGCGAACAAGGTGGTGATGGGATTATGATTTGGTCTGGGATTATCGGAGGTACTTTAGTTGGTCCATGGAGAGTCGCAGAAGGCGTAAAAATGACGTCAAATGCTTCCATATCTTTTCTGAAGGAGCACATTCAATCATGGCTAAGGAAACAAAGGTTGACGTTCAGAACCATTCTTTTTATGCAGGATAATACTCCCTCGCATGCAGCAAACAAAAGCAAAGAGTGTTTGCAACAACCGAGGTTCTCTGGGCTACGGAAGATAGTGTGGCCTGCGAATTCACCAGATTCGAACCCAATTGAGAACCTTTTGAGTATCAGGAAGCGACGTCTCTATGCAAGTGGACGCCAATTTAAGAGCAAAGATGAGTTGTGAGATGCTCTCCAATAGGTACCGCGAGTTGTGGGATGCTCTCCGAGCGGTATCACGAGGAATAACTGTTGACTAAAACACAAATTCAACTAATTCTGGGGACCAACCTCTTTTACAAGTCATTCATAAAAAAGAATCGCATATCCCCTACTAATTATGTCAACAAAGAAATTGCTATGTAGTTATTGTGCTCTAAAGATTTTTCCTATTTCATTTAATGTTTGAAAATTATTTCAATAAACAAGTTATGGGTATATTTTGTTTTTTTCTCAACCTCGTTAATAACTTGATACATTGAAATCAACAGATATTCCATACTTCTGCCATAGTTTCTCTAATACTGCTTTGAATACTTTAATCTTCTGACTGGAGCAGCTGAATAGTATTTTAAACACTTTCTCAAAGTCTCATGGAATTTTATTCACTCGTTCTTTGAATATTAAAAAAAATATATACTCGTTAATAATTTGATTCGCAGTGTGCGCGTGTGTATATATATATATATATATATATATATATATATTATGTGTGTGTGACAAGTGTTTGATTTAGTTCATTTGTGCGAGCATGTCTTTTTAAGTTTGTGTGAGTATGTGAGAGTATTGTTGGGCGTGTGCCCGTCCGCCGCCACCATACCTCTGAATTCATTTTCCTCGTTTAGACCAGAAACATTACTGGTCGTCGAAGCGTGGCATTTCTAATAGCTTTGGCAAATATTGTTAACCTATTCGACCCTGCCACGCCTCCCATATCTATTCCCATCTCTCCGCTCCAAAATACATTCGCACATACGGTAAGAACCTAAAAATTAAAAATAAAATATATTTACATACATCTACCCCTGATTCTATCACAACGTTCAAATTAGCTTTAATAATTTCAACGTTTTCCGTACTGCAAACAAAGAAATATAAAATTTAAAAATATGAAGTCCAGAAAATAAACTGAAAGAAGTTTTGGAATAATAATGGCAATTACAGATTCGATGAAAAACAGTTTGTAGCAATTTTGAAATGCGTAATATAGTTAAATTTGATGCGAAATTGAGTTGTTGACAAAAATGTTCATTGTTGTATAACGCATATGTACACTGAAAAAAAATGCAACGTATAGTCAGAACAAGAAAATAATAATAATTCATAAAATTTAAAAAAATATAAATATAATAATACATTCTAGAATTTGAAGGTTTAGCCTTTACTACAGGCGATGAAAACTAAGCATAAAATTTAAGAAGCACATCTTGTTGCAGGTCTTCGTTGTACGTGAACGTCACTCAAGTTTCTGATGTACGGAGAGTAATACTTCTCTAACGTTGAGGTTATTCATTGTAATCTTCTGAGTTGAACATACCCAGATGTGGTTCTTGTTTATCAAAATTATTTCCTAGCAACAACACAAGGGAGGCGATGGGGTGAAGATATTGGACAAGCAACCATGATGTACAAAATTCTTACTCAGCTCGTTCCACACAAATACGTTCATTTATAGATGTAAGCAACCTTCACAAAAAAAGACAAAGTAAATTGACAAATTCTTTGATAGCTGTCTTTAACACTGCAAAAGTATCAGACCTTGTAGGTTTAAATATTGTGTATATACTCACAAATATATGTGAAACCATGCATATTATTATACATAGAAAGATGATAGATTAGCTATGTAAAGGAGCGCGGACGCACGTATGCAAATGTATGCAGAATGTGAATGACATCACCGTAAGAAAAATGACTATAAAATGAGATTGAGCACGTTAGAGATGACGATCACGTTAGAAATGTAAGTGATGTTAGAATGAGGAAATAAATGTCGTTCTTGAAAGAAAAAGTGAGTTCGAGTTATTTGTTGGTCCCTTTTGCGACGTGGACTGCTACAGAGTGTTGGGTCTACGTGTGAAAATGTGTGGGTAACATTAGAGAAATTATCACTTACTTATAATAAGACACTAACAAAATTAAAGGTAAAAACTTCATATCTATGACCTTGCGCCTTATTTGTTGTTAAGAATTGTAATTTTCAGGAAAAAATATAATTTTCAAAAACAGAAACGAATATATATATATATATATATATATATATATATATATATATATATATATATATATATATATATATATATATATGGTCGCCGCGAAAATCGTCTGGTATTATCTCCTCCTCCTAGGCAGGTAGAAGGACGTCACAGAAGGCCTCAAGAGTATTGGGGCCCACTACCTTATAGATCTCAGCAGGGATACCATCCTTTCCCGATTCTCTCCCAGAAGTTGTTTGGTGGATCGCCTTCTTGATCTTCTCGATGGTAGGGGGGTTTGCGAGTGAATCCTGTATGGGTTGTTGGACATTCAGGGCCTCTGAATCAACTGATGAGGATCTGTTCAGAGTGCTGAAATGCTCCTGCCAGGGTCTGCTGAGACCCTCCTGGTCCTTGATGAGCGTCTTCCCGTCTGACGACAGCAGTGGAGCACTGCCGGGTGCAGAGGGGCCGAAAACAGATTTCAATGGGCTGAAAAATATTTTGAGTTATTAGTATCAGCATAGTGCAGGACTTCAGATGCTTTGTTCTGCCACCACTGATCCTGCATTTCTCAGTGATCGGTCTGAACTTTGGCCTGGAGGCCTTGAACTTCTCATGCTTGGAGATGGATGACGGGCCATTTAGCCATTCCCTGTGAGCCTTGTTCTTGGTATGTATGGTTTCTCTGATCACTTTGTCGTTCTCATCGAACCAGTCTTCATGGGTTCTGGTCTTTGCTCCAAGGACTTTCTTCGCAGTCTCATTTACTGCTTTCTTGAAAGAGGCCCATTTCTCTGTGCTGCCTTCAGTGGTCACATGATCTTTGAGTTTCTCATCTAGCACTTTCTGGAATCGTGCCTGATAGGATGGGCCGTTTAGCCTGGCTACATTTTTAGGTAAGTCTAGCACTCAGCGCCTCTCATGGCACGGGTAACACGGACGTCTTTGATGTCTCGTTGGCGGACGATGATGAAGTCAATCAAGCGCCAGTGTCTTGACCTTTGGTGCATCCAGGTGATCTTATACTTGTCTGCCATTCTGAACAAGGGGTTGGTGATTCAAAGACTGTGTTCTGCACACTTGCTGACAAGGAGCAGACCATTGTCATTGATCTTGCCTACTCTATGTCTACTTAGAACACCTTCCCAGCTGCGGTAGTCTCTCCCCACCCTTGCATTAAAGTCTCCAAGGGTGACTAGTTTGTCGTTTGGTGGGGCTGACCTAATGATTCGGTCAAACTGTTCGTAAAAGTTATCCTTGGCATCATCTGGGCTTGTGAGTGTAGAGGCGTAAGCGCGGATGATTGTGAGATGTCTGATCCTGCTGAGAGGGATGCGCAGTTTCATGAGGCGCTCGGTGATTCCAACCGGTAGCGCAGGCATATTCTTCAGCAAAGCTGACCTGATGGCACACCCGACACCATGAATCCGGTCTTCTGTTTGCGGCTTTCCTTTCCAGAAGAAGGTGTATCCACCTCCCTCTTCTCTCAGAGATCCCTCGTCAGCAATCCGGGTCTCGCTAAGTGCGGCTATATCTATATGGTAATGCTGGAGTTCCTTTGCGATGAGCGCTGTTCTTCTTTCAGGTCATGACAAAGTAGTCAACAAAGTTCGAACATTCCATGTCCCGATGATAATTTCTTTCTGTGTTTTTGTTGTTCGACCGCTATGTGGATAAGTCAACCGCGGTAAGATGACCAGACACTAGAAGAACAAGCATTTGTTTGGGGCACCTTTTTTAACCCCCTCCCTCATGTAAGGGTGGTCATGGTCAGTGCTATCCTAAAGAGGCTGCCCAGTCGCCCACAGGTGTTGCCAAACTCTCCTGTTGCCTTTCAGCGAAAAGAGAGACCACTTGCACATTGCCCGCCTACGTGTAGGTTTGTGACTATAACTGCCAGTGTTCACCTACACCTGTTGATTTTGCCACGTGCCCATTGTCGCAGGACTTAAAGAGTGTGCCTTAGACCGATCGGTAATCAGTGATGAGTTGCAAAACAGACCTGTGCGTGAAGGTTTTATAGTGAGAAACCAGTGCACAGGGGCAATCCCACTCTCTCGGCCTGGGAAGTCTTGATCCAGTTGCACGGGGAACCGTTACAACGGAGGACTGTCAGAGTGCAGTGGATAACCAGGATGACTTTAGGTGTCACATCCTGCTCTAGGTGCTCCAGCGACACTTGTTGACACCGCCTTTACAACCGTTGTTTCTTCATATGAAATCTTCCGCTTGTTCCGCCGGGAGTCAGGCTTTGCATGCAGTAGGGCTGACACAGCCCGATCCTAGTTCACCGAGGATTTGTGACCTGTCGGCTACGCTCACCTGGTTTAGCAAGCTCGCCAAAGGCAGTATCCAGGGTGTGGCCGCTGTTGCATGCGTCAGCTACGGGGAGCCATAGGTGAGAGCTGAGTGCCAGGTGAGGTCCATTGGCAGATGAGTCGTCCTACGAAGAGAACATGGCGATCCCCCTACCAAGGGTATTAACCACATCCTGAACACCCCATACATCCCCAATATATAGTAATAGATTAAAATTGTAAAAAAAAAAAAAAAAATGACTTGTGCGCCACTACTGAGAATCGAAACCAAAACCATTTACTTTTTCCTTTGACGTTTATGCCTAAGCTATGAAGACATGTTTGCTGCAAGGCTAAAATTTAAAACATGAATCAATAGCTATTACGTTACGCATGCATATTCGTAATGCCGTTATTCGATCATCACCTGGTAATTTTCATACTTTTGCACCTATCTTGCTCGGCTAAAACCCAAATATAAAGTTTCACGTAAGTTCAAATACACTATATATGAAGTTTCATGTCAGCAGATCAAAATCTGTCAGAGAAGTTTGCTAGGCCAAATGTTTCAAATAAATATATAAACGTATGCATGTGTGTATATATATATATATATATATATATATATATAAAATTGTGTATACTATAACCTATTTGCATAAATATTAATCATGTAATAGTATGCATTATGTAGAATATTTGCATGAATATAATTACACGTAATACTTAACTAAAATGATCATTCCATCAGAAAACCGAAAAAACATAATAGAGAATTAATTAAAATGAATGTTTAAAATAATATGCAAATTAGCTAGATTTTTTTGCAGATGGATGCAATTCCACGACACACACACACACACACACACACACACATATATATATATATATATATATATATATATATATATATATATATATATAACAAAGCTTTATTTTCTTTTTAATAAATAAAAAAAGTGTTTTTAATCAGCATATAAAAAACAAAATTAATAAGAGAATATATATATATATATATATATATATATATATATATATATATATATGCACACATGAAAATTTAATAAAAACATAGAGGCAATATAAGCTTTCGCATATTGAAAAGCAAAGATGGCTGACTGATGCTGACGTCACGTGAAAACTTAAAATTGCGAAATGCGAATATAGGAACAAAATGCGTTTTAATAGTTTTTGACGCAATAAAAAAGAAAACCGACTTTTTTCGTCTTCTGTTTTGCAGACAATTATTTACCAAAATTTCTTGCATTTAACGAGAATTTAAAAAAAGAAAAGGAAGTTTTGACAACATGTTTTTATTAAATAATCTTAAAAAGAGAAGACGCAGAAACAGCCGAATTTTCTTTTTTCTTTTTTTGGTTTGTCGTCTAAAAAATATTAAAACGCATTTTCTTCCTACATTGGCATTTCGCAATTTTAAATTTCCACGTGACTTCACCATCGATTGGCTGTCTTGGCTTTCCAACCTACGGAAGCTCATATTGTCAAAATAAACCTGAGTTACAAGAAAATAAATCAGATGGAAATATGACGTACAAATAAGAAAACATGAAATTGCAAAAATGAATAGTATTCGTAAGTAATAAGAAAATTCCTTGCATACGGATATTTGAAGTGTGACGAAAAAAAAAACGGGTAAAAAATTACATGCAGAAATAAGGGTAATGTGACTTTTAAAAGAAATCGACATACATTTCAAGAATGAAAAGAAAGAAAAAAACCCATGCGATTAATACATTGTTAAATACAAACGAAACAAAGAAATCACCAGATTTGAATCTTTATTTCTTTCACATTTACTTCTTAACATACATTTATTTCAAAACTATACAAAGAAACAAAAATGGCGAAATACAAAGAGCAAGATGCAAAAAGAAACAGAGAAAATGGTGGAACTCAAAGAAAGTAATACCAAAAGTTTGAAGACGACATTACATTCTTCGACAAGTATAGAATTATGTTGAAGAGTACATATGGGAAAGGGAGTGGCGGTGAGAGGCAAATAATCGAATTAAACTTTTTCCTTGTGATTTAGCGAATCTAAGTTAAGGGAAAAGACGTCGGCAATAAAATAATGGCGGTAATTTCATCTAATGATTTAGCAAATTAGAAAAGTTTTATTATTTTTTTTTGTCTTCGTTGTTTCCCTCTTTGTGTCTTCACTTCTCGTTTCGTAAGCTCGCGTCTCTGTGTCGTCTGCGAATGGATTTTGTTTTCGTTCGCCAAGCGAACACTAAATGGTCGCCATCGCAGACCAGACGATTCGATTGACAAAAGACTCTAGCGAATCAACTAAAAACGTATTTTGCAAAACAAAAACCACAGAGACAAAAAAAAACTAAAAAAGAAGAATTAAATATTTTCCACTTTCGACTAACACGACAATATTTTAAACATTTAAAATGTGTGAGTGTGTTTTTTTCTTCTTGGCGTCTGTCTTTTTAATTGTTTAAACAAGTTTTGAAAAGTTGTTTAGAGGAAACTGTAAGTTTTAACATACTGAGATTATTTCTAGTTTCTCACTTTTGATTGATTTGTTTAATTTAATTTTCATGGCAACTACTCGACTGAACTTCAATCGATGATCCCTCTCACAATACTTTCACGAAAACACTCGATTAGCTACAACCACTATAAACGATTTCCCCCACTCTCGATCCCTGCCGAAACCTAAGCACAGATTACATGAACAATGCTTATTTCCCAGAACTGCTTGCATGTGGAACACTGTTCTACTGTTCTGCTTCCTGGTTGAATACAACATGTTAGCATTTAAATACAATGTAAACAAATTCTAATTGAGGCGTCCTTATAAATAATCAAATTCTACTTAACTTACACCATTGACGATTACTGCACTACTACCTTGCATTAATTAACCCTTGTCCTCGAGTAGCCTTCGGATCTTGATAAGTGGTGACTCTCAAGTAAAAAATCTTTAATGTTGTTTCTTTATTTTGAACATCTCCAGTAAACTCCTATAAGTTTTTTGCGAAGTGGGGGGGATAGTACGTGATTAGTTTAATTTTGTTACGTATTATTTAAACCATTACCCGCCAGCGTCCCATTAATGGGACGCTCAAAAATATCTATATTTACATATAAAAGTTTTCTTTTATCCGGCCGGTGATGGGTTAAACTAATATACAGGGCGTCAACAAAGTCTGGCTGCATAATCTACACGGTGCCCACAAAGTTTAGCTGCATACTCTAAAGGGTGTCCACAAAGTCTGGCTGCATAATCTACATGGTGCCCACAAAGTTTAGCTGCATAATCTAAAGGGTGTCCACAAAGTCTGGCTGCATAATCTACATGGTGCCCACAAAGTTTAGCTGCATAATCTAAAGGGTGTCCACAAAGTCTGGCTGCATGATCTACATGGTGCCCACAAAGTTTAGCTGCATAATCTAAAGGGTGTCCACAAAGTCTGGCTGCATAATCTACATGGTGCCCACAAAGTTTAGCTGCATAATCTAAAGGGTGTCCACAAAGTCTGGCTGCATAATCTACATGGTGCCCACAAAGTTTAGCTGCATAATCTGCATGGTGCCCACAAAGTTTAGCTGCATGATCTACATGGTGCCCACAAAGTTTAGCTGCATAATCTGCATGGTGCCCACAAAGTTTAGCTGCATAATCTACATGGTGCCCACAAAGTTTAGCTGCATAATCTACATGGTGCCCACAAAGTCTGGCTGCATGATCTACATGGTGCCCACAAAGTCTGGCTGCATAATCTACATGGTGCCCACAAAGTCTGGCTGCATAATTTAAATGGTGCCCACAAAGTCTGGCTGCATAATCTACATGGTGCCCACAAAGTCTGGCTGCATTATGTAGCCAGACTTTGTGAACACCCTGTATATTCATCTGTATATATTAGGTTGGTGCAAAAATAATGTCGCTTTTTGACTTAAAATTCAACGTCGAAAAACGACATTATTTTTGCACTGACCTAATACTTCGTAACAAAATCGGCCAGTAGCGATATAAAAACAAGTAAAGCATGTGAATGTCCAGTGAACGAGACATAAAAATGACTACGTTCACAATTGCCTCCTCCCCCTCATTTAGCCCCAAATGAACATCTCCACTAACCTCCTATGAGTTAATAGTAATCCTGGTGAAAATGAACAAACGGTGGAGTTTCAGGCCTTAACATATTTAAATTTGAGTTCAGCACCATGCATAAATAGACATATGCAGACAGTTTTGGACAACTATGGTAAAATAGTCCCAAAAATAGAGTGTTTTATTAGCCTTAAAGTGTCCCTGGGTCACACCTAAGAGTTATCGCAAAGTATAGACAAACAACATTATATAGAAATCAGTTACAACTTTTCAGAAAGTGTTAGAAAAATCTAAGACATCAATTTTTTTTGATAGCACAAAAGTGTCAATTTAAGCCATTCTAACCTCAAAGATACCCCCAGGAGGGCAACCGGAGTTTTACCGGAAAATTCGTTCTTTTAGTGTTTTACTCATATCAAATTTAATGTGTGTGCAAGATTTCAACGTAGTTATTGAGAAAAGTGCGGAACGACAAACGAACGAACGAACGAACAAGGGTGAATTTTTCAGGCCAACTCTCCTTTTGTTGGGAGGGGGGCAGAATAGTAAATAAAAATGTGACACTTGTACCCGTTAGATTTCGACTGATAATAATTTGTTTACAATTTCGGAACAGTCCAATATAATACACAAAAGGAACTCATTAAATAAATACATAGACGCGTTGATAAAGTATGTGTTTGGCAATCATGCTAAACAAAATGCAAATCCCTAAAATGTAAAAAAGTGTAAGCATTATAAACAATTCTTTAAAGTCGGTTTCTTTATTTCCACAAAGTATTTTAATAGAGAGAAACATATTGAAATTAAACTCTCATGTCAGAGCATTCCAGAGTTTGGAATCAGATGTTTATGAATGTAAGGTTTGCATTTACTTTTTATCAATTTTTCTGTCGTCATGTTTCATTTGATTCTATATTTTATTCACTACGGCGTTTCTTTCTTTCGTTTATACTTTTCTTATCATTTTTTTTACAAAGGAGTCACTATTTATCAAGGCCTGAAGGCCACTCGAGAATAAGAGTTAATGAGTGTACTGTCGTAATGGGAAAGTATCGTAGTAATCGTTAGCAGTGGCAATTTGGTAAGTTGGATTACTTAAAGAGATGGCTCATCAAGAACTTGTTTACCTTGGACTTGAAGACGACCATATTGTTGTCCGTAGGAAAACAGGAAAATGGAACAAAGATGCACAGTCGTTCAGTTCTAAGAAAGAAGCTTTGTTCATGGAATCTACGTTTAGGTGTAGGCATTTATAAAGAGTGGGGGAAATAATTATTGATATTACTATTGAAATTATTTGATCACTATTTTTTTAATAATTTCTGTCTATTTTCTCATTTCTTATCTCGCTTTATGATTTTTCCGCTATTTTCTGCATTTTTATTACTTTCTGCTTTTTTTCGAAGCTAGGACTTTTCCGGTTTATTTTTTTTATATCTTTTTTCATATTTTCTTCTTTTTTCTTATATTTTTCTTGTTTATTTGTATTCTTTTTTACATTGTTTTTTTTTCTTTTTCCTCTTTTCCGTTATACACTCTACTCTGTTTTTATCATATTCACATTTATCTATTTATTTTCAAGTATTGTTTCTTTCATTCATTTTTGCGTAATTTATTATAATGTTAAAAAAAAATATTCTCATTATTTTAAATCTGTTTTTTTTTAAAATCTTATTTTAATATTCTCTTGATTACACGTTACTTTTATTTCTTTAATATCTTTAGCCCTTTTTTATTTGCTGAGACCCTGTTATATAACGCTGAAAATAAAATTATCGAAAGCATACAATTACACACATTACAAACAACATCAGACTGTATTATTATTATTATTATTATTATTATTATTATTGTTATTCGTGTAATATCTGTATATATGTTGCAAAAATCTAATTGCAACTATTAAAAGTCTCACATGAATGCATAAATAAAATGATAAGACATCTAAATAAGTGTGTCTTTAACTCGTATGAACCTAACTCTATTATTGTAACAGAGCGTGTATCGGCACGTTTGAGAAAATCAGCAGCAGTTGAAGTTTAGATAACTCGCTAAAATATTAGCAGAAGCAACCGTTAAAGCACGTGTGCAAATTACCAAGTTTGTAAAAGCTTGCGCCACAACAAAAGGAGAGAAAATACACCACGTGGTCGAAAAGAGAAGAAAACCGGGCAAGATGGGCGTGTAAATATCAAGGGTCGGAATACGCTTGCTAGTACCAGCGTGGTGTTGCGGTCACAGAGACTTCTAAAAAGTACTTGTGACTGCAAAAGATATTTTGAAAATCTAATGAAATGCGTTGTTTTGGGAGGAATCACGAACAAATGTATTTCATTTGCATTTAATAAATGCCGAGCCGGACTATTATTTCTTTAATTTTTTATTTGTTTGTTCCTTTACGGTGATACCATACAAAGTGTGAGTCCGAGAGCTTTGAAGTGCAACAACACAGTTAAAAAGTTACGACCACGTTATTATTTACGATTGATCAAATATCTATAAACATAAAAAACGCCGATGGCATAAAATAAAACAAAATTAAAAACAAATCATTTTCCTTCATTTATTTATTGCGGATTATCCACATTTTTTTATAGTTGATGTTTTACTAGGTCAACAATTTCTCTGCCCTTCGTTAGGTAGTTACTGCGACGGGATAGGAACTCCGAGCCCCCTAATTACATCCTCAGCAATTACTGCCGTCCATAGTTGTTGTCTTTTAACCACATTTTGCCCAACTACGTTTCTGGCCAGCTTTTGGTGTGGTTTGAAACCGTTATCTTCAGACAATGCTCACCTGGAACCATAGAAATTCAACGTCTCTATCCACTGCACCACGGGCCCCGAAACAACAACTAAAAAAAAAATGATGAGGATAATAGTCCGCAATAAATACATGAATAAATAATTCACGTCTCAATAAACATTTCAATTTATTAAATAAATAAAAATCCTGTTCATAAAATAATCTTATTCGTAAAGATTCACCAGAATGCATTTCCATTCTTTTATCTATAGATTTAATTAAAAAAATGTTTTCCCTAAATTTTGAGCTAAATAATTTTTCTCTCATTCCTGGGCTGATATATTATTGAAAACTAAAAAGACACAAATTTTCATAGCTTGCTTTATGTTTTCATTTTCTTTCTTTTTAGATAATAATGCTGGGTATGCGGCAGCTAAATCAGTTGCGAACATTTCCCTGCTTTTTTATTGATACCAGCCGAGAGCTCTTTTTAGTATCCTCCTTGTTCCCTTAAGTGCAATTGTCTGGATCTCTCTTGCGCTTGGTTCACCAGGAATATTAGTCAGGTGGGAGTTCAGTATCTTCTTCATAAGCCCTGTGGCACCTATAATAGCCAGGATGATTGAACTCACTAAAATTCCAATTTCTTTTCATGTCATAATGAGATCTTGATATTTGGTCTGTTTCTCTCTTTAAGCTCTGTTCAGACCTCTAGAATTAGGAACACTCACTTTAATCAAGGTTGCCACTTCCACGGACATTCCATATAGCTATGCTAGGTTTGACAGACGCATTTTCAAGGTAGGCGGCTGTACGGATTACATTGTCGTACTTCAGTGGATGCTACAATGTTTGCTCAGAGACTTCCGCGGCAGAAGTGCTGTTACCAGTCAGAGTGAACAGCGAAGACGTTATTGTTGTTTAGTGATACAATTTATTCTGGCATTTCTCACTTCGTAACTATTTATTTGTTTTAATTGCCCCCCCCCCGACAAAAGGAGGGTGAACCTGTAAATTTAACCTGTCCGTTCGTCCGTCTGCACTTTTGTTAATAACTAAGCCTTGGAATATTTTGAAATTTTTCACAAACATTAAAAATGATATGAGTAAAAACGTAACAGATTGGATATTCCGGGAAAACTCCAGTTGTGCCCCTAGGGGTGCCTTTTGGGTTATAATGGCTTAAATTGACACTTTTATGCTTATTAAAAACATTAATGCCTTGGACTTTTCTAAAACTTTCTGAAAAGTTGTAACTAACTGATTTCTATATAATTTTGTTTGTCTATACTTCGCGATAACTCTTGGGTGTGCCCCAGGGGCGTTTTAGGGCTAATAAAACACTCCATTTTTGGAACTATTTTACCAAAATTTTTTGTTTATATCTATTTAGCAGTTTTACATGGTGCTGAACTCAAATTTAAATATGTAAAGGTCTTGAGGACTTATGGGGCTAAATGGGAGCGGGCAAATGATGGACTTAGTCATTTTTTTTTCATAGTGCAAAATTCAAATTTTCATATGTAAGGCCTGAAACTGCGCCGTTTGTTCATTTTAACCAGGATTTTACGTCCCCTGGTGACTTTTGGGGCTAAATGGGGGGGGGGGGGCAAATGCTGAACGCATTTTGCTTACTTTTTCAGATTTCTCAATATTGTCAATCAATTCAATAGTGTCTGCACAGTTTTTTTAAAGTAATTCTTCAAACACGATTCGAATCGACACGAGCAAATATACACCTCAGAGAGCAATCTCGTTACGCTTATTCTCTTTCTCTTCTCATTACTATTCTCCTATCACCCTCTGGATCTCCTAATTTTTTTATTCCTTTTGTTTTTCCTTCCAACTAAAATATTTGTTATTTTTACGCTCGATCATATGTTTTGATGTTCATCAATTGAGCGTTTATTCTTTTATCGAAGGTGTCATTAGTTTAAAGTGTAATTAATTTTGGAATCAACTCTAACAAGTTGAAATCCTGTTACATATAATCACATGCTCATTTTCGTATTCAAACTATTATGAAGAGTAATATTAGCCGGAGAGAAACGTGTTACACTAATAGTGTAAATTGGATTCTTATAGTAGGTATGCGTTTTGACATGATATCCTTTATAAGCATAACAATATTCCTACTAATGTAATCTACCGCTAGTGTATTTCTAATTCATTGGCTTGTTCCTCTATCTATTGATTCCACTATATATATATATATATATATATATATATATATATATATATATATATATATATATATAATGCTCCTCATTATGGGTTGAGCATATTGAGAAGTGATACATGAATTACCATTAGCGCATAAAGCGATGCTCTTTGTGTAAACAAATCGAGCTTAGGTATTTCGGACGATGTCAAAACATCGTTAATTTACGACTCGCACATCAGCCGCCGATTATCGTAATGGTTAGTAGTCTTGACTGTCGTACAGGCGGTCGGGTTTTAATCCTGGCGTAAGGTAGTTGCTTGTCTAGCCGCACTGATGTGCTGTGAAACAACGACACAGTACTGTATATGGTTGACTATATATATATATATATATGTATGAATATGTCTGTCTGTCTGTCTGTCTCTCTCTCTCTCTCTATATATATATATACATATACATTGATGCACACTTCGTATTCATGATTATATTATACTTGACCCAATATATAGTAATGATTTGCAAAGGAAAAATTGACTCGTGCGCAACCCACCGAGAATCGAAACCAAAACGTTTAGCTTACGATGTACTTTTTCCTTTGACGTTAATGCCTGGGCTATGAAGATATGTTTGCTGGAAGTCTAAAAATAAACGTTAATCGATAGCTATTACGTTACGCACGCATATTCGTAATACAATCGTTCGACCTTTACTTGGCAAATTTGATTCTTTAATTTTCACACATTTGCACTGATTTTCCATGGCTAAAATTCAAATATAAAGATTCGCATGAGTTCGAAAACCTTATATATTAAGTTTCATATCTGTAGACAAAAAAGCTGACAGAGGAGTTTGGTAGGCAATTTTTTAAAAACAAATATATAAACGCATACATAAATATCTATATAGAAACAGGTTTGTATTTACTATACCCTTTTTACGCCAACATTACGCAAGTATAAATCTTGTAGAATATCTGCATGAAGATAATTAAACGTAATAGTTTACTAAAGATAGTGAATCTCTAAAAATCCGAAATAATAAATAAGGAATTAATTAAAATTTATATTTAAAATAATATGCTAATTAGCTAGATCTTTTGCAGATGAATGTATTTCCACGACCCATATATTACAAAGTTGTATTTCATATTTAAATAAATGGAAAACAGCGTTTTGAATATGAATATTAATACGCGAAAAGCTAAACTTATAGGAGTATAGATTATTGTTTTATATCCATTAATAAGACTGAAAGGTAGGACCCCCATGCACTTGGATTGATAGATATGTAACCATCTTAGAAATAACCAGACTTTATGTATCTCTTTCAGTTTCATATAAATGCTATGATGTTTCTCTAATACTCGTCGAAAAGTTACAGACACATCCCACTAGATATCGATGAAAAAATAGAATTGACTAGATCCGGTAAGCCTTGGTAGAGTAACTAATTCAGGAGAAAGGAAAACACGAAAAAAAATTGAATAAAATAGTGATTTCTGCCAAACTGGTTATATTTAACAAATCCTTAGCAAGATGTATTAAAATAAGGAATTAATTAAACTTTATATTTAAAATAATATGTAAATTAGTTATAATAAAGTAAGCAAGGGTTGATTTGCCGCAATAAATAGTTTCCAATTTTTATTCGTTTGTTATTTGTTTATTGTCATCTTTCTTTTTCAATTTCCTAATTTTATTATTGCGCATACTTTTTTCTTGGCAGCACGCCCGAAATGCTAGGCAATTAATTATAGTACAAACTCATCACATACACCTAATAGCGGGATAGACTACATCATTAGTAAATACCTCCGAGTGAAGTAATTTAGCATATAGATATTTTTATGACAATTACAATAGATTTGATATCATAAATGCACTGCAGCAAAGATAGTGTTTACATGAAAGATGAAACTGAGACTTAAAAAAATCTGCAATGCACAAACACACACACACACACACACACAAACACACACACACATATATATTGTCTAAAATATTTGAGTAATTCATAAGGAAAATACAAAACTGCAATTTATTTACTTGAAGTGCTAATTATCTTCACTTGTTGTAAACTGTACTTATCGATGCCGACTTAGAAAGGTAAAATTCACAAGTACAAAAATGGGGTTCGACTATATTAAACTGAAAAACAAAATCGGGATATAGAAAGAAAAGGAATCGTTGTCGGTTTACCATGTAATTGTTTCGGAGATTTATCAATAAACCATCTATTAAATTATTCTCTCCCCAGATATTGACCAAATACAATTTTCTCCAAGATTAAATATAAATACAATGTAATTATTATTGCACCAATATATATATATATATATATATATATATATATATATATATATATATATATATATATATATATATATATATATATATATATATATACTAGCAAAAGTACCCGTCGGTGACTGGGTTCAAAAAACAGCCTACAGAAAATGGAATCTGATTTATGAAAGTATGATAAGTTATGAAAAGGAAAGGTTGGAAATTTGGGTTGAATTTGGAGGTATCAAAACCAAAGCAAAACATGATGAAAGTAAAAATAAAATAGATAAACCCCATAATTTATTATACGATACCTGTTCACACTGAAACACTTATCACAATATTCTGTGGATCTATATTAAAAAAACCTTGTTAAACTTTGTGACATATTTCCATTCTATGGAGGTCAGGGGCGAACGAACACCCCATAATTTTATTATACCATATTTCATCAAACTGAAACATAATTATCAAAGTATAGATATATATGAAAAGTCTTTATTAAAGTTTGTGCCTATTTCCATTCTATGGAGGCCAGGCGTAAACGCAGATCCCACAATTTCATTATACTATCCCTATTTAAGTTAAAACATACTTATCAAAGTATTCTTATGTACATCTATATCAAACACACCTGTAAAGGTGTTTTTTTTAATTTTTAAATTTTTTATTTCCATATTTTGTGGACCAGGCGCGAACTCAGACCCCACTATTCTTATGAACCACCGTTTTGCCAGATCAAACATACCCATTCCTGTGTCTCGATACATCTTCTATCATTATATGTAATCAGTTTTTTAAAATAGTCAACCATATAAGAGCCTATTCGTGACTGGGCAATGCAATATATACACTACTACTACTACTACTACTACTACTACTACTACTACTACTACTACTACTACAACTGCTAATAATAATAATAGTCCATGCCATAGCTACGCTCTTTTTTCTAGAACGGCACAGTAGGATCCCTCAAGCATGAATAGTAGAATGCGTGAGAATATACAAAACACCAGACAAGATTATCAATCTGATTGAAAATGCTACGAAAACGTAAAGACTTGAATTGACATATGATCGATAATACTCCAGGAAACTTAAAATTCAAAACGGTATATTCCAAAGAGATTACTAATCACCATTACTACGATTATAGCTATGATGTCCCTTCATAATATTACTAAGAAAATGCCAAGCTGGATACAAGATGAAAGAATGAACCACCTAATTTACATGTATGGTCTGAAACTGCTTGCAAAAACCAAGAAGGAACAAGAGACATTAGTAAACACAACCAAATCCTCAGGCAAGATAGAATAGAATTCTGGGTGGAAAAGTGGGCCCTGCTGAGGAAAACTGGAAGCAACAGAATGCATGGAAATATCCAACCAAACGGAGATGATGACACGAGATAAACATGATAGCTATAAATATTTGCAAGTTCTGAAAGCAGACATAATCAAAACCTAAAAAAATGAAAGATAAATTTGAAAAGCCATAAATCAAAAGAACAAGAAAAAAAACATACCTAAAATAAACAAAAACTAAACCATATAATAGGAACCTAATAAAAATGTATAAAAAACATGGGCAGTGTCACTAGTAGGATACTGAAGCATCTTGATCAGAGGACCAGGTAACGGAGGATGAACTCTCGTTTATATAGAAGACTGGGTAAATGACATAAAGAGAATAAGAAAAATACATAATGCAGAACACAGAAAGAATGATTACCGCAGCAAGAGATACTGAAACGCACAACAACAAAAAACAAGACAGAAAGAAAAAATAACGGATAAAACGCAAAAAATGTGAAGAGAAAGCGTTATACGGAAAATTCACTAGGATTAAAAAATATGAGATTAAAGAAAACACTAAACAGGAAACTGAATCCCTAATAAAAGCTGCAGAAGATAACGGGATAAGAATCAACAAAATCAAAGTAAGGATCGACAAGACACAAGTATGCAACAAATGCAGACTGTGGATAAAGAGACGAAACAATACACCACATAATAAGTGAATGGAGCCAACTAGCACAAAAATATAAAAAATAGACCTGATCAAGTGGTGAAACAGCAGAATGATAATAATGCAGACAACTGAATCTTAAACATCCTGGCAAATGGTACAAGCACAAACTGGCAGTAGTGCTTTAAAATCAAAGTCACAAAATCCTATGGGACATAGACATTCATAGAGATAAACCTATTAAAACAAGAAAATCGGAAATCATAATAGTTAACTAAAAGGAAAAGTCGTTTTTTGCTGTACCAGCAGACAACAGATTGAAGATCAAGGAAACAGATATACAATATACTTAACTGACCAGAGAGCCCACATAGATACGAAGATGGAGAAAGTAAAAATAACACCACCCACTGTTATAGCACTAGGAACAATACCAAAAACCTGAAAAAGAAATGGGACAGATTGTAATCAGAGGGATGGCTGAGAAGATATAATAGAAAACAATAAGGAAAACGGCAGAAATATAAAGGAAAACCTGTGAATATGGAGACTGCAGCACATGAGTTACAGGTCAAGTTGGACATAAAGAAACTACTACGGATGTAAACTCTAAAGGAATATCACATGAAAAAATGAAAACTCAAATGATAATAATAAGAATGACAAAAGATGAGAATAACGAAAACACCTGTACATGGATGCGAAAAGAATATATAAACCGAGAAACTGAATTTCTAATAACTGAAACACAAGATAACTCGATAAGAACAAACCATATCAAAGCAAAGACCGATAAACCACAAGAAAACAGCAAATGCAGACTCTGTGGACAAAGAGACGAAACGATAAACCATATAATAAGTGAATGCCGCAAACTGGCTCCAAAGGAATACAAAAAACAGTCACGATAAAGTTGGGACGGCACTGGGAATTGTGCAAACGGCTGGATTTTGAACGTACAGACAAATTGTACAAGAATAAGCCCGCAACAGTACTTGAAAACGAGAACCAGAAAAACTTATGAGACATGGACATGCAAACGGACAAACTCATCCAAGCAAGAAGACCTGATGTCGTAATAATTAACAAGACAGAAAAATCCTGTCAAATCGTAGATTTTGCTGTCCCAGCTGACCACAGGGTGAGTATGAAAGAAAAGGAGAAACGGATGAATTACAAAGAGCTAGCCAGAGAGTTAAAAGGGATTGTGATGATGAAGAAAATCAAAATAATACCTATAATAGTAGGAGCACTAGGAACAATTCCGAAAAAAAAAATTGAAAAAAGAATGGGAAAAATTGGAATCAGCGGAATGGCTGCAAAAATACAACGATTAACGATAATGATAACGGCTGAAATATTAAGGAACACCCTTGAATGCGGAAAATAATATAAGAATACAATATAATGAAGAAGCGTTACAGGCAACGAAGAAAACTGAAGCTTCATATCTACAAGTTCTACACCCCCATAACGCATCCCGTCCCGTTGTCTCATCACCGCCCCTCCCCAAAAAATAGTGACACTAAAGTGCCTAGAAGGGTCAAGGAGGATGGAAAGACCGAGGAGAGAGCGCTGACCTGACCTCCGCTGGATAAACGCGAAGAGAACTGGGACCTTGGGGAGGCTTAGTGACACTCAAATTCTAGTATAGACCAATGGCCGCTGCCAGCGAGAAATCTATGGTGAGAGGCTGCTGCGATGACGCAAATTTATTTGCAAATGCTATCGAAGGAGTTGGAGATAGCTGGACGTCTGGGGAGACTTGTTGTCACTCAGCTTCCAGAGAACACCACAGGTTTCCAATAAGCTCTTTGATGACTTGTGTGAAAACTACATGTGAGCCAATAATAATAATTATATATGTATACATAATTTCAACTATTATTTCAAGATTATGGACAGGTTTATATATATATATATATATATATATATATATATATATATATATATATATATATATATAAATATATATATATATAAATATATATATATATTTCTGGTTTCATTATTTAAAACCGAAATCCCAACCCTTATCACATCTTAACCCTCCTTCTCCCTCATAACACCACACAAGCATTGGATTTAATTGGATTTCTCTTCCTGCACCGCCTCCTTCTCACACCAAAAATTTGCCCCCCCCCGACAATACCTTCCAAACCCCTCCTAACTTTGCCCCCAAGTCCCTTAAGTATCAGTCCCTTAATATGAATACTATACACTCATATATGACTCCGTAGCCCTATCTACCACACATTTAGAACTCATAACTTTCAATAATATGTTCATCCTTATAATCTGCCAATCACTCAGAGTTCTCGCCTCATAGTTTCTTATTGGCTAATTTGATTGTTAGGTTTTGATTTCTAATGTTTTAGTTACGTTTTTATCACAATTGGTATCCTTGACTTGCTCTTCTGTCTATTATTTACTTGTTAACAACTAATTGTCTATTTACTATCTACCTTATTTAACTAATTATTTAATTTACCATCTACATATATTATATTTTTTCTTTTATATTTACCTCTCACTAATTCTCTCTTTAATTATAATCTTTTTGATCCGAAACTTATATATATTTATTTATTTATGTATTTGTGTATGTATATATACTCATGCATGTGCTCTTCCTCATTGATGTGTGTGCGTATGTGTACATGTGTATGCGTGTGTTTGTATTTGTGTCTGTGTTATTTACTTATCATAAACATTTCCTTAATTACTTTTATTAATTTATTATTTGATTAATTTACTGATATTCTTACCTATTTTTATATTATCAAAATAAACATGTAACGTATAATTCCTTAATTTATCCTCCTATTTTCATTTCTCTCTTTCTTTCTTTCAACTACAGCGTCCGACAATTCAAAAAATTAATAAATAAAAAACTGAAAACAAAACATATTATTCAATCCCTCCCGCCTACCACTCTCACTATCACTTTAAACCCCATATGCAACCTGTTTTTCCTCCTCCCACCACACCACGCCGGCCAATACTGTCTTTGCAACCTGTTGCCATGGTGATCTGTTAAATTAAATGCTAACTGCTACTTAAACTTAAGCCGTTATAAACTAAAACAACGTCTATAAGCATAAACACATAATTAATAATTAATAATAAACCCCCTCTCATTATATGCACTCCTACTACTTTAAATTCCAACTTACTCTTCCTTCCACTCCTTACTTCTTGTCTAACTCCCCTTCATCTGCTGCAATTTTTTCCATTCTTATTTGGTATTATAACTCAGTCCATCTAGGAATTCTGCCGAAGCTGGTCGGATATTTCCTCACCTTTTGAGTATATCTTCCTAGCGGAAACAATATGTAAATTAATTCTGGAGTCACAGCAATAAATTGGCTATATACTGCTCTGGCTACATATTGAGCACTCTAGTCCGGTTTTTTTCACAACTGATGAAATATATATATATAATTATATACGTATATATATATATATAATTATATACGTATATATATATATATATATATATATATATATATATAATTATATATATGTATATACATATGCGCACCTATAATTTCAACTATAATTTTAAGATTATTGACAGGTTTATGAAGTATTAGACGATGTGTGTTTATCATATTTTATATATCAAGCGGTCCTCCACTCTTCATCACAAAATAGCAGCGAAATAAAAATAAAACACGTTGTGAAAATATGGACATTTATATGCTGGGCTGCGTTCAGTCTTTAAAACACGGTTCGAAAGAGTTTACGTGATTATTATCATTTGTGGAAGAAAAATGTTGTACTTTATTATTTTTTAAATTTGAAAACTATAAGCGTTAAATTGAATGCACAATAAACAAAAACCCAATTTATTTCAATATTCATAATAAATGCTTAGAAACTGAAACAAATGTGTTGATTAGAAAAAATAATAATATTCATAAAAATAGTTCTATTTATAATCATAAAGATAATCATAACAGTTGGAACAAAAATAATAGTTAATACATATTTTAAAGTAATAATAACACTGCTGATGAGTATAATAATATTACTACTACTACTACTACTACTACCACTACTACTACTACTAATAAAAATTATGATAATAATGATAATAATGATAATGATCATAATAATAATATTAATGATAATAATAATAATAATGATAATAATAATAATGATAATAATAATAATAATAATAATGATAATAATAATAATAATAATAAAAATGATAATTGTCATAAAATGTTATAAGTAACCACAACATCATAGTAAAACGTACACATAAAATTATGTGTGTACCCCGATACTAACACACACACAGACACAGACACACACACAGACACACACACACACACACACACACATATATATATATATATATATATATATATATATATATATATACGTACACATGTACATAAATACATAAATACATAGACACACACACACACACACACATATATATATATATATATACAACGAATGTTTTGAACGGTAAAAAGTCATATTGCTAATAGTTAACATAATATTATTTGTAGTTAAAACAAATATAAAAATAATAATAGTCAATATTAGTAGCAGTAGTAGTAGTATTACTACTACTACTACCCTTACTAATAATAATAATAACGATGTTTATATGATCGCGATAATAATCTTTATTTATATATCATATATCAATCCCATTGTAAATCGTACACATAAATTTACGTATGTGCTCCGACACTGACACACACACACACACACACACACACACACACACACACACACACACACATACATATATACATATATATATATATATATATATATATATATACGAGCAAACAATTAATAAAACATGTTAAAAAACACTTTGAAATGAGTTAAAAACATATTTAATCTGAATATATATTGCTCATTCCATGTCAAATCGACAAATTTCGGGGGGGGGCAGAAACCATGTTCCACACGGATTTTTTTTCAAAAAACATTATTAGTTTTCTGATTCTGATTCCCCAAAAAGTTCCGATTTCGAGATTTCGATTAACTGCCCCAACACAAATTATATCACTTTTTTCCATAACAAAATATGTGTTGCATAAAAAAAATGAAAGAAAATTTAGTTTCATCAACATAAATGTTTTTATATGGATTTTGTGACCATAGTTTTATGTACATATTAATCAGCATTAATTAATTTGAGATAATTAAGGTTAAAGGTCAAGGTCAAAGCAAACTTGTAAAAATTTGACCTTGAAAAAAATATCCGCAAATAAACTGGTAGATCTATCCAAGTACTTTAGAATGATATATGAATGAACTTTGTAGGCCCATAAATAACAAAGATATCGTCTTTTAAAGTTGGTCACTTTTCCATAGAAATTCAAATTTTTTAAAAAGGTCAAGGTCATATCTCAGAAATCCCTTGACCTTGAGATGTGTAACAGATGCCATTCAATTCCTATTATGGAGATCTATAAGTGTAGCAAATTTGAAAAAAATCCGTGTCAGACATGGTTTTACCCCTGTCGATTTGACATGGAATGAGCCATATACATATATATATATATATATATATATAATATATATATATACATACATAAACGCATATATATATATATATATACATACATACGTATGGATGAATACGCCTATACTCATATTATCAAACGAATATACTAATCCGTATTCATACACTTACATAAAATATAGTTAATGGACAAGTAGAGATATGAAGCGAAGCGTAAGATGGAAAAATATATAAATAAAAAAAGATATGTGAGTATACTAAATATGGAACATAATATATATATATATATATATATATATAGAGAGAGAGAGAGAGAGAAAGAGAGTGGGAGAGAGAGAATGACTGGAAGGTACAGAAACGTTAATACATGATCATCTACAAATGCTGCGAGGATGCGACGATAAAACAACTTAAAATCTATACATCGATTCAATGAATAATAAGGGGATTTGAAAGGCGTCTTTTGTTTTCTGATGTTTCGATGCTTATATTTATATTACTTTTACTCCTTGTTATATTCACAAACGGTTTTTATATTGTGGATAAATGCTGATCATTTTTTATTAAAACAAGTAAATTATAAACAATGCTAACTTTCTAATCAGCACACGCGTCTACTGCAGCAAATCAAAGTGAGCAATTTACTGCATATGTCTGCCCCGAAAAATAATTGAAAATTCAATCCTATTTAAACAAATGATTTGATTGCTAAATTATATTTCACGATAATTCATTTCGGTTTCTTACTCTTTGGTGAATTAATAAATTAACACACACACACACACACTCATAACGGAAAAAAAGGATAGTGACTGAAAAGGATCTTTTCTGATCGATTTATTTCTCTTATTTGTGCTTCTTGGTTTTCTTAATTTATTAAAATAAACAGAGTGAGGGGTTATTTATGTAATGAAAATGAGTAAGAAATTTAACTTTTCAAGTTTGAAGATCTTAGAATCAATTCGTTTCAACCGAGATTTTTGCATCTTGTTGCATCAGGTTTCTAATTAGCAGAAACTTACATTTTATATGCCATTTATTACAGGAAGAAGATTAGGTTGAAGAACAAAACTTAGTAGAGTGAACTATGTTTGACCGCGTCTGATAAAAAAAAAAAATAAGAC
The DNA here is from genome assembly GCF_053919585.1 of Euprymna scolopes. Taxonomy (NCBI): domain Eukaryota; kingdom Metazoa; phylum Mollusca; class Cephalopoda; order Sepiida; family Sepiolidae; genus Euprymna; species Euprymna scolopes. Next base: position 31,311,466 of record NC_136497.1, read on the forward strand.
CAACATCTCTCCTACTAAATAAGTATCAACTATCATTTAACAGAACATAATCACAATTGCTTCGGAGGCTGGCTTTTGTTGATGAACGAATGTTGTATCCTGGAGTTCTATTCTAACAGGCCGTTTTTTTATGAAGAGACGGTCAAAACTTAAACTGGTGTCAATTGTATTTCTGGTGGCAAGCTTCTGTGGCGCGCTGTGATTCTGATTCTACAGCTTCGCATCCTAACCCAAACGCAGTCGTAAGTCTAGGCGTGTGTGCTTGTTCTCAAACCAATAAAGAATTCAATCTAACACATGCCATTGTACATTTAAACGAGATTCTCGTGAAACTATTATAGAAGCTTTACTCATTATTAATTGTTATCCATTTATACGTCTATTCATTTCACTTTTGCTTACAGTTACTAGTATTATTAAGAAATCAACTTCATTAAGATTGACCTGAGTTTTGATTGCTTAATTTTGAAAAGTCCATAAGCGTCGTTGACTCGGCGAGTTCTGGCCGTATAACGATGGTAGAACAGCCATTGAATAATTAATTACATGACTTCGTTTCGCGTTCGTAGTTGATTAAATGCAAGGCAAGATCTTTATGATATGCCTTGTAAGAGTTTATCGATCAGATCGAACCTCGATTGGTGGATAACCAGAGAAATGTTTAACACTTTATCTTGGACAGTATCAACGAACGCAAGGGATTAACGTTATTTATTCACGTTCTGTGGCCTCTTGTCTGGTAGATGAAAGATAATCGAAGATGGTTTTATAAAACCAAGTTGACTTTCTTTTATTTTTCGTTGACTCCATTTTATTCTTTTTTTTTTTACATTTCTTTCTTTCTTCAATTCGTTTTTTGTTGTTAATCTTATTTCATTATTTTCTTCTTTATTTTTCACATTTCGTTTAATTCTCGAATGTTGCTATCTTTCTCAGATTTCTTTATTTGCTACTTCTGTCCTCTTACTCTCTTTTCTTTATGTTAAGTGCGTCTTTATTTGTTAGTGCAATTCCATTTATTGGTCTTTTCCTTCTTTTCCTCTTCTTCCTGCTGGTCGTTCCGAATAATATTCTCTCTTTCTCTAGTTCGTGTGTTCAATTATTTATTTCTATATTTATTTTTCTAGTTACTGACTTAACAAAAAAAAAAACAAGTTTTAGAAAACATTCAACTTTATTCATTAAGAAGTTTTCGTTCAGATTAATGCATAATAATACTCCTTTCCCCAACAAAAAAAAAACTGCAATCAAAATGTCGCCTTTCAAGCATGTAATAGCATAATCAAATGCTTATCGTAACTATTTCAATTTTACCCAAATTACCCAACCTTAGTGTTTGGCTTGCTAGTGGTCTCAGTAAGAGCCGTTTACGTTTAACAATTTCCTGCACATACATTAGGTTTCCTAATCTTTTTCAGCACCTCCTAGGACACTCGGAAGCTCGCCCCCCTCCTCCCTACATGTATCCTTACATAATAATGTTAGTAGTAGTTGTAGCACATAAAGTGAAAATAAATTGAAAATTAATTTTATTTATTCAACAAAACTCTCTTGATCGAATTGAAACACTAACAACTATAAACCAAATAGGTAAATTAAATATATCATACCACTACTAATATAATAAGCAATAAAATAAAATAAAATAATCACGGGAATCATCGATAAATGTGTAGATTCTTGTTGATGATAAGCAACAAGTTCAGAAACACCTAGTAATGTTACTAGAAGCTCACAGTTTTTCATCTCCCGCTTAAATTATCTCAGGGACTCTCTATACGATAAATCTGGTAAGTGGTACAGATTTCATTGGGAAACTTTGATCTAAATCATCCCCTCGACAGTTTTTATCACCTCAACGTACATTTTACTCTAACTCGAAAATGATAAGAGGTCGGATCGAAAACATTTGTTGTTCTGTGGCTGGTTTCAAATCCTAAGAAAAACAGTTATCGTTCATTCCTGCCCTGATGATTCCGAAAGGATGAAACACTAGTATCTGTAAGTATGAAAATAATTATTTATAATTATAATGTTCCCCCTCTTTAAGAAATAAGTTTTATAACAGTTGCGCAATGTCTGCGAAATGTTGTGCAGCTGGACTACGTTCGAGATCACGTCCTTCTGTCACTTGATGACTGTAGATTGTTTTTAGTAACGTGTATGCCCGTATTTGGTTTATAAATGTAAAATTTCTCTTCATTCTGGTCGTGGTTGACGCTGGCCCTGTGGTTATCTTCCATGATAATCGAGAAAGAGATGGCTTCGTGGCTGGGTTCAAATTCCAGGAAAACCGGCAATCGTGACCTGTGGCACTGATGATTCCAAAATGATGAACACTAGTGTCTTTATGTATAAAAATAATAATTTGTGATTATATATATATATATATATATATATATATATATATATATATATATATATATATGTATGTGTGTACATATTTTGTTGCGTTTTTCCGTCTCGACAGACGATGAAGAATCACGCCTGAAGGTGGTCATGTTGAGTGGTCGTAGCTGCCGCTGTGACTAAGCAGACTAATGCATGAGCGGTAGATTATATTGCACTTACCGCAGGTCTACTTTCTATCAGACTCTGCCGATTCTGCCGCTAATGCTGCCCTCTTGCGGCTGCCTCTACTCTCTCCCTACTGCGTATTTCTTCTCTCCTAGCTCAGTCGGACACACGTTTTGAGTCACGGTCTGCATCGGATATCAACACGGTTGATGTTGCCAGATTTTAAGTCTCACTTGCACACATCCTTACATCTGAGGAGTGGTCTACCAGTTGGTTTGCTCGCCATACCATATTTCTTTGGAGATTAGGCTAGCCTGCGCATGGAACGACGTGCCCTAGCCAACGCAGACATCGTTGGGAAAGGAGGGCAAACATGTTTTGGCGAGAACGAAATATGTGCGTGTGCGTGTGCGTGTGTGTGTGTTCAGATATATATACATATATATATATATTCGTAAGATAGTGTAATGTCTACTACTTGTATATTCTGTCTTCTACTTCACTACTTATGAAATTCATTTTACAGTTTTTTTGCTATCCAAGAAAACACACTTATAGGCACATACTCAGGTATATATTCATACCCAGGAATATAGATTTTGATTGTGCCTAGAGAACACACAAGCACATACATACGTATATACACATCCGGGCGCATACAAACAAAACCCCGTTCACATCATTAGTCATGATACAATGCATAAGTACAACCACTTATATTTGCTCTAAAAGAACACATTCTCCTGTAGATTAAACGTCTTGATAAAAATGAAAACCGAACAACTTTGAAAAACTTTTGTGGCACAAAGTAGTTATAGTAAAAACGCCAAAGGTCAACAACCAACTGAAAAATATTGCCATAATGCCATCACGGTGTTGGATGGATACTGCGTTTGGTTTTGTAGGAAAAAGGACAGCACAAAATACAAATACGTCAGAATTATTTTTTAGATGAGGCTTAATAATTTTGATTATTCACATTACGAGGTATTCTTTGTATTCATGTTCTAAAGCTTCGGTCGGTTTAATTTCCGGTTTTCTTCAAGTGTATAATTTCAAACTTTGGAAGCTTAGGATACGATAGTAGAATTCTAAAGTCATGTTTTTCACCTACAGAAGTAGATTATTATTTTTCCGTCACAAATGACTGAGTCAGTGTTGCTTAATCATAAAATTACGTTTTAACCATTATCAGCTGTAGAAGATATTATAATTTTATCTCTAAGAAGATTGTAAGTGCAAACTGATTCTTAAGATATACATTGAACTTTTGTTCGACAGATGCATGTTCACAATACTAATATGAAATTTGAGAGTTTTAAGCCTAATAATGCATATCATCATATTTGCTTTAACGTGAGTTTTTAAGAACATATCAACTGATTTATCTATTTCGTTCTCTTCAACCCTCTCACTCTTCCTTTATCTATAGATCTATAAAAGCGAGAATGTGTGCGTGATAGCACTTCTCAACCTATATACTCAATCTTTTTCTACCTACAAACTTGAAATTTGGTATGTAAGAACACTAGACAGACATGTTAAAAACTTTTTAATCGGTTTACATTAGGATAAAAAGGCTGAAAAGGTGTACAAAATTGAAAAAAATTGGACTTTTGAGGTCATCGAATTTTTATCTGTTTGTTAACTCTTTCGCAATGTTTGAAAACACTTTTAAAATATCGTGGCAAGCTGGTTATTGTACTGGGCGAACTGTCGTTAGGTTTTGATTTCGATCTCAGCTCGAGTATTTTTACTTACAAGAAGTGAGCTGCTTTAAAAACCAACATAATACTTGCATGCGCATGTCTCAGATTCTTTCCGTTTTTACTTTTTAAAGGAATTTAACGTTACGTTTCATAACGGGCAATGTCTTCTAGTATATATATATATATATATATATATATATATATATATATATATATATATATATATATATATATATATATATATACAGGGTGCCCACAAAGTCGGGCTACATAATCTACAGGATGCTTCCACAAAGTCTGGCTACATAATGTAGCCAGACTTTTTGGGCCCCCCCCTCTCTCTCTCTCTCTCTCTCTCTCTCTCTATATATATATATATATATATATATATATATATATATATATATATATATATATATATATATACTAGCAAAGATACCCGCGCATCGCACGGGACTTTTCTGCATACTTAGGTACGCGATTTGTGGGCATCTTTCCAGTAAGTGGATGTGGTAGGAGGGAAGTAAATTTCAACTCGATGCTTAAATCTTATCTAACACATTGAATACTGAACACATACCACAATCAGATCAGATCAGTTTTTCATCATATCCTTTTGTAGAACTTTTCATTGAAGAGCCTCGTGGTAAACTACATTTCTGCTTCTTTGATTTGGAGCCAGAATGTAGAGTTTTTCTGAACATCCTGTTCTGCTGATGGAGACGTAGCACATGCCGTGACTAAAACAGTCTGATGTCAGGTCTACGCCAATGGTTTTAAACGTCTGATCCTGTCTTTTATTTATGTTCATTGCAAAACACACCTTCACAGGAAACATTTCAAGATAGTACAATTACAACAACGCGTCAACATCCCCCGGCCGCCGCCGACATCCTCCGCCCCAATTTAAACAAAATGTGTTTTTTAGGGGGGGGGAGTGAACGTGTGGGTGCTCATGTTAGGTTAAATTATCATAGAAAAGTGATCACCCACTTTATTAAAACTAACATTTCTTCAAACAGTCCCAGGGTCCAGGAGTTCATACCAGGCAAACGGTAAATTTGCGACAGGTTTGATTATCAGATTTGGTGTCAGAAGAAAAAAATCGGTTTGTGTCAAAAAACGAAAATAAATGTCATTTTTATAATAAAAGTAATTATTTGTTCAATCATGAAGTCATTATTTTATGCTCGTTTGGCTCTTTTTGGTGTTTTTTTTAGTAAATGCACGGGCGGCCATGTTGCTTGCCAAACTGTAGTGATTACGTTGGATACTAAATGTCTTCAGATATGAATAACTACTCGTTTGCACAAGAAATAAATGCAATATTCGTTCTCAGCGTCCCCAAAACCAATATAAGTCGACAATTCAAAGGTGAACGCCGAGGGGTCGGTAAATTAAAAAAAAATACCGATTTATGGTAATAATTATACCATAGCGATGTTTTTGATATCATATATGGTAAAAAAAATAAATTTTATATCAAATCTATATAATTATAAAACCACAATGACCTTGTAACGGGTATTGTAACCCAATATCCGGTTTACGACTTCCGGTTGCGTATGCGTACATAAACAATAACCCATAATAGCGTAAACAAATAAACATAAATCGCTACTTTTGCAGAATTTGACCTGCGCACTAAAATATTAATGCTATTATTTAGAAATTATTATTTAACATGGGAAGGGTGGGGATGTTTTGCAACTATTCTGTATTACAACTATACTGTCGCAATTTTCTTACAAATAAATCAACTTTAACCCGTTGACAACGTATTTTTTTTACTGTGTACGTTTTCAGCGTCCCAATTGTTTTTTTTTCGCGTTTAAATTATCCAAATAAAAAATTGTTAATACTTTCTGCATTTTTTTACATCGTTCATTTCCGTATTACGTTTAAGTTATTTTTACGCAAATTTCTTACAAATAAATCTACATTAACCCGTTGACAACCATAAGAGCATTTTACAACGTAGTGTTTTACTGTGTACGTTTTCAGCGTTCCAATTGTTTCTTTTTTCGCGTTTAATTAAAAGATATATCAAACTTTGAATTTTACTTTAAGTATTATGCTATCTGTTCAGTGCACATTTGCCTATAAGTATGGCAAACAAACCACTTATAGTTCAATGGCTGTATTTTTTTAATCAAAAATAAACAATTATAAACAGAACGATGAATTATATCGGCGTAAAACTACTAAAAACAGTGAAAAAAAAAACCCCGGATAACTCAATAATAACAAATAAAAAAAGTTTGTACTCATGCAGAGAGTGATCCATACGTAATTCAGCGCACGCTCGGCTTTCTCCGGAACATTACGTCAACAGCCGGAGTAAGCCGAGCGTCGCCTAGAAAATTAAGTCGTCTGACGAAACATAAAGCTGAACCAATGACAATGTAGCGCGATGGTTTTCAACACGACGCGCGTTTGCGCGAGTTGAGAATTCAAATAGGAAACACCAACTGGAGTTCTCGACTTTTGTCAAAAAATAAATTACTGGCACGGACGAAAACTTGTGCATCATGTGGACAAAGAAAGGTAAACGATAGCTATGCCTGGAGGTGTCAGGCTACCACATGCCGAACCTTTAGATCGACCAGACTGGTACCTTATTTTTTGCCAAGTCTAGGCCTACAATTGCTATTGTGGGCGTTTGAGCGAGCAACACAGAAAGATCTCCACTGCGAATGCGGCATACGATTTACGCCCACACACCATTAATAAAACAACGGTCTGAGGAAACAACAACAATATCTGTTTTAATATTTAAAAAAAAATCCATCCCACCCAGTTTTGTTTCAATTTTTCTAGTTTTCAGGTTTTTCCTTGAGAAAAAAATAAAAATAAAAAATAAAAATAACGCCCAAAAAACAAAGATAATTTTTTTTCAATTTTTCTTGAAAAAAAAAAAAACTTTACAAAAAGAAAGTGCTTATTTGACTTACCTTTTCTCGAACAAAACAATCGGTCAATGTAAAGTTTCTTCCCAACTCCTCAAAAAACATTTTAAAAACTTTTCGGTACTGCTGAAAACGAATATCACGTTTAAATTTGGGGTAGATTAGTAGTTTTCATGATATGAAGAATTTGTTGTCAAAAAGTGGGGGATCACTTTACCTATATAAATTTAACGTAAAATGAGCACCCACCTTCTGGCCATGTAGTAATTTCTTCATATCAAAACGAATTAAACTGATATTCGTTTTCAGCATCTCCGAAAACCGGCGCTGTTTTTTTTTTTTTTTTTTTTTTACTAAAATTCGTTCATTTTTTCATCTCATAAGGACGCTAATTATGCTGTCAGTAAGTTTACAAACACATACATTTTCTTCATTATACAACGTATAGTTGTTAACAGGTGCTTCAGTAGACAGTAATATTAAAAAAGCCCCTGTATGTAAACAGAAACATTAAACGATTCTGCTTTAATTGTTTAGTGGTTAATGTCGGCACGTTACTTACGGAAAAACGGTTAATTCAACTACAGAAGCACCTGTTAAAAACTATACGAGTGCTATAATTGAATACCCACCTAAAAAAACCCGCTCATGTAAGCTTACTGATCGCATTATTAGCGTCCTAACTTATAAAAAAATGAACGAATCTCTTAGTTAAAAAAAGGCAAAAAAAAACAAAAAAAAACAAACAAATTTTGTTTTATGATATGAGGAAATTATTAGATGGCCAGAAAATGGGTGTTCATTTTACGTCAAATTTATATAGGACAGTGATACCCGACTTTTTGAAAAAGTCATTTCTTCATATCATGCCCCAAATTTAAATGAATATTCGTTTTCTGCACCACAGGAGAGACGTTGCGAGCCTTTGTTTTGTCGTTACTTCCATGGCAGGTGCTCGTCTGAGCTCAAATCCTTGGTCTCCCCTCGCCGATCTTTCACGAAAAACACCCGTCTAGATGAAACTACTGTCAAAGATTTTCCCTACTCTGTATCTGTGCCAAAACCAAGAGTGGCTTCCGGGCCTTGATAAGCGATGATCACCTTGTAAAAAAAACAAAAACAAAAACAAACAAAAAAACACCGAAAACCTATAAAAGTCGTCATTTTAAAGTTTTTTGAGGAGTTAGAAAGAAACTTGACATTGACCAAAAAATCTTTAACATTATCTATCTAAAAAATATATGGTGCTAATGCAGAGAGTAATCCGCGCTTTTTTTTTAAATCGTATGTCGACGTTCAGTTAAAGTTTTATGATATATTTTTTTTATTCATTTGTAGAGTTAAAGTATAATAAATAATTTTATTCATTGAACTTTCAAATAAATAAATAATTTATTCATTGAACTTTTGAATAGTCAAGTCGCTGCCTGATGATATCTGTTGTTTGATTGAAACAAGTGGCTATTTGTAGCAGCGGGATGTGAGCATGTTTATATAACAATAAACAAGTATTATCAGCTCTCTTTATTGAGCACTATCTAACAACCTCGTTGAATTCATTAGTCCATTACTTTTGAATATAAAAAAACCCGAGCCCGCATATATATATATATATATATATATATATATATATATATATATATATATATATATATATATATATATATATATATATATATATATCAAAACAAAGCAAAGCAAAAATATTATTATAAAATTTTTCTTTACAGTTAATAAAATTTAAAATTTAAAATAGGTTTTCTTTTCTTGTTACGCTTTCATCGGCGACGCCCGGCTTAATTTCCTCAGCGACGATCGGTTTACTCCGGCTGTTGGCGTCATGTCTCTGAGAAAGCCGGGTGGACTCTGAGTTCACTCACTGCATGAGTACCAAAAGTTTACTTAAAAGTTAAGAATAAGCGAAAAAAATGTACTTCCGAATTAAAAATAAAAATAATAATTCAACTTTGAAGAATATTTCGAAATGAAAACAAATCTATTATGGAAAATATTTAATAACGTGTTCAAAGACATAAACTATCACAGTTATTCCCCTTGGTTTTCTTGTTTGAAAATTAAAAGGTTTAAGATTTACGATAATAATAAGTAAATTTAAGTTAAGTAAAATATAAACTGAAATGAAAATAAACTAAATAATTACATTTTAAATTATACTTTTAAATAGTACAGTATTAACGAGGCTATTATATTGAATAAGTAATATAATCGAACTAATTATTTAAAATGATTTAATTTAATGCGATATGCTAATAACCATAACTCAGTCGATGTATATGTGATGTGAAGAATGCTGTATTCAGAAGTTACACATGAAAATAAATGTCTCCTTTGACAGCAGCATCCTACAATGGGCATTAATATTTCTTGACCAGGAGAGGTGTACACATACTATACACACTTTATATTTCTTTGATCATAGGGAGTTGTACACACAGACAAACACACACACAAACGCTATTACTTTATATATTAGTTATTATATATATATCGAGTATAAAGATTGATAATTGTAAATTATGAATTAGTTTCAAAAGGAAAACTCAACAAAATCAAATTGAGTGTACGATCGTTTCGGAAACGATATTCCTTATGCTAAAATTGAGAATAAGCATCGAAAATAATTTACAAATACATTTCTATTCGAATATAATCTCATCATCATAAAAAAGAGGGGGAAGATGTTTATGACATCAAAATAAACTAGCATTTTTGTAGTAAGTAAGGTGGATAGTCCTGGAAATATTTAAATAATAAAATAATAAAATAAAATTAAATAATAATAATAATAATAATAATAATAATAATAATAATAATAATAATAATAATAATAAAAATAATAGTGAGGGTGATGATAATAATAATAATAATAATAATAGTGAGGGATATAATAATAATAATAATAGTGATGGTGATAATAATAATAATGATAATAATAATAATAATAATAATAATAATAATAGAATTAATACTAGTAAAATAAGTAAAATAATTAAGGACATAATAATGCGCTACGAAACAGATACTGTCAAGAATTGTATAAGTCAACTGAATTAAAGGAATACATTATAAGAGGGTCAACATAATGAATTTTGGAATATAACTTTTTTTCATTTGTTCTCTCTCCCTCTCTCTCTCTCTCTCTCTCTCTCTATATATATATATATATATATATATATATATATATATATATATATATCTTATCTATTATATATAGATGTATATTTATATATATGCATACATACATATACATAATAAACAAGAACTGAAAATGTATAACGGTTGATACACGCACCCACATCGTTCATATGACCGTATATAATATACAATATAAACTGTGTTTCGATTGATAATAGTTTATACGCTTTACTTTCTTATAAAATCTGTTTTTAAAGTCGATACCAGCCGACGCTAAAAAGAAAAGCCAATAGCCTAACTAGTAAATCTCTGAACTCAGAAAATGACATCTGACCTCTGATCATTTTTCAAAATGCGTCACTTGATAATGAAGTTAAATCATCGATTTCAGCTACATCGATCGTTACCACCAAGTCTTTCCGGTCAAAGGTTAGAAGGTCATAGTTTTAGATTTTCAGATTGTCCGAAGTTGTCTATTTCAAGAGAATTAAGGACGTAGTTCACACTCCTACACTGACCTTATAATTAGGGGAGAAAATAGACTAAGCCGTTAATCTCTCTGCCTTCAAGAATATACTGAATATACAAAAACAGAGGATAATGTGAACTTGAAGAGAGGGATTGTCCTCAATCAATCTGCTTTAACTGGTTATTTGTTTTGGTCTTGCAAAAGAAATATTTAAAGTACTTAACACACTTCTCCCTTTGTAAACTGATCAGCAGACAGACTAATGGCTGTCTCTTCCTGTCGCTAGTAGATTTTTATTCAATTAATGAACGAGATAATATGAATCAACAAGACCAAATAATAAATAAATTCTAACGAAATTCTATTCTTACAAATAAAGAAACATTAATGATTCAATTCACAGCACCTTTTATTCATGTTTCTCTTTTTTCTCTCTCCAAACAAACAACAATACCTTTATAGAATCACACATTATAACACGGGGCTATATAGAAATTATATTTGCAATAACTCGAGGTTTTTATCAACATTTAATGACAGATGTTCCGCAAAATATACATATCAAAATTCAACCATCACCATTTATTTGTTATAGATTCTATATTTAACACATAGTAAGACAAAAGTATCGTTACATTTAGATTTCAAAATCACAACATGCGTTTTAATAACATACTACATTCTCAAATAGCTAGAAAACTATCTAGCAAACAAAACACACTATATCACATCTATTATAATAGAAATCTTAACTTTGCAAAAAAAAAAATTCAATTATTGCAAACGGCACACATAAATCAGGTGTAAACTCCAATGTGAAATACGTTGTATATTTTTACAGTCTGAAAAATATTTAGTTTACAATTAAAACTTGTTGCTTGGATGACTGAATTTCTCTTAACGGTTATTTACGATGCCATCGATTAACCTCCTATTAAGGGAGATAATCAACCTGTAAGCAATTCGTTTGAGAGGTTTTGCAGGTACATCTTGAGTTAATGAATTGACGAGGTTACAATATCTAGAGTTTCATACTAATTATTTAGTGCTTTAATTACGAGCAGAGGACGATCTGAAGATGTACATTATAATGACTTTTAGGATTTTACATGGTGTTATATAAGATCCGAAGGCCACTCGGGGATAAAAGTTAATGATTATACGGTATTCAATTGGACAATATCATAGTAATCATTACTAGTGGAAAATTGGTAAATTGTATTACTTAAGGCGATGGCTCATCAAGAACTTGCTCACGCTGAACTTGAAGACCGGCAAACAGAAAAAACAAAAGAGAGTTCCACAGAGGTACGGTTCGAAAAATAAAGTTTGTTCATGCAATCTACGTTTATGTTTAAGAACAAATAAGGAGTGGGAGAAATTATTGATAGTTTCCATGAACTAACGATAAAACAGATAAAGGCTCGCAACGTCTCTTCTGTGGGTAAAAAGATTGTAGGGAAGAGAAAAAAGTCTAATTTTGCACACTGTAAAGGTAGCAGAAGGTGCTTCTAGCAACTCCTATTCAGATATGGACATTAGTACGCGATCCTCGGACATACTTAGCTTATAAAGAAAGAGAATTGCATCAGCAGTGAGATAACTACTGGAGCGGTAGAATGATCCCACTATTTTTTCAGCGACCTTGACAACAGATTTAATATCCGTGTTCCATTTCAGATCAGAAAAAACTGTCAGACCCATAAGCGTGTTAAAACATGAAGCCTCCCCAAGACGAGAACCATTCATTTCAATTGATTCCAGACGGGGATACGAACGTTGATGATGTAAAGATAGAATCTTGGTTTTAGATGCATTAAAATCAACCAGCCACCTCTTTCCCATTGCACCACGTGCTCAAGTTCAGACGAGAGAGAATCGGAGAGAACTTTGTCATTTACAGTCTTTGAAGTGTTTCAATAGATGATAGTGTCGTCACCTCTACGAATGTTCTTAGAATGTGATTTGGGAGATCATTGATGTAGATCCGTAAGAGAGTTGGGCCCAGAATGGGCCCCTTAGGGACTCTAGCATTGATCTTGTGGGCTTCTTATTTCCGCCCATCAATCACTACTCGTATAAACTTATCAGAGAGAAATTATTTAATAATTGAGAATACATTTCCAGCTATATCGTTGCTGTAAATTGTGTGGAGTAGACCTTTTTGATATACTTTATCAAAGGCCTTTGATATGTCAAGAGCAATTGCCCTAGAAAGAAATCCTACATCGAGAGATCCGATGATCATGCGATATAACAGTTAGCACATCAGCTGTAGATCTAGAAGTAGTGAAACCATATTGTATGTCACTGAGGACGTTATGTTTCCTGAGGTGATAGACTACGTCTCGATTAAACAAAGATCCCATCAGCTTAGTCTTGACGCCCAGCGGACCTATTGGTCTGTACTGAGAAGGAAATTACCTATCAACTGGATTTCTTAAATACGGGGTATACTGATGAGGTTTTCCAGAATTTTAAGAAGCAATTCTACTTAAGACAACGCTTAAAACACTTTGAAAGTATGGTAGCGTGTTCTGGTTGAAGGTTTTTCACCACTATAATTGGAAATGCCGTCGGGGCTAGTTGCTTTACGGGAATCCATGGTTTGGATTAGCTTGGATATATCACACACGGATATTTGTATGTCGCATAGCGTAGTGTCAGACACAGGAGAAAATACAGTTCTTTTTTTTTAGCTTTGTCCGATGCTGACGAGATTATCCCAGGTCCATGGATGATGTTTGAGATAGATCACACGCTTCTGATCAAGACACTGTTTATTATTTTCCAAAACTGGTGGGAACCAAGCCGCTACTCAGCTACTTTGGACTTGACTGTGTGAGCATACAACTCGACTGCATTCTTTATAACTTTTTTTACATTGGTTGCGTGCAGTCCTGATCACGGATTTAGTCTCAGTACATCTGTTACGTTGAAAGCAGTGGAAAACGTGATTTCAATGGCAGCAGCATATTCTGGTTGTTAGGTTTTTGCTGGAATTTGTTGGAGGGGATGGAGTGGTCTATACCTACAATTAATCATTCTGTCAGGTCTGAAACGATAGAGGACACATTCTTTTCAAACAGGGAACGCAGATGTAGATCTGATATAAATGTACTGAAGCTATCCTAGTCAGCTATAGAATATCGATATACTTTACGATGGAGAAGTAAGTCTGAGGACTTATTACATTTTGTTTTTATCTTAACTGAGAAAACCGAGTGGTCGAAAGATCCTAGTGGAGACAGAACAGAGGATGAACAATGATTAAAATTGAACTAAAGTGTCAACCGGTTTCAATAATATTCGTAACCAAACATCATTTTATTATTCATGTTTCTTCATATAGTCTTTTGCTACTACCGCTTTTTGAATTCTTATAATTTCTTTTTACAACCAGTTACCAAACACGGACTATCAAAAATCAAAATACAACTGACACCAAAGTGTGGCGCAAGAAGAGCCGTAAAATCATTTAATTCACTAATTCATTATTGTACTTGACTCAGTTCTAAGCCAAGCTTTTGAAATGTTCTGAGTTATTTTCGCGCTTTGTGGACACCTCTCGTCAGGTTTGCCAATGTTGAAGTATTGGGCAGACGCACAACTAAAAAAACGCCCCCGTTTAATTTTATATACAAGTAACTTATATTTGAATCGCACGTGTTTATTATTACAGCTTTTTCTTTCACTGGTAATAAAATAAATATTTGTCGTTTGTGGGAAATTAAGTGTCATATTTCTTTTAAAATTATCATTTTTGAAATCTGAAATCATATTAAAAATTTTCCGATTTCGATATCGATTCTGATACCGATGTCGATGTGCCAAAAGTTCTCATAGATCTCGCTTGGAGTAGAGTTGGTGGAACATCATAAGCTTTCAGTATTTTTCCATCATCATGCCTCTGTCTTGAATCAAACGCCTTCTGAAAATCTATGAAAATAAGAATTGCCTTCCTGTTATGGCTTTTTACTCCTATCAATAGCAGTAGTGTTAAATAATAACATTGTTAAATGTTAATTAGTTATTATCAATCTATCTGTCTATCTATCTTTTTATCTATCTCCCCAGTGAGATTGTAAAAATAATTTATATTGAGGGTTACTTATTGTTCATTAAACAAAGTGTAGCAATGTGTTTCAGCTGAGGATGTTTACATAAATTAGCTAAGTTAAATACACAAAATAAACTTGGTCAGGCATACATGGAAAGGTCGCACGCCGAGATACATGTGCCATTCGAATAATGACGTAACGGAACTGAGGTCCAGAGCTCTGGAAGTTTAGTCAGTGGAAGAGTTGGAGTTTGGTCACGAAGGTGAACAGACGTACTTCAAGCAAGGAAGCGATGCTGTAACGAACAAGCATGTAGACACGAAATGCAGACTCTGTGAAGACCATTTGAGACAACTGAAATACATTTATATTTGAAAAATATAAAGTGTTGTTCTGTGGTTTCACAAAAGAAGGAAGAACAGAGGTTTCAATTGATTATGGTGTTGGTCATTTTATGTTTCATCACAGATCTCAGCAGTAAAGATAAAAACTCTTGGAGAAAGAAAAGGTATGAATCATGTATTATTCTTCTTCATAAAAAATGATACCTTTACGTAAATATGAATTGCAATATATATATATATATATATCCGTGTGATAACTGTCTGATACATCATGACTCAGTTTATACGTCGATATTATATCCCCGGGCTAAACAACAATACACACAATGTATACGTTTATCTGTGGCCGTTATAAGAACAATATCTCCCACCTCACTATATAACATATGACTGTTTTAGTGCGACTCCACCACTCCAAATACAACAGTAGTCCGAAGATATGGGCAATTGTTGTACGTTCTGGTCTGAAACTATTTTGGTTT
The DNA here is from genome assembly GCF_053919585.1 of Euprymna scolopes. NCBI lineage: Eukaryota > Metazoa > Mollusca > Cephalopoda > Sepiida > Sepiolidae > Euprymna > Euprymna scolopes. The sequence continues at coordinate 31,327,113 of NC_136497.1, forward strand.
GGACGAAGACGTGTATTTATTTTTGATTGCATTCTCTTGAGGGTCATTTTGTTGACAAGTTTTGAGACCACTGACGATAAACTTATGTCTTAGTAATTTTGAATTTAGCTCAGATCTACTTTCTTCGGAAGTGGTATCATTTCAATCTCGGACCATTGATCGGGTTTCATATCTTTTCTTAGAAGCTTATTTGAAAAAGAAAGAATAATGTCGTCCAGATCGCATCTTTTCAGGACTTCTAGAGTAACATTGTGTGGTCCTGGTTGTTTTTCATCTATCAGACTCTTCTAAGCAAATTAATATTCCTCCAATGTGAAAGCATCATCGTCAATATTGTGATCGTGAAGTACCTTTGGCAAATCTTCTTCATCCATTTTGTTTGGAAGCGCGACTTCTTTACAAAACAGGTTGCTGAAGTGTTCAAACCACTCGCTATTCCGCTCCTTTTTTAGTTTCCTTTCAAAATTTATCTTTTTGCTACTTTTATTCCTGTGATAAGATTGATTAATCGCCAACTTTCAACATTTCTAGATCGTTCATTAGTCACTTCAACTTATTGAACCATTTTATTTAGCTCTTCTTCAATTTGGTTGTATATTTTTTCGGCTTTGATTTACCTTCCTGAAGTTTTTTGATGTGCGTCTGCGGTTGTTGTCTTTTGTAATATTTAAATTCACTTTGGGCATATCTTTGGATCGTTTGCTTCCCCCTTCCGTTTTGTCTTCTTTTTCAATGGTACTAGTGCCTCTGTTGCCGCTTCATACGCAATAAAAAAATGTGCATATTGTTGTGTAACACTATCATCTTCTTGAGAGAGCGCTGAATACTTATTACGCACTGTGACTCTGTACAACCGTTGCAGTTCTGTGCTTTGAAAGGCAGACCGCTTATAGTCTTTTTTTCTTTTTCATTGATAGACATTTACACAGTAGAAGACTGAGTCGTATCTTTGCGGTAACAAGTCGATGGTCGATATCCAAGCTGCTAAAACTGCTGTAGGCTTCGCAGTTGTGCACTGAATTCTTCTATTTCTTGTTAATCAGGATAAAGTCAATCTGTGACTTACTTTCATTCATACCAGAAATAGATGCCCATAGCTTCCCTTTCCGGTTTTCAAACATAGTATTTGTAATGTGAGGATTGCATCTGTAACATGTTCCATATAATAGCTTACCAATTTCATTTGTTGTGTTGTGATAAGTGAGAATCAACTCATCCGACCCAAGGTGTGCATTGGAATCTCCACACTTTGATGTTTGGTTGTCTCATTGACCATACTCGATAGAGTTTCATAGTGTGCTCCTGCGTTATCACTTCTTTCAGTGGGTGCGTAGTTAACAATTATTGTAGTCCTGAAGTTACCACTAAAGGTAACGACTAAAATTGTTTTGCTAACAGGTCTTATTTCTGCTAGTGCCCGATTCTCACTCTTACTCATAAGGATGTGTACTCTCCCACAAGCTGCTCTATTTGAGCTTCACCAGACATCAGTTGTGATAAGAGTGCAGTTCTCTAGTTCTTGTATACGAGTGGGTTCATTTTCATCGTGCACAATTTCGTGGCGAACAATACCAAGTATATTAATTTGCATTTGCTGAAATTATTTGCTCGTTCATATTAGTTGTCTTTATTTCTAATTGTTCGTGTATTTAATTTTGCTATCCGCATGTAGGTTTTGCAACGTAAGAGTTTCTACACTCTGTTGTTACTCTCAAATACTCCCCTTCCAGTCGAGTTTAACCCTTGCGAATTAAAATCAGTATGATTTAAGGAAGCACATACATTCGTCCCATTTAGTACAGGACATGTCTGAATATCGAGGATTGTGTATACAGGGTGCTGGACACTGATGCTGTATTCGTGTGTATTCATGTTGAAGTTTCGGTTGCGCATTGCATAAAAGCATGGGACTCTGCTCCACAGGCGGTTCTACAATTCTTTGCAAACTAGAGCTTATATTCCTTCCAATTGTCAAGTTAATCTGATTATCTGCGAAGCAATGTTGTTCTCAGATCCACAACATCAGTTTGTTAGTGAGAGCAACTGGAACTACTGTTACCTATTGAATAACAGGATTTATTATCGAGGTTTACTCCTCTGGATCCGCGTGTTCTGTTTATGTCCAAACATAATAACACGGTAACATTGAGAAAGATGTGGCTCTTCCCTATGCAAGGACGGTCATTCGCTATGAGTAGACTATGTACTGTGCTTCATATAACGCATGGAGACCACTCGTAAAGGTACTACTTCTCTGCATGATATCCTTTTCCCCGAGAGGAGAACGCAAGGGCAAGATTAAAAACACCAGACAAAGACATAGATTATTTTCAATATCATTGCTGGATTCTTACAAGGAGACACATTAGCACCTGATCTCTTTGCGATAGTACTTGACTATGTTCTAAGAAAGACACTCAATGGAAGAGAAGAGGACCTTTGTTTTCGTCTGCACCGATAAAAGAGCAAGCGTGTCCAACCAATTGTTGTAACTAATTTCGATTTTGCTGATGACCTGGCATTACTAACTGAGGAAATTGGTCAAGCCCAAGAAGTATTAAGCCAAGTGGAAGAAGAAGCTCGATTGTGGTGGGTTTATAATGAAATGCTAAGAAAACAGAGGTACAAACCATTAATCACGTTGATCAAATTGCAGTGAAGGCAATTGAGGTGACTCTGCTCAATGTTGTCGAAAACTATAAGTACCGTGGAGCATGGTCATAAAGCAATGAAAGAGATTTTGAAATGAGAAAAGCACTGGCATAGAGTGCATGTCACAAGTTGTAGAAAATATGGTCATCCACTCTCTTAGAAAAGTTGAAGACTCTTTGTTGCCACAGTAGAAACAGACCTTCTCTATGGTGCTGAGGTATGGACTCAAATGCGCTGAAGAACAGACTCGATGACTGTTACACACGTATGTTCAGGATGGCCCTTAATACATCATGAAGGTGCCACGCAGAAAACCAACGGTTTTATGGTGATCGGCCACCAGTATCACTGAAAGTACTGCAGAGAAGGATTAGAGTAGCATAAGACACAGCGAAGAGGGAACCAGCAAGCTAGTTCTCTGGGCAACGATAGACGGATACCCAAATCGTGACTGAAGAAGAATGACCTGCATTGACAACCTGCTATAGTACACAAGATTGCACAGTGTTCAGGACCTTCAAACTGGCATGCGAGATCAGGAGAACTGGAGATCTCGTGTGGATTCGGTGGTGAACCGTATGAAAAGTTCTGCTGTTCCGATTTCTGATTCCGATTGTATTACTCGTCCTAACACTAATATATACTAATCTCTATTTTATCTTATGTAGAAATATGAATTTAAACAATATGTTTACATCAATCCCTCCCAATATATCTAAGTGTTGTTCAAATATACTATTTAAATGAGCAAAAACAAATAATACAAACGCGGACACAGAGACACAAGTACAGAAACAACACATACACACACGCACACACACACACACACACACACACACACACACACACACACATATATATATAATGTGATGTAGTCTTCTTTCAGACTAAAGTATATTTACAATATGGACAAATCAACTGGAGAAATGCTACAGTATTTTAAGGAAAATGCAAAATAATAGAAAAATAACAGAGGATGAAAATAAAAAATAACACGCAAGTCTAAGTCGATCGTTCCAAAAGAAGTGGATTTGTTTTAAAAGGGGTGAGGCACCTATCGGCCCAGCTGTCACTTGTGAAAGATTGATAAGCACTCTTGCCTTCTCCGCACAAAATGGCCGAATCACGTGATCGGAGAAAGCGCGTCTAGCACGAGAAAGTATCTATGGCCATTTGGAACTGACAAGGAAAACTCCATCTCAATTGGAAAGAAACAAACGTTCACACGACAAGAAGAAAAAACAATCCAATATTTTCAAGAGGACACTGTTCCCTTGTGTTGGCAACTTGCATAAGAGCAACGGGTAATTTTACGGATAGACAATTATAGGTAGACAGTTGGGAATATATTGAAATGCATTGAGTAATAAATTGATATATACAGAAGAAGATTAATAGAATGGATGTGTTAGACCTATATAGATATACAAATAGATAAGAATAGAATGATACTTACACATGTAAACGCTTTCATCGAAGGATGCCTGTTCCAGGTTACGTCTTTACCTACATACATATACACCCATAAACGCACACACACATACACGCACACACACACGCACGCACACACACACATACACACACACACACACACACACACACACATATATATATATATATATATAATTATTTTTTAGGGGGTACAAAACTTTTTATAACTGCAAAAAAAAGAAGGCTACATTTTTTTGTACCCATGGTAAAAAGAAGGACATAGGGAAAACATTTCATGGAGATTGTAAAAAAAGATGAACTAAACAAGGTTTAGAGTTAATCGTCTGGATTTACTCCTTACTTTTCTTTGACTTCATTTTAGTCGTTCCCCCGTTTGAATTCGTTTTCCTATGCAAAAAAAAACAAAACAAAAATACAAAAAAAAAACAACAAAAAAAACAAAACGATTCGGCTTGGAAAAGTAAAGGCGAAACCAGGTGGCTGACTCTATCCCCTTATTTATTTATTTTCTCTTTTTGAACCTCTATGAAATGTTTTCTCCTCGCCCTTCTTTTTACGATGGATGCAAAAAAATCCGGTGTTTTTTTTTTAACAGCTATAACATATATATATATATATATATATATATATATATATATATATATATATATATATAACTACTTCATTTATTCCCATAAATTTATTATACGAAAGTATAGATTTATGCGTAAACTTTAAGTATTTTCTTCAAAAGTGCTCAATACGTAGGTAGAGCTAGTTAGTAATTTATAAAATATATATGGCGATTAAGCTACACTGAATATTCTGCGTTTCATCCACTATAGGATTCCTCAGGCTTATGCATATATATTTTATAAATTACTATATATATATATATATATATATATATAAAATTAGTTTTTAACTATAATAATTAATATAATATAATGATTATATATATATGTGTGTGTCTTTGTGTGTATGTGTGTATGTGTGTATAATAGTGTTGGAAAATGTTCAAAATCGGTCCTCGGGAATTAGAAAAATACAAATAGAGTGTCGATACCGATGCAACTTAAATTGTCTTTATTTCTGGTTTAAACTCAATAGTCCCCATGATAACATTAAAATATTTCTTGATGTTCTCTTCTCAGTAAAAGTAAAATCTATATATCATTGCTTCGAGTGTATTTCTGCATTTGCGAAAATATATGCCCATGTTGCATGGATATTTACGGTAATCCAAAAAGTTAAAAGACAATCACTCTGTCGCTAAATATTGAGTGATTCTAAAAGAATCGGAATCAGAATCGGTGAATATAAATAATAAGTCATCGTCTGGCTATTATCTCGGCATTCTGTTTTAAATCTTCCCCAAAAGTACATGCTCCAATACTGACAAGAAATCATATTATGATATACCTGTGATCAGTAATTTTATTCATTTATATCTCATATTGCAATTATTTTTACAAAATACTTGAAAGATATTTTTTATGGCTTTACTAAGGAATAGATCGGATTATATTAAAAAATATTTTTATAATTGTAACACAAAAACACACAGACCAGTAGAGCATGCCGTAACTGAATAAGTACGTAACAACACACAAAAAGAAATGTTAACTAAGAGAAGTAACTGGGTCAACAAAATATATTAGTTTTTACCCGTGTATCTAATTTGGAAACAGACTGGGATAACTCATGTTGTAATGGCAGCAATTCTTTCTTTAACGCAAGTTTGTAGCACATGTAAATCGTCGGGCTGGTTGTAATGTACATCTTTATGAATGCCTAGAATGAGTCGATTAATGAGGATTAAGCTCAGACGAATTTGGTCATCATGGGTTTCCACACCTTTGGGGATTGTAAAACGTCTGTATGAATCACCATGTAAGTCACCAATATTAGTTATATCTATCTATCTATCTATCAATTTATCTCTCTCCCTCTTTCTCTCTCTCTGTCTGTCAGTCTCTCTCTCTCTCTCTCTCTCTCTCTCTATATATATATATATATATATATATATATATGCAGAAAAAAGCAAGTCCGCACTCGTAATTATTTCCACAACTGCAAACTTAAGCTAAATTTAATGTTACTGATTAAAGAAACTATACCTCATTTGATTAGCTTTTTATTCTTCTATAATTTTACCTGTTCATATTTGACTTTTAATTTAAATATTCTAGTGTTCACGTCAATTTATAAAAAAATAACTTTGAATTATGGAGGAAAAAGAAAGTCCGCACAATCGAAAATTCTTAATTAAATGTAACTTTACGACATTAATGTAGCACAAATACGACAGAAACACAATGAACTAGTAAATATTTAGTAGCAAAGCCCTTCTGCAATATGAAAGCCTGCAATTTGTTGGGAATTCCGTGAATTAGACTCTGGGGAAAGTTTATCATTGCGTAGCTGTTGTTTGATGTAATGCCATACGTTTTCGATAGGATTGAGGTCCAGAGATTTTGGAGGCCAATCTTAACACGGACTATCATGCTCCTCCATGATCCTCTTAACATTGCAAGCTGTGTGAATGGGAGCATTTACCCGCATGCAGATGGGGTATCATCGAAATTCCGACCAAAGTAGGGTGGAAAATGCTCAGTCAACATAATAATGTTCTTGGTCGAATAAATTCGATCTTGCAAGCGAACTATAGGCCTTGGATCATTGGTGCTAATAATGCCCGACACCAAAATTGAACCTCCACCCCCTTTCAGCGTTGAAACTAGGCACCGAGGATTAAATTCTTCGTCTTTCCTCCAACGGACGTACTGCCTAGCCTATTAAACTTGCTTTCGTTGCTAAAAAGCACTTGTGACCAATATGAAGAGTCATGATTTCAGTGCATCTTACGAAGTCCAGATGGTGCTTTCTGTTCTTTACAGAAATCTTTGGCTTGCGTCTTGCAACATATGCTCCCAAAATACATTCCTTTAATCTATTCTTGACAGCAGAAAGAGAGCACTTTTTTACAATATTACATTGTTGTTGGATTTGGAGAGCCGTTTCAAATCTGTTTCTTAGGCTGTGAATCTTGATAGCATTGTCTTCCCTGTTAGAAGTAACTCTAGTACGAATAGATTTAAGGGCATCACGAACACTGCCTGTGTTTTGGTGCTTTTGCACAGTCTTTCGTACCGTTTTCTCATCACATTTCCATCTGCGGCTGATTAATCGATTAGATAAACCAGAAAGGTTGAGATTAATGAGCTCCTGGCGATCACTAAGAGAAAGTCTTAGCATATGGACTAAATGTTACGTTGTATAACCTGGAACAACAACAATTACGATTAGAGATGCTTTGTTGGCTGTTGGTGCATATTTTAAACTGATTAACGGGCGATGATTTAAGTGGATTTGTTGCTGCGGACATTCTTTCTGACTCCTGAATTTGAAGTTATTTTTATAAATTGACGTGAACACTACACTATTTCAATTAAAAGTAAATATGAACAGGTAAAATCATAGAGGAATAAAAGGCGAATCAAATGAGGTATAGGTTGTTTAAACAGTTACATCAAATTTAACTTAAATTTGCAGTTTTTGAAAAAATTACAAGTGTGGACATTTTTCCGGCACTATATATATATATATATATATATATATATATGTGTGTGTGTGTGTGCGTGTGTGTGTGTGTGCTCTTAATCGCGGTACCGACTCTGTTAGCTAGTTTCCGGGTCTCTCGTTTTTATTCCTAAAGTATAGATCCGATAAGTTTTTGCGTCTATCTTAATCACTATCGGTTTACATTATTTTCTTTAAGAGTTTATTTTATTTTCTATATTTTTGTTGTTATTTAAAATATAAATATATATAAATATATATATATATATATATATATGTGTGTGTGTGTGTGTGTGTGTGTGTGTGTGTGTGTGTGTGTCTTTAAATATCCCAGTTTGATCAGTTCTTTCTTTCGTTCACCATTTTCCTATCTTTCAGCTTGGAATATCAGGCTCTAGAAACTTCTACTACCGACATCCAGGCGTCACTCGTTCACATATAACTAATAAATTCTTTTACGATAAACTTTCTGAAACGCTTCTTCTAACGCCGCGTCTATAAGATCATGCAATGTTTTAGCTTTTCTTTAACGAACGGTTGTGGGTGAGATGGTATTTGTCGATATCTGAAAACCATTCCTCAAAATGGAAAACGGCTGCTGAACCTTCACTATTGAATTTGGATAATCCCGGTCAAAAGTTACCAAGATACATATATATATATATATATATATATATATATATATATATATATATATATATATATATATATATTGGACAAGAGTATACTTTTATGCACGTAAAATAATATTTAATAATACATACATACATATATATATATATATATATATATATATATATATACAGAGAAAGAGAGAGAGACAGAGAGAGACAGAGACAGAGACAGAGACAGAGACAGAGAAAGAGAGTGATAGAGATATCCGAATCTGTCTTATCGAAGAATATAAATGCGTATAGCCTTATAATATGGCTGATAATAATGTCCTCATTGAATAATAGTTTTATTTCGAGAAATAACAAATACTAGGAATTTTTAGTCTATAGTTCTCAAAATACTCAAAGAGTCTGCTAATCTTTAATGGAATTTTAATATGTTTCTCTAGGGGATTTTTTCTTTGGTTTAAGTATATTATTACTACTTCGACGGACTGGAGTGACCCAACGCATAGAATATATAGGATTTGAAAAGCCAGCACTCTAGACGAAAAGCATTCAGGCCTGCAAAAAATGCTCATTAGAAATGGATCTGTTCTTTTTCAAAAAAAAAAAATGTAGAACCTTGGAAATTGGATCCTCTTGAATTTCACAGGAACAGAGGCATGCAACAGTCAACAAAAGACACGCCATTTAAACAATGATTTAGGCTCGATTTGCTTCTGGTGCCTTTTTGCTTTACTCGGAGTGTAACTCGTTTTCTGTACAGCTCATCTTTATACAGGGTTACCCACTTAATATATAGTAAAGACGAGGAACATTCTGTTATTTTGTAAATTACCTGTAGTATTGTTTAAATTACCTGTAATGATATAAAAGGTGGTGGAAATTCTCCCCGTGTACATCTATGTATTTCTTGACACGTTTAACAAATTTTGCAGATACTGGCTGTAGATCATCTCTGGTGATTCTCCTAATAGCGTTGGTAACGCTCTCCTTTAGTTGGTCTTGATTGTGAGGATTATTAAATAGTCTACGTATATAAGAACTTAATATGTTAATAATCAAATATGTGTTATACTTACTTTTTTTTTGCAAACTAAAATACGACATATTGATTTTTGACCGAGATTTACATTTCTTTTTTATAAGTAATTAATTAAGCAGCAATGTTTTGAAATCACCACTTAATGTTTAATTGAAAGATCTATTCGCAACGTTTATTTAAGGTACAATTCCCCTTGGCCATTTATATTCATATTAATTTTAAATGTTTTATTTTTATTTCATTGAAATAATATGTGAAAAGACGCCAATTTAAAATAATCGTAGGTTCCAATGCCCGGGGAGGGAGAACTTATAACACACACATACACACACATACATGTATATATATATGCATACATATGTGTATATATATGCGTATATATATATATATATATATATATAGTTACCTGAATTGATTTTTTCAATAAAAGATTATAAATAAAGCTGTTGTTCAATTCTGAATTTTTGAGATGAGATGTAAATGCTTATGTTATTTTCATTAGTCAGACTATTATTTTCACCATGAGTGCTATTAGCACTTAGTGTTTCGGGTGATGAAAACATGCTTCTTTTTCCTTGGCTCCGCATTACAAGAATTCGAACTGGGTTTAAGGGTTTATCATAAAGAAAGTTCACTAAGATATTTTTAAAGGCTGTTCTATTACGCAATTTTGTTATCCTAATTGTTAATATCACCAAACGTGAGAATAATAGCCCGATTAATCAAAATAACATAAGTGCAAACAGTAGTGTTGATATTTCTAGCAACAATCTTATCATTCCAGCCTTTATATATATATATATATATATATATATATATATATATATATATATATATATGTGTGTGTGTGTGTGTGAGTGTGTGTGTGTGTGTGGGTATGTATATATATATATATATATATATATATATATATATATATATATGTGTGTGTGTGTGTGTGTATGTATGTGTCGTCGTGTGTGTCTTCGTGTGTGTTTCGTTGATATATATATATATATAATATATATATATCTATATAAATATGTGTGATGGTGCTATATACATGCATATGTATGTATATATATATTTTTTTATTTATATGTATATATACATATATATGTATATATATATATTTATGTATATATATACATATATTTATATATACATATATATATGTACATATACAGAGTGGAATAATATAATTGTCGCCCTAGGAAAGACGACATGATTACATTTCTGTTTGATAAAAACCGATTTTCTTTTTTGTTGCAGGCTATCTACTAGTTGGCTAGTTGTGTTCAAATCCAATGATGCTTCTATCATGTTTGTAAATGACTCAGTTTTCAACGTGCGAGATCGGAGATGCGCCGCAGTACAACTCATGCTCTCGGGATGTTCTGAAGAGTGCGGTAATCCCTTAATGCATTCGGGTCGCAGACCTTGGGTGTGGCAGCAGGACTCGACGCCGAACCACAAGTCCAAAGTAACCCAGGATTGTGTCCAGAAGGAGTACTACAACTTTGTATCCTTCCTCACTAGCCATTCCTTTCCCCCGACCTGAACCTGCTTCGCTTGGTTATAGTTCGAGAGCATTAGCAACATGAGCACTCACAACATAAAAGCCGGCGCTTGTGGAAAAGGCATGCTCAAAGTTTCAGACCCGTATCGAGGCGGTGATTGAGGCTGAAAGGGGCTACATTGAATAGCTATCAACTCTACTACATAATCATGTTACCTAAATTGATTTTTTACACAGAAGTTTTTGAATAAAGCTATAATGTCGTTTTCGTTAGGGCGGCACATTTATCGTTCCAGCATACATATATATATATATATATATATATATATATATATATATATATATATATATATATATATATATATATAGTAATTTATAAAATATATATGGCGATTAAGCTACACTGAATATTCTGCGTTTCATCCAGTGTAGGATTCGTCAGGCTTATGCGCGAATTTATTGGTTGCTTCTTGTTTTTATATATGTTGAGGATTTCTAGTTAGCCAATCAGCTTTCTAGTATCCACCGCACCCCTCCTATCAGCCAATGGGCATGCATTTTATCGAACAAAGGATCTGTTTTAGAACTAGGTTAGTGGTTTAAGGTAGATCTTTTCCCTCTTTTATATATATATATATATATATATATATATATATATATATTAATATACCTATGTGTACACACACATGCACACATATATACATATATATACATATATGTGTGATCGTTTATGTATATTCATGTTTATTTAATTTATTTATTTGTTTGATTTCTATTGTTATTGTTAGTTTTAAAGCTTTTTTGTATCGCTATCCTAGATTAAGTTTTATTTTGTGAACACAGTTGTTTGCTATTTCTCGTCTACAGTTTAATAGATTTTGAGGTTCATTAAAGTACAAGATAGCAAATTTTTCATGGAGGCATAATTTACATGGGTCGTCTAAATATAATGAGACAAGCTACCACATGCAGACATTTAGACGACCCATGTAAATTATGAGTCCAGGAAAAATATATATATGTATGTATGTATGTATGTATGTATGTGTGTGTATGTATATATATATATAGATGCATATATATAGCCATAAAAATCTATATATATATTACTTTAGAAGTATAGACATATACTGAGGTGAGTCTTTTCGAATGCATTTTGTTTTTGTTGCACGTTAGTGCGATAAATGTTATTTGTTAGATCAACTATATGTAAGGACATGTGTCTGTCTACGATGTTACGTATATGCAACTTCTGATAGACGCATGAATGCGTGTAAAGGCTCAGCACTACTGGCTGCGAGGGATGTTCAACATATAGATACTTTCGGGTCGGGATCAAAGTGTAGTATCTGTTTTGCAGATGCTGGTACAAAGATAATTTGTACCAGTCAATGGAGGGGAAACCCTCTATAATGGGACAATTATTTTTGCTCACAACAAGAGTGCCCCCTTTTTACCCTACTTTTAGGGGAGCTGGTTTTCTTCCACATTAAAAAAACGGCCTTGTACCTAATTAGCTTTGGTTGGAAAGCAAATAAATACCATAAATACTCTATAGGAAAGAGCAGGAAAGGACACGGAACGGAGAAAAGGTACATTAGTCGACGTAAAACGAAATAAATCTGGGTAGCTGCATCAACTAATGGTTTTGAAGTAAAGCGCCGTATATCAAGTGTCTAACTTTCCTAATGTCTTACACTTTAAATTTTATTGTTTTGATCATGTTAACGATGTCGCAGTGTTCAGTAAATACGCGATTTATTACAGTGGATACGCCTTTGATTTGCGTAAAATTAAACATTCTTGTATATATTTATTTCACCGGACATTGTGCGTTTTTTAACCGGACATCGTGCGTATTTGATTCGCCTTTTATTCCTCTATGATTTTACCTGTTCATATTTACTTTTAATTGAAATATTATAGTGTTCACGTCGATTTATAAAAATAACTTCAAATTGAGGCGTCAAAAAGAATGTCCGCAGCAACAAATTCACTGATCCTCCGTATAACACTGTACACACTTTCTTAAGAACACACCGCGATTATTTTTATTTTAATCAGTATTCGTTATTTTACTTGAAAAAAAATTCTTTTAGTCAATTAAGTTTTTAAAAAGGGGAAAAAAGTTTTGATGTTGAATTAAACTAACGACAGAATTTACCGAAATTTACCGAATCGTCGAGAATTTCGTAATATAATACATTTTTGTTAATGTTCAATTATTAATGCTGTATAACTTATTTATATTTTCTATCACCTAAAAAAATCCAATAATTCATTGGTTTTAACATGTTTTTCTTTTTTCAAGTTAGAAAGGAAATTAACTTCAATGACCATGGACAGAATAGATGAACTATACTACACTTAAGCAGTATTTCTAGTTTAAACTGTAAAAAATGAAAAAGAAACATAATAAAATCGGCAAATATATAATTCTAGTGTCGAGTTAGAGTATGGCAGTGGCAGGCATGAAAAGAGCTACTGGTAAAATTAATTTAGTTTGACGTGAGGAATCTTATGCAAAACATTATCTACATGTGTGTATATGCTAGTGTTATCAGCTTACTTCTCAGATGTCTACGTGCAAGTAGAATTTGTCAGATATGGAACTGGTCCGACCATACTAGTTTCTACCATTTCAGTTTCTTTGAACGAACGCCAAAGTAATCATATCAAATAAACTGAACTTGCGAAACGGAATTAAGATGTCATTAACAAATAAATGGCTGATATTACTAAATATTACTAAAGAAGCGCAGAACTTCAATTTCATTGTAAAAGATTGGAAATACGGTTTACGTATTCCGTGACCCCAAACGGAAGACTCCAACTCTTATCTTGATATGATATCATGATGAGGAAACGATGCTTACACCTCTGCGGAGTTAAAGTGTGTGATGGGGTATTGTGTTGTGCCCAATCTACGGATACTAATGAACTACAAAATTCAATGTACATCAAAATACTGGTCTACCGCACTATCATAACAGAATAAAGGTGTGTGATGTTACGGAACATCCTTTCTGCGATTGGCTAAATACACGCATACACACATACATGGCTATATATATATATATATATATATATATATATATATATATATATACAGAGAAAGAGAGATGACTATATATATATATACAGAGAGAGAGAGAAATAGAGAGAGAGAGAGAGAGAGAGAGAGAGAGAGAGAGAGAGAGAGAGAGAGGTGTAGTGAGATAGCCGAGCGGACAGCTAGATAGTGTGTGACATAGATAGGGGATAGAAACTGATTGCTTTCATGGCGCCCATTGTCTGATCGATCAGTTCGGTCGTCTGCCATTCTAATCAAATTTTAAGTAATTATGAAGACTCAAAGCGAGACTGAAAATAGAAAATCGCCATAAGTAGTCGCTAAATAATTCAACAGCTCCTTGTCCGTTATTGGTTGGGGAAAGGGAGCAGATTGGACTGTCCGCTGAGAACGGACCAACGACTCATTGCCATTATTAGATTCCCTGCGAACGACAGACTTTTCACTTTTCCAATATGGCATACTTCCGGAAGATGAGCAGATACTACTACTACTACTACTACTACTACAACAACAACAACAACTGATAATAATAATAATAATAATAATAATAATAATAATGGTAATGAAAATAAACAAAATAATAATCAAAATAATAGATTAATAATAATAATAATAATAATAATAATAATAATAACAATAATAACAAGAAGGATAAGAAAAAGAAAAATTGAACTACGAAACAAGATGGCGGCACCAAAATGGTGAGACAAGAAACTGTATAAAATAGACCATAAACATCACACACGAGAATACATCAACGTGCTCACGAAAAAGACATAAAGCAAAGTCAAGCGCTAAAGTTACGATAGGTTAAATCCAGTATAAAAAAAAAAATCTAGACGCTGTTGCCAAAAAGATGCAATGGTAAATCACAGCTTAACTAAACACAAGTAGTTATCCCAATACGAATACTAAAGATAAGACGACTGAGTTGATAAGGTAGTCGATTCGTTTTATCTAGGATTTCGACTAAACACAAATTTAAATGCTATGATTAAATAATAATTCTTGAGTAAGATGACGAGAAATCCAAGGATTTTATTTTCGTTTTGAAAACATTTGTTTTTCAAAATGATTAGAAAGTTAACTTATCTTAAACACGTATACACATAAAAAGAGACACGATAATATGTATATTTTTAACTTAGAAATGCAGTATAAAACTATTAATATAGGCGTAAAGCTGGGAGTGAGATTTCACACAGATCTCCAGTCATTCATAGATAGCCCTCGTAATACAAATATTTTGTTACGCAGCCTTCGACCTCAGGCTTAAACAGAGAACAATTTATACATTCTATACAAGACAAATATTTATTCACTAGAAATGATCAAGCGTTATCAAAAATAACATGAATGAAGATTTTATGATAACACTTTAGAAACAATTGATCGGCCAACCTTGGGTATTATTAAACCCTGATGAGTACGAAAATAGACATGATATTGTTTACCACAGTCTGCACTGGCGCATATGTCAATTTTATCGCAGACAAACAAGAAATTGTTTTGAAAATCATACTTATCCTGTCACTGGTAAAGAAAATATAATCATATTTGATATACAGATTGTGAGAAAATCAAAGCTAATCGTTCAGACACCGAAACAAATGATACAAACGGATATTTGTACCACCTGTCTCTTGATAGACACGGCATTGCTTGATAATAAAGTTAATGTGCTGAATGACATTCATTCGAGAGATGAAGCACTTAAACTCAGTATTAGCGTATAATCTTGTTAGTTTTATACGAGGTTTGTCCGAAAGTAATTCGTTCTGTTTTTTTTTTACTCTACAACAGGCAGAGTTTTACCAGTAAAACGCGCAATGTTTTGTGCTCGGAAATTTAATTTCTTGCATATTAACCCATTTATTTACCATAGATGAACGAGAGCCTTAACGTCTCAGCGGTTTATTTTTTCACGGTTTCTCTTACGATATTGAAATGCTGCCCATGTAATGCGTCGCTCAGCAGTCACAACAAGGTGAAGTCGAATGGTACCAGGAAGTGAAACAGCACTGCCCAGCCGAAGTTTGTCACATATTATGTGATCTTCAAGTTGTGTGGCCTGGCGTTGTCGCGCTGCACACGGAGTGTTTCCTTTTTCTCAAGCCATGCACGGGTAATCTGAGCCTTAAGCATTGTCAATGTTTCAACGTAACAAACTGAGTCATCATTTATTCGAAGAAATCCAGGAAGATGACACCGTTACTTCCCAGAAGACGATGAACATTACTGTGCTACAGATGCTTGCGTTTTAAATTTCTTTACTGGAAGCGTGAGCTGTGTTTTTTCATAGACGGTCGTTAAACTCCGGCTTGTAGTGTGAACACAACGTCTCGTCACCAGTGATGTGCGATCCAAGAATCCGTCATCTACGGCTTCGTACTGATTCATCAATTCCTGACAGACATCCCGTCCGTTGTCAATATTGTCCTGTGTGAGCGTTCCCTGAACACATCTAGCTTTGTTGTATCTTAGGGATGACAACATCATTTCCAGTGTACTAATAAACATATTTAACTCTATACGCGTTTTATTCACCGTTACCTGCTGATCAACACGGATGAGTTGGTCGTGGTGCACAGTGCTTTCTGGGATGGTTGGTATGCATGGACGGCTAGACGCACTTTATTACTTCTATCACGGTCGCTACTCTGAAATCAACGAAGCTGTCTCCTAATTGCGACGACGGTAATAGTATTAGCTTTGTAAACATTAAACAGGCGCCGATAAATGTTGATCGGCACATTTTTTCTGCATGAAAGATTCAATGACGCATGCTCCTGGCACAAGTCCATGATACGGTTTGTTTTCTTAGAATCTCATAATGTCAATATCTGCAATAGAGAGCAGGAATTCCCAAGTCATGAATCCATAAGTTCAAACATCATAATAATGCAATTTGCAATGCCTTTTGATTCATTTGGGCGGAATAAAATACAGAAAGTATCACTTTCAGAGCGATGCTAGTATTACAATCTTAAAAACATATCTTGGTTTTTTCCTAATAGTATAAAATCAGCGAAACCAGCGGAGCGCCCAAATACAAATACATTTGTCCCGGACAGAACAAGAGCAATCTTATCTGTATTCTCTGATATATTAATAAATACATAATTATATGCACAATCACATACGTATACACATAAATCGCTCTATATACATATAGTAGCATGACACCCAGCGTTGTCCGGTTGTGAAATACGCTTAAATATAATTTTAATTTAACCAGATTTCCTATTATTATTATTATTATTATTATTATTATTATTATTATTATTATTATTATTATTATTATTATTATTATTATTATTATTATTACTATAGTAAAATTCTCTGTTGAATATTATATTGTACCCAATATATAGTTATGTTCCCGACCTCGTCAGGTCGTAAAATACATTTAAATATGATATTTTAGTTTATGCATGATCTTATTCATTATTATAGAGCATATAATCTATTGATTATTATATTGTACCCAATATGTAATAGTGATTTCAAAAGTTAAAAAGAATATATATATATATATATATATATATATATATATATATATGTATATATATATTGCCGACTACAAAAAATCCGCACTCGTAAGTCTGTCCTAAATCTGGTCGTATTAAACTTACTTCTAAGAGGGAACACAATGCTATCAAGATCCACAGCCTAAGAAACAGATTTTAAACGGCTCCCCAAATCCGACAACAGTGCAATCTTGTTTTTTTCTTTTTTACACAGTGATCACCACTTATCAAGGCCCGGAAGCCGCTCAGGGATAAGGGTTATTGCAAGTACATTACGTTAGTGTGGAGATTTGATGAAGTGTTTACTTAAGGGGGCGGTTCATTAGGAATTTGTTAACAATGGACTTGAAGACATCCAAGTTGTAGTCAGGTGGCAAGCAGGCAGACGGAACAGAGTTCCACAGGCGTGCAGTTCTAAGAAAGAAGCTTTGTTCATGGAATCCACGTTTTGATTTAGGCATATATAAAGAGTGGGGAAATTTTTCACAGTGGATTCAGCTAGACGGGTGTTTTTCGTGAAAGATTGGCGAGGGGAACCACAGATTGAAGTTCAGACGAGCACCTGCCATGGAAATAACGATAAAACAAGGATAGGCTCGCAACGTCTCTTTTGTGGGAGAGAGGTTGCAGGGTAGAGAAAAGGGCATCCCTCACTAAGCCACGAAGTCTATTTTGTACTCTGTCAAGGCAGGATAGGCTGTTTTTAGCAGCTCATGCCCAGATATGGCAACAGTATTCCATCCTTGGACGTACTTGGCTTTTATATAAATAGAGAATTGCATCAGTACTGCGATATCTTCTGGAGCGGTAGAAGGATCCCACCATCTTTCCAGCGACCTTGGCAACAGACTTGATGTACGTGTTCCATTTCATATCAGGAGTAAAGGTCAAACCCAGAAGCTTGTCAAAACACGGGGACTCACCCAGACGAGAGCCATCCATCCCAATTGATGCCACATGGGGATCAGAGCGTTGATGATGTAAGGATAGGAGTTTGGTTTTGAATGC
The DNA here is from genome assembly GCF_053919585.1 of Euprymna scolopes. Taxonomy (NCBI): domain Eukaryota; kingdom Metazoa; phylum Mollusca; class Cephalopoda; order Sepiida; family Sepiolidae; genus Euprymna; species Euprymna scolopes. Next base: position 31,345,552 of record NC_136497.1, read on the forward strand.
ATTAAAGGTAACTAGCCACGTCTTCCCCCACTGAACCACGCGCTCGAGATCAGAGGAGAGAGAATCAGAGAGAACTTTGCCATTTACAGCCTTTGATGTGTTGCCGTAGATGGTCGCGTCATCAGCATAGATGTCAACGAATGATTTAAGTATGTGTTAGGGAGGTAGGTCATTGATGTAGATCAGGAAAAGAGTTGGGCCCAGGATTGACCCCTGAGGGACTCCAGCATTTATATTGCAGGCCTCCGATTTTTGTCCATCTACCACTACTCTTATGACCTATCGGAGAGAAATGATTTAATGATTGAGAAAACATTTCCAATTATACCATAGCTGGAAATCTTGTGAAGTAGACCCTTATGCCATACCTTGTCGTAGGCCTTTGATATGTCAAGAGCAATTGCCCAAGAAAGGAAGCCTTTGTCATCAAATCTGAGGTAGATCTTGCAGAGTGGAACCCATATTGTGTGTCACTAAGAAGGTTGTTCCTGCTGAGGTGGTTGACTATTTCTCTATTTAATATTGATTCCAGCAACTTACTCATAACACACAGGAGACTTATTGGTCTGTACTGAGAGGGAGATGACTTATCACCTGAATTCTTAAATACAGGGCAAACTGATGAGGTCTTCCAGGGAGTCGGAAAGCACTTCTCCTTAAGGCAGCGCTTAAATAGTTTCGTAATTATGGGAGCGAGTTCTGGTTGAAGCTTTTTTAACAATATAATTGGCATGCCGTCAGGGCCAGTTGCTTTACTGGAATCTAGGTTCTTGACTAGCTTGGCGACCTTATGCACGGATATTTGTATGTTACCGTGCTTGTTCTGTGTTATAGGAGGAAATATGGGGAGTTGATGGCCTTCGTCGCATAGGGTAGAATTAGCTGCAAAGTTCTTTGCAAATAGTTTAGCCTTGTCTGACGCTGATGAGATGACCTCTGGTCCATTGATAATGGTTGGGATAGAAAGCACACTTTTGTTAAGGATCCTATTTGTTATTTGCCAAAACTGGTGGGAACAAAGCCGCTGATCAGCTACCTTGGATTTAACAGACTGGGCATATAGCTCTCTTGCATTTTTTATTACTCTTTTACAGTGGGTGCTGGCAGTCCCGAAAGCAGCTTTAGTCTTAGTGCATCTATTACGTTGGTAGTTATGGAAAAAGTGATTTCTGTGCGCGATAGCAGCAGCACATTCTGGGGAGAACCATGGCTGGCTGTTAGATGTTTGTTGGAATTTTTTAGATGGTATGAATTGGTCTATGCCTACAATTAACCATTCGATCCTATCTGATACTATAGAGGACACTTTCTGTTTAAACATGGAGTGCAGAGGTAAATCAGATATGAATGTACGGAAGCTATTCCAGTCAGCAATATAGTATCGGTATACAGTACGGTGGAGGGGTACGTCTGGGGACATATTACATTTCGTTTTTATCTTAACTGATACGACGGAGTGATCGGGGGATCCTAGAGGAGAATAAACGGAACATGAACATAGCTCAGGGGAAGTTGAGAGAAAAAGGTCTATGATGCTTGCATATTGACCGGGTGTATCGGGCACACGGGTGGGTTCGCGAACAATCTGAGTGAGATCATAAGCAATTGTAAAGTCATGCCAAAACCGCCCCTCATCGTCTGTCTTATTTGAATTGGTCAGCCATTCCACGTTATGGACGTTGAAGTCACCACAGATGTGGATGTAAGCCGAGGGATGTGCAGACAGTATGTGGCCTATTTTCTCAGATATGCTTTTAAAGATAGTAACTCCGCGGTTGTGGGGCCGATAGAGGACAAATATAAATGCAGTGGTGTTAGCAAGTGCAACTCTGAAGCACATATAGGGTAAATTAGGATCTTCTCTAGAGATATACATGGCACACGGGAAGCCATCCTTAATGTAGGCACATATTCCATGGCCATGGCGATCTTGGGGGTCAGATTTAGCTGTTAAGTCAGAGTATCGGTTAATTATGAACTCATCTAGGGGAGTGGTTGGCCATATTCCAGTTTCACTTAGAAATAATATGTTCGGTTATGTCTGCTGTAATTGGGTTTCAACCTCTGGAAGGTTGGAACGTAGATCCCTGATGTTGGAGAAGGAAACCTGGTAATAGGGGTCTACGTTAGAAGATAGGGTTCTAGGGTTCTTGTTAAAAAGTGCTCTCTTTCTACTGTCAAGAACAGATTAAATTTGCGAGGATATGCTGCAAAACGCAGAAAGCGCCATCTGGACCTCGTCAGATGCAATGAAGATAATGACTCTTCATAATTGTCAAAAGTGCTTTTTAGCGACGAAAGCAAGTTCAATAAACAAGGCAGTGATGGTAGGCAGTACGCCCATTGGAGGAAAAACGAAGAATTTAATCCTAGGCGCTCAATTCCAACGCTGCAAGGAGGTTCAATTTTGGTGTGGGGCATTATTAGTACAAGTGATCCAGGACTTTAGTCGGAATTTGGATGATAATCCCATCTTCATGTAGGATAATGCTCCATTCACGAAGCTTGCAATGTTAAGAGTGTTTGGATTAGGCTGCACAAACTGCTGACCTCAATCGAAAACGTATGGCATTACATCAAGCAATAACTAAACAATGCTGCGATTTAAAATTTGGAAGAGCTTTGGACAAAAATTAAAGAAAAGTGGGATTCCCTTTCCACTGAGTATTGCTGCAGTCTAATTCAAGGAATTCCCAAAGGATTGCAGGCTGTTATATTGCAGATGGGCTATGCTACTAAATATCAAATCGTTCATTGTGTTTCTGTCGTATTTGTGTTGGATCAATGTCATAAAGTTACATTTAAATAACAATTTTCCATTGTGCGGACTTTATTTTTGCCACCTTGATTTTATGCTATTTTTTTTTAATCGACGTGAACACTAGAATATTTGAGTAAAAAGTAAAATATCAACCGGTCAAATTATAGAGGAATAAAAGGCCAATGAAATGAAGTATAGGTTGTTTAAACAGTTACATTAAATTTAGCTTACATTTGCAGTTTTTGAAAAAAAATTACAAGTGCGGACTTTCTTTTTGCCTATATATATATATGTGTGTGTGTGCGTGCGTGTGTGTGTGTGTGTGTGTGTGTATGCCGCTCCCCATGTGGGTACCTAATTGGTTAAAGGGAAAATTATTCCCAAATAGCATTTAGGTAAAAATGTGCGCTCGGAAATAATTGAATTCATTCAAAAAGTATCGCAAAAACAAAAACAAATAATATATATATATATATATATATATATATATATATATATATATATATATATATATATATATATATATACTTCATTTACTCACATAAAATTAATATACGAAAGTATAAATCTATGCGTAAATTTAAGTATTTACTTCAAAAATCATATGATGCGGCAGATGATCGGAATATTCAGTGTAGCTTAATCGCCATATATATTTTATAACTAACTATATATATGTATATATATATATATATAAATATATATATATATATATATATTTATATATATTACAAGGAAGTCACCACTTATCAAGGCCCGAAGGCCACTCGGAAATAAGGGTTATTGCGTGTACAGTGATCACTGTGATAATATCGTAGTAATCGCTAGTAATGGAGACAAGTAACCAGCCACTTCTTCCCCCATTGTAACACGCATTCAAGATGAGAGGAGAGAGAATTAGAAAGAACTAGGTGGCGTTGCCATAGATGGTCATGTCATCAGCATAGATGTCAATGAATGATTTAAGTATGTGTTTTGGGAAATCATTGATGTAGATCAAGAAGAGAGTTGGGCCCAAGATGGAGACTTGAGGGACACCAGCATTAATACTGTGGGCTTCTGATATATATATATATATATATATATATATATATATATATATATATATATATATATATATATATATAAAATGGGTTCAGAAATTCCAACGAAAGAAGGATGTATATTTAAATAAGGGAGTAGTCACCAACAATGTGTGTTTTTTAACATTATTTTATTATTCCGTGTCTTGGTTTTTCATTGAAAATTATGTTTGGATTATTGTAATGTTTTTAAGTCATTGAAATCGTTTTTACGCGCGTTTCAGACGTGCTGTGAAGCGTCCCTGTCAAAAATTATTTTAAAATGTGTTGGAGATGTAAAAATGGCAATTTTCGTAGTTCATTTGATGTGTTTCCAAGGGGTAGAAGCTTGTAAGTGTTTATTATTCATTGACATGTTCAATTTGTATTACTCTTTTAATGAGTTTGTCCAGGCCGCTGACCTGGTTGTAGCCACTCTCTCTTTCTGCTAGTGTTTTTTTTTCTTTTCCTCTAGGGTGGGGTAAGGTGTGCGTGTGCGTGTGTGTGCGTGCGTGTGTGTGTTTGTATGTGTGTGTGCGCGTTTGTGTGCGTGTGTGTGCGCGTCTGTGTTTGCTTTTATTGGTTTGAGAATGTATATACTGTTTTATAGTATTATGAGGTTATTTTCTTCCTTAGGAAGGTGACTGTGATCCTAGGTCGTTGCTAATGTGTATGTGTGAAGAGGGGGGACCAGCTCTTCTGAAATAAGGGTAGGCGTGCTTTCATTCTATTTTGATATTTATTTTTTGGATTCTTGGATTTTAGTATTGTAATTTTTCGTTTTAGTCTTTTCGGGTATTCCTTATATTATGTTTGTTTAGAAAGAGGGGTGTATTTAAAATATGTATAGGGGATTTTTTAATACTAAAATCAAAGAATCCAAAAAATAAATATCAAAATATAATGAAAGCACCTTTACCCTTTTTCAGAAGAGCTGGTCCCCCCTCCTAACACATACACATTAGCAACGACCTCGGATCACAGTCACCTTCCTAAGGAAGAAAATAACCTCATAATACTATCAATCAATGGAAGCACTTTGACTCACCACCTCCCAAAATTCCAGGGTGCAGCCCTCCGCTGGCAAGGTCATGCTCACAGTCTTCTGGGACCAGGATGGCATAGTGATGACAGATTTCCTGGCAAAGAGTACCACAATTATAGGAGCCTATTATGCTTCACTTTTGAGGAAATTAAGGTAAGCTATCAAAATCAAGAGGCGGGGCAAGATCAGCAAAGGTACCCTCCTTCTGCAGGACAACGCTCCGGTTCACAACTCGCATGTCGCCAGATCAGAAGAACGGGCGTGTGGTTATGAAATCCTTCCCATCCTCCCTACTCTCCTGACCTTGCACCCTTTAACTTTCACCTCTTCTTCCCAGCCATGAAGTTGTTTTTGAAAGGAAAGCGTTTCCCAGATGATGCAGCCTTGATTTCTGAAGTCACGTCGCTGTTGGAGAACCAACTTAGGGTGTTCTGCAAAAACGGTCACAAGAGCTGCATCAAATGATGAGAGAAATGCATAACTCTGGGTGGTTCCTATGTAGAGAAAGACTAATAACTGTGCCAAGTTTCGTTGCTCTAGTGCTATGGGAAGTGGGCCAGCGCCATTACTTATTGCACGCCCCTCGTATATATATATATATATATATATATATATATATATATATATATATATATATATATATATATATATATGATGAAATTTTAAAAAAATTTCGCTGTGTACCTTATGTAAGCAATAGTAAACTTCAATCCCATATAAATACTAGTATTTACACATAGATATTTTAATCCCAATCATAAAACGAAGCTCAACAGAGCGTAGAGCTTATTATAAGAGAAAAATACAATCAATACAATACATTGTTCGACTGAATACTCAAGAAAAAATTATTCCGTGGTGTTTCAAAAGGTGCTATTTTTGCTATTCTTCTCATCAGATGACAGAAGGAGATAAGCAAATTATATTTGTAGGAATGCTAGAATTTGCTGGTTATGGCATTAAATAAAACCGTAATTGATTATAGTCATAGATTGCAAAGACGTACATGTCCAATAAAACAACAACAGAAAAAAAAATGTAAGAAATGTAAAATCAATAATAAAAACAAATTCCTTCAAAATCCGAAAGGCGAAAATAATTCTTTAGAACAAATCTAATCCAAATTTAAATCCAGTTAAACATAAAACGTCTGGTTGGAAATTTTTTTCTTATATATATATATATATATATATATATATATATATATATATATATATACATCCCTTTCTCCCTGTTCTTCTCTATTCCTCCTTCTTCACCCTCTTTCCTTCTTCCTCGATTCCATCTCCCTTCTAACCTTTTTCTTTTCTTTCCTTTCTTTCTTACGCCTCTCACCCCCTTCCCGTCATCCACCGTTCAGTAGAAGCCCAAGAAATGGTCAACAGATCCGGGTAAATCCTAATCTTAGCAGATGAGAATATTAAATTAAAACAAATAATAAAAATAATCTAAGACAGCTGACCCTTGAAACCAACCTCATACAGGTTTAGGATAACATTAAAAAAGCTCATACTTTACAACCTGATTCCCCACCTTACAAACCCTATCCCCTGACACCAACATGAAAGGAATGGAAAAAAAACGGTATATAAGTGAATAAACAAATAGGAAAATAAATAAACTAACAAATTCGAACCCAATCAAAACTGTTCTCCGCACAGCTGAACCATCACCCCCATGATTCTTTAAAAAAAAAAGGAAAAAAAAAACCTTCTTTTGCTGAAAGTTGATTTTCGGTTTTCATTGAGACTTCCGCTTTCGAAAATAAGCATTGTTACCTGAAAAGGTCTCTAGTTGCTAAATACTAGAAGAGCGAAACATGCTAACGACATTGTAGCAACAAATTACTGCTTATGTAAAGACAAATTGAAAATGTAACTTGCTCTACTTCCGTATTGAGCACTTCCGTACTAACCTCGTTATATTTCATTGGTTACCCTACTTTTGAAAAATAGCAGTCTCAAATCATATATATATATATATATATATATATATATATATTTATATAAAATGGGTTAATAAATTCCAACGAAAGAAAGATGTATATTTAAATAAGGGAGTAGTCACCAACAATGTGTATTTTTTAACATTATTTTATTATTCCGTGTCTTGGTTTTTCATTGAGAATTATGTTTGGATAATTGTAATAATGTTTTTAAGTCATTGAAATCGTTTACGTACGTTTCAGACGGTCTGATGCGTCCTCGTCAGAAATTATTTTCAAATGTGTAAAAATGGCGATTTTCGTTAGTTTGAAGTTTTTCCAAGGGGTGGAGGCTTGTAAGTGTTTATTATACATTGGTATGCTGAATTTTTATTACTTAAAAAAAAAAAAAATTTATTTGGTTTGTCCAGGGAGATTTTGACCTGGCTGTAGTCAGTCGCCATCTTTCTGCTAATGTGTTTTTCTTTTCCTTTAGGGTGGGGTACGGTGTGTGTGTGTGTGTGTGCGTGTTTGTGCGTGTGTGTTTATGTGTGTGTGTGCGCGTGTGTGTGCGTGTGTGTGTTTGCTTTTATTGGTTTGGGAATGTGTATATTGTTTTATAGTATTTTGGGGTTATTTGCTTTCTTAGGAAAGCGGCTGTGGTCCGAGGTCGTTACTAATGTGTATGTGTGGGGAGGGGGGACTGGCTCTTCTGTATATATACGTTTTATTTTTTATTATCTTATTTTTCTATGTAGTTACATTATTGTTTCGGCTACACGGCCGTTTTTTTTTTGGCCGTCTGTAGCGTCCTCAGACTTTTAAAGAAATGTTCGCTATTTTGGGATGAAAGAGTGGAAGAGTGAATGAGGTCGGGAGGGGGTCCCAAAATAGCGAACATTTCTGTAAAAGTCTGAAGACGCTACAGACAGCCAAAAAGAAAAACGGCCGTGTAGCCGAAACAATAATGTAACTTCAGAGAAAGATACGGTAATAAAAAATAAAACGCATATTTTACTCTACAACAGTATTGAGCACTTTCTTTAGTTTCTATTAATTACCATCCCCACTATATATATATATATATATATATATATATATATATATATATATATATATATATATATACATATATATATATATGCGAACGACTAAAAAGGTAAACTAATCCGCATATTTTTTGTAAATCAAAATAAATGATTTATTTATTTGTTATGATTTCTTTTTTGATTATCGATTTTATTAAAGTATCACGGACAGTTCTATGAATGCATAATTTCGACATTGTACATAATTAAGTAGCATTTAGCATGCAAAGATTCTGGCAAACACAAATGCACTTATATGTATTCGTATATATATATATATATATATATATATATATATATATATATATATGATTAGTTTTTTTTTTGGAAACAGAATTCCAGCAGAGTGCTCAATTAAAAGGAAATCCAAATTTTAAGAGCGTATTTATATTTTGTGGACAGAAAATTGTTAGTTGAGACATATCATTGGTACCGTCGGTTTCAAACCCGATAATAAGGCCCGTTTAAGGTATCCTTATCAAGCTCTCTTCTTGAAGAATATTGGCTGAAGAGAGCTTGATAAGGATACCTTAAACGGGCCTTATTATAAGGCTTGAAACCAACGGTACCAATGATCTGTCTCAACTAACAACTTTCTGTATACAATATATATATATATATATATATATATATATATATATATATATATATATATATACAAATATATATATATATATATATACACAGATATTAGATATTTGTTTTGGTTTGCGATACATTTGAATAAATTTACTCGTTTATATAAAGGTACATTTTTTCCTAAATGCGACTTGCGAATAATTTGCCATTTTTCAAATTTGCTACCCACAAATGGGGAGCAGCATATATATTGCTTACAATATAGTGTTTAAAATATAATTTAAAATATTTAGAATAAAATTATTTTTATACAATATATATATATATATATATATATATATATATATATATATTTATATATATATAAACACACATGCATATATATATATATATATATATATATATATATATATATATATTTCAAGTGATGGTTGTGTAGTTCCAACGAGAGAAAAAATGTATATTTAAAAGAGTGTAGCCATCAACAATTGTGGGTTTTTTTAAAAGGTTTTCATCATATTTTTATTTTAAAATATTTTTATAACGCGTTTCGAGCTTTGGGTGTGCTCTCTTCAGATATTTTCGTAAAAAGTTTTTCTTTAAAATGGGAGTTAGTAGAATTGCCTCCGCTGATATTAAATATGTTTTTCCGAGTGATGTTCAGACATTCTGTTGTTGTTAGTGTTCAGACATTCTGTCTCCAACTGTAAGTGTTCAGTGTCCGGTCAAAGTTGTTTTCAAAGAGTCTTTTTTAGTCCATATGGTGAAGGTTTTTATGGTTTTTTTAGGGTTCTTTTTAAAGACTTTCTTTCCCCATGTATAGCATACACTCACACACAATCACACACGCATACATATACATTCATGTACATGTACACATGCACACACACGCAGGCACACACACATACATACACGTACATACATACATATAAATATATGAAGGAGCATACATATATACATATACACATACCCACCTACACACTCACACACGTACTCGCATACATCCACCGCTAACAATTATTTTTATTTTTTTATTTTATATATATATATATATATATATATATATATACATATACACACATATATATATACATATATATATACATATTACATACATATATATACATATATTTATATATTTTTTTCCTTCCAAAACACGCATGTATACATGCGCTTAATCATTCAGACATACGTACACGCACCCACACACACACAAGTAAGATGGAGAATAGGTAGAAGACATATATACACACATACACACATATATTTACACACATATATGTATGTGCACATACACTCACAAACATCCACATACTATGTGGGCACATACACATGTACACACACAGACATATGCAGGGGCTCACACATACGCGTATATCCATATCCACACGAACACATTTACCCACTCATACACGTGCATACATATGTTTAGTTCTTTTGTGTTGTTCTGTTTATTAGGGAAATATGTTGATTTGTTTTTTACTAAAGAATCATCTTTGTCCCCTTTGTTATCTAGTGTTTCTATTAGTCTAAATTTCCGTTCGAATTCTTTAAGGTCCTTTTTTAAGAACTAAAAAAGGACCTTAAAGAACTAAAAAAGGACCTTTTTTAAGAACTAAAAAAGGACCTTTTTTAAGAACTAAAAAAGGACCTTAAAGAAGTAAAAAACAAATCAACATATTTCCCTAATAAACAGAACAACACAAAAGAACTAAACAGCTACTTCGAAAATCTCTGGAACCTTAACCTCCAAAAAAAAAACATAAAACCACAAGCAACCACACACATAAGCAAAAACAAGCACTCGAAAAGATCCGTAATAATAATGACATAATAATAAAAGAAGCAGACAAAGGCAGTGCCGTAGTAATCATGGACAAAACGTATTATGAAACAAAAATTACAGAATTACTGGATGACAAACACTACTATAAACCCATTAGTACCAACATAGATAACACCACCATCTCAAAAATCACAAAACTTTGTACAACACACAACAAAATATTAAAAAAGAAAGAAAAGGACTTCCTCACAAATTTCATTACAAAGACCAACAACTTCTACGGACTGCCTAAAATACCCAAATCTGGCACAATAAAACTTGCCATCGATACACAAAACTCAGAATATATTAGCGCTCCAAACCCTAGTGACCTTACATTTAGACCCATTGTAGCAGGACCAGCCTGTCCGACAAGCAGACTTAGCAACTGAATAGACATCTTATTACAACATTTCACAGATCAAGTTAAGAGCTACATAAGGGACGACATCCATTTTCTTACTACCTTACCACATACAGTAGAAAACGGGACACTATTAGTTACATTTGACGTTAGCAGTTTATATAGTAATATACCCCATGAATTAGGAAAAGAAGCAATACTATTTTGGATCAGCAGACACGCACAAACACTGCATCCCAGATTCAAAAAGCAATTCATTATCGATAGTATAGACATAATTCTAAATAACAATTCCTTCGAATTCAACAATACCAACTACATCCAAACACTAGGTACAGCAATGGGAACGAAAATGGCACCGACTTACGCAACCCTTACATTAGCCTACCTAGAAGAAACCTTATATAAAAAAATAGAACAAAAGTTTGGCCACAGCACTAAGATACTGTTTGTAGAATCATGGGAAAGGTACTTAGATGACTGCTTCATCCTATGGAAACCCACATGGGGGGACATCACAGACCTACACACCATACTCCAGAACCTACACCCAAAAATTAAATTCACCATAGAACAAAGCTCTACAGAATAACCTTTCATAGACATACTGATAAAGATTAAAGACAATAACATTATCACAGACATTTACCGCAAACCTACAGACACCCAACAATACCTACACTTTAAAAGTCACCACCCTAAAAGCTGCATAAAATCAATTCCCTACACCCTAGCACGTAGAATCTGCACCATAATCACGGACAATAACCTTCGAAAAATCCGACTCAAGGAACTACGAATAAATTTAAGAAAAAGAAAATACCCATCACAACTTATAGACAAAGGGATCCAACTTGCGACAAATATACCAGTAGAAGATTTGAGAACCCCTAAAGAACGAAACAAAGAACAAATCCTAACATACGTCTCCACACACAACACAAACAACCCAGAGCTTTTCATAGAGATAACGAAAAACCTCGTCCTACTTAACCAAAACAGCAAACTAAACAACTTCCTTAAAACAACAAAAATAATAAAAAGCAAACGCCAACCCAAAAACCTAAAACGCATTCTTACCTCATCCAAACTCAATCAAGACGCAACAAAAGGAGTCACAAAATGCAACAAACAACGATGTGGAGTCTGCAACATAATATTAAAGGGAAACACATACACATTTACGAACCCCATACAAACATTCAAAATTAAAAAAAACCTGGATTGCACCTCAAAAAACGTGATCTATGTAATAAAATGTCCAGCATGCGATAAATCCTACATAGGCGCTACAAAAAACCTTAGTAATAGAGTAGCCCTACACCGATCCAACATCAAAATCGCGGAAAATAGACACCTACATGTATCACAACATATGCACACATGCAATGGAGGCAGATTCGAGATAATGCCCATCTTCCAAACTGACAACTACTTCTACTTGCTAACACAAGAAAAATATTTCATAGCAAAGTTTAACCCCGCCTGAAACATCTCTCCATAATTATACACATAAATAGGCAAAACACAAAATACACTTACACGCATGCGTGCTTGGGTAGGTGTGCACCCTCACACACGAAACAACAAAAAAAGCACAATAAGGCACACGCAAGCTTTCGCGGGTGCGCGCGCCCATACCCAGTACAGTACCATTTCTCTTAACTAAACAAACAACTAGAAATTAAACGTATGTATGGGTATGTGCGCGCGTGTGTGCGTGTGCATATGTGTGTGTGCGTGGGTGTGCACATATGATTGTGTATGCGTGCGTGTATATGTATATATCATCTGTTATCTATGCTACATCTTGTTTGTGTGTGTACGTGCACTTATGTTTGGGTGACCGAATCCATGTATGCATATGTGCTTGGATTGGAAAGGAAACTTCAACCAATATAT
>NC_136497.1:31363100-31418100 GCF_053919585.1 Euprymna scolopes
AAAAAATTCTCCCTTTGTCAGAAAAATCACTTATATAATGTGAGGACTAACAGATAAAATTAAGAAAGCTAGATTTATGATGCTGCTTAAAGTAAACCCAATCTCTACTTTCCACTCTCCTAAAACTGCTACTGCGTGTATGCGTGGACATGAGAGTAACGATAACGCAGTAATATTTCTGCACTTCACAAATCTCTGGAAAATGCGGCCTAATAACCAGATGCAATTAAATCTGGTCTGGAACATCAACTACTTCTTTTGCCGGACCAGGGTAGGAACATGCAGAAACACGTCTTGCACTTTCTACTCGGTTGCATTTCCTTTAACATCGCAGAGAGATTAAATCTATGTGCTTGTTTGACACGTTTTACTCCGACGAACTTATTGCATTTGAACCCTTATCAACGTGAATATCCTGGAGAAACCCAACGTGCAGCAAATCGCGCGCATTCATTGTATAGATTCCTAAATGCCGGAAAGTTTACAGATCAGATTCTTTTTTTCCGTGCAACTTGCCTTTGGACTTCCTTTCCAGACTTTACTGATATTCCAAAATTAAAATATAATGTGTAAAAAAATAATGTGGCACAAATTCCCACTTAGGTATGCTCTATAAATATGGTCGCCAATCATAGTAGCTTGTTACGTCACAGTGGCAATCTGCTTTGTTTTTGGTAAAAAAAAGTTTAAAAAAACATAGTATACATTCTTCTTATTTAGTTATTTTAAAGGCGGTTTTCAGATTATATTGTTAATAAATTTGCATGATAACGTTAAAGGAGACAGCTGTACAATATTTAATATGTAAAATTTGGGCACAAGGATCTTTTGATTAAATAGTACAAATAGATATTATTGTTGATAATGGACTATTACAATAAATAGTTTTTAGTTAGTTTTATTTACATTAAACTGTTAATAAACATAAAGAAGTGTGAAGTTACTAAACGCGCACGTTAGGATTAGATGGGTTTTTGAGTAAATTGCATGTTACGATTTCTTAAAAAAACAAACAGAATATTTTCCAAACATAATTAAATCTTCTAACGTATGAATACTTTAGCAGTTACATTGTGTGAGAAAAATCCTTCGAAAAAATACTTTGCTGTTTTATCATTCATTCTTTAATAATCTTTTGACTACACTAGCAGTTCATCCCGGTTTTGCTCAGGCCTTATGTGCTGTTCAAAACTTTATGTGCATATGTATATATATTTAAAAAGTTTGATTTATATCCAGATAACCTACATCTGAAATTTCCAGTGCCTTGACCTAAAATTGGAGGAGGAGTTTCGTAGTGTCTGCAAATGTCAACTCTTTCAACTTTGACCTCTTGGCAGCCAAATTCTCATCAAAAACTGATTAAAAGGCTTGCTGCATGTCTGACTACCTTTTATGTAATATTTCAAATGTTTGCATCCAACATTAGCTCAATAGTTTGCTACAGATCGCAAAAGTCAAATCTTTTGGACTTTTTCCCCTTGATAGCCAGATGTCGGTCCACAACCAATTAAAATGCTTGCCTTATGTCTTAATTCACTTTTTGTAAAATTTCAACTGTTTAGACCAAAACTTGGCTAATTTCATAGAGACCGCAAAGGTAACTTACATTTTAAATTTCGAGCGTTTAGACAATATTGGCGGAGGAGTTTGGTAGAGTTTTCAAAGGTTAAATCGTTGCACTTTGACGTGTTAACAGCCAAATTTCTGGCCGAAAATCGATTAAAAATATTTTCCAAAATCTCAATACCCCTTATGTCAAATCTCGAGTTTGTAGACTGAAAATTTACAGAGTAGTTTCGTAGGGAAATGTACACACACAGTCACACACAGAGACTTTCACTTTTATAGATGTACTAGCATGGGCGCCCAGCGTTGCCCGGGTGTTTGGAGGTGTATGCTGAGTAAAAAAACAAAAAGAAACGGTCAATTCTTTTTAACTTTGACCCCTATTATAACCCCTTAACATTTATTGTTTTGGACTCAAATCGAGTTATTAAGTTAGATCCATGCACAAGGAATCTATATCTAAAATTTAAAGTGTGTAGACCCAAAGCTGTCGGAGGAGTTGATAGAGTTCTCAAAGTTTAAATCGTTGAACTTTGACTTCTTAAAAGCGAAATTTCTGACCGATCACATAGATTTTCCCAAATCTCAGTATTCTGTATATCTAATTTCGAGTCTGTAGACAGTTATTGCGTAGGGAAATGTACACAAACAGACACACAGACACACATACACGCTCACTTTTATATACATATATATATATATATATATATATATAGATAGATAGATAGATTAAACAAAAATACATACGTATACATCAATATATATATATATATATATTTTCTATTCAATTTTCACCCCAAACAAGGCACAGTGCCACTTTGAAGCAGGGGGCTACTATTAGGGAATTAATTAGCGGGGTCATTATGAAGGAAGAAGAGTAGAAAGATGTTTGTTAACATTACACTTGAACTTCTGCATATCATTGCAGTTGGGAAAGCAGAATCCCGGAAGGGAGTTCCAAAAACCCGCAGTTCTGGGGAAGAAACTATTGGAGTAAAAGGCTTTCTTGCACCTAGGGATCTCCACTGTAAAGGGATGAGACTTAGTAGCTTGTCGGGTTTGTCGGGGGTAGTTACGTCGGGGAGGTACAAGTGTTTGCAGTTCGTCAGAGCATTCACCATTAAAGTATTTGTAGAACAGGCAGAGGGATGCAACATCTCGTCGATGGGACAGAGGTTGAAGCCTAGATGACAGTTCAGGACCTATCAGGTTGGCGACTCTCTTTTGAACCCTGTCCAGGAGCGAGAGACAAGAAGCAGATGCACCAGCCCAGATGTGACAACAGTACTCCATACATGGGCGAATGGTTGCCTTATAGAGGTATAGGATACTGGCAGGCGTAAGTAGTTTTCTAGCACGGTAGAGGGAGCCAACCTTCCTTGCAGCAGCCTTGGCAATGCTCTCAATGTATCTATTCCAGTTCATATTCCCTGTAAACGTTAGGCCGAGGAGTTTAAAAGAAGTACTTTCAGGCAATGTGTTCTTGGCCATTGCTATTGGTGGTAGAGAAGGTTTCTTGTAGTTATTGAAGGAAACAAGCTTAGTCTTAGCAGCATTGACTGAGACCAACCATTTTTGTCCCCATTCCACTACGGATTGGAGGTCATCCTCTAGTGTTTCTGCCATTTTCTTGGATATGTGTTCATTAGTTTTCCCCTCATATCTGTTATAGAGAGTGGTGTCATCGGCAAATATACCCATCTCCGAAACAATATTATCAGGGAGGTCGTTTATGAATATCAGGAACAATAGAGGTCCAAGGATAGACCCCTGAGGCACTCCCGCATTTATGTCATATTGTTTGGATGTACGACCGTCGAGGACAACTTCGATTTTTCTATTACTTAAGAAGGATTTAATTACGTTATGAATTCTTCCAGTGATTCCATATGATCTAATTTTCCTTAGAAGACCACCGTGCCATACCCTGTCAAAAGCCTTAGATATATCAAGGGCCACCGCTCTACCCTCCCCTGTTTTATCCAATGAACGGTATATACGTTCAGAAACTACAGTTAAAATATCTGCTGTTGAACGGGCTTGCCTGAATCCATATTGTTTGTCAGTCAGGAGTTTAGCAGCTGTTACGTGCTGGACTAGGACTTGATTAACTAAGGACTCAAATATTTTGGCGAAAAGCGGGAGGAGGCTAATGGGGCGATAATTAAGTAGGTCAGTTCTTTCACCAGAATTCTTGAAGACTGGTACCACAGAGGCGGTTTTCCAGTAGTCGGGAAAACAAGATTCGTTAAGGCATTTATTGTAAAGTTTGGACAGAACTGGAGCAACCTCGGCAGAGCATTTTTTTAATAGCACAGCCGGGATGAGATCTGGTCCACATGCTTTTGAGGTGTCTAGGTTTTTTATAATAGCATGTACCTGAGAAGGGGTGATTTTCAAATCGTCAAGTGTGGCGTCTGTTCGCAGAGGAAAATCAGGGAGTGAGTGGTGTACCGAGTTCAGTGTGGAGTTTGAGGCAAACCGATTGGCAAGCAGATTAGCCTTGTCAGTTGCCGTGCAAGCAACCTCATGATTGTTTGTTAGTGGGGGAATAATTGACTGTCCATTATTAACTACGCTGTTGCAGATTGTCCCAAAATCCCGGGTTCCTAATTTCTGTGCTTCGATGCGCTTTTTGGTGGTTTCAGAGTAATCTGACTTAGCTGTGTCTATCACTCTCTTACATTATTTCTAGCTTCTATAAACTTCTGTTTATTTGAGCTGGACTTATGTCGGTTGAATCTGCGGAACGCATGCTGCCTTTCACAAATGGCAGCTGCACAAGCAGAAGTAAACCATTGGGGGGAGTGGGGCTTGCTATAGTGTTTCCGTGCGGGAACATGTGCTTCAATAGCAGTTTTGAACCATTCAGTTGTCTCATTTGCACACTGTTCCGCTGGAAGAGTAAAGATATTTTGCCATGGGGCATCTCTGATGAGCTCCCTGATGGCTTCCCAATCAGCCTTTTTGTAATACCTCGTTGTTTTGAGTAGTGGGTCTTCAGTTTTAGGGCGAGAATTTAGGCTGATTTCTACCATTATCACAGCGTGATCAGCATTCCCGAGTGGGCTATGGGCATTTGTTGTACAGTCATTGGGAACCGTTGTCAGAAAGAGATCTAGAAGTGAGGCATGTTGATCGTGCTGGTCTGGGAAACGTGTCGGAAATGTAACCAATTGAGATAGGGAATGAGATATAGAGAATCTATATGTGGCGCTACCAGCTACGTCTGTGTGTTGTGTTTCCTGTAAATATTTTACGCAAATATTATGCAAGTATAAATCATGTAGAATATCTGCATGAATATAATTCCATGCAATAGTTAACTAAAGATGATCATCCCATAAAAAAAACCGAATCAACTAACAGGGCATTAATTAAAATGAATGCTTAAAAGAATATACGAATTAGCTAGATCTATGTAAGAAATTGTATTTTCTTTTTAAATAAATAGAAAATAGGGGTTTTAATATAAATATCAATACACACAAAAGAAAAACGAATTTATAGGAGTATAGAAGATTATGAACCCAAACCTTATAAAACAACATGATTTTCAATATTTCTTGCTCACATTTTCGTTATTACATTTGTTGCATATGTGTATTTGTTTAAGAATGAACGAACATACACACACACGCACCCCTGTCTCTGTCTCTGTGTCTGTCTCTGTCTCTCTCTCTATATCTATCTATCTATCTATCTATATCTATATGCATATATAGTGGGTCTGTGTACATTCTTAAACAAATGCACTTATATATATATATACACCTAATATATTTATGACTATGTATGTACACATGGAATATATTTAGACACCCAAATAACACACACACACACACACACACATATATATATATATATATATATATATGCTGTTTTAGTTTAGTGTACTTAGGACTAATTCTAACCACCTGCATTTAATCTATACATTTATCTACGTATAATAATACACCATTTACTCGTTTTTCCATCTCCATACAACCGCTCGGAACAAACCAATACAAACAATCAGGGCAAATAAGCAAATACATAGATAAATCGAAATCCGTTTTCTACGAATTCTCAAATGCATTCTATCTTCAATCTTTGGCGAACACTGAAGAGCAATTCCACCTGCTTCGAACCGTACAAAAGATATCGTTTTCCCCAGATGAATTGCTCGATCTTACTTACATCGGTCTGCCCATAGTTTGTTTTCTTATTTCACATTCATTTTTTTATTTTAATTCACTTTTCCAAACACTTTGAGAAAATACTATGACCTATATATATATATATATATACATATATATATATATATATATATATATATATATATATATATATATATATGTATCACAGTTATTCTGAAATACTGCCTTATTAATATCCTCATCATTTCCTCCGTTTCTATTTATAAAAGTAGAATAAGTGGTTGCAGAGTGTTAATAAAATGCTGCAAGTTTTCCATACAGAAAAATTGCTGTTTTTGTGAATTTTCAGCGAATATCATTTTCTTATTTCCGGAAATTCAGAAAAAAAACACACGATTTTCTACAGAATTCGTAACAGCACAGACCGATTCTTCCTAAACGAAACCTAGGAATTCGATTGGGTATTTTTGGCAGGCAAAGTAAGACTGGTTTCTGGGGTTTTCAAGGGCGCTGAATCCGAATCTGACATTAGTTTTTTCAAATTGGCTCTAGTTTTTGAGATATCACAGGGGGTCGTTTGTCTGAAATCACCCATTCGCGACCATAGCTAAACGTACAAAAAACGGCTAAATAGTGCATAAATGTCAGATATTGATTTTTATGATAATCTTAAATCACAAAGACAGTGTAAAATCTCAATCTAACAAGTTAAGTTAGATATAACATCATTTCATTTATCTTATAACTGAGCACTTTTCATAGATTTCGAGGATATACAAAAAATTTGCTAAAAATTTGCTGAATTTTAATTCTCCAAGTGAAAAAAAAACATTTACATAATCAGTTATATATCATAAATTAATGCAAAGCATTATACACTAGATTCTTAGTTACAATGAACACACAAAACAATATTTTATTCACAAAACTAAAATTGATGTTTATACGATTTTCGCTTGTGAGCAACTTTTGGGCAGTCTCTCAAAAGGTTCCAGCAGTAGTCTGCCATCATGTGCTCATCCCATTTGCCTTGATACCTCTCTTCCATTGTTTTGATGTCTTGATGGAATCTCTCTCCCTGCTCCTCACTGTAATCCCCAAGATTACCAGGAAATATGTCGAGGTGGCTAAACAAGAAATGAACTTTAATGCTCATATTTGCCCCTAGTTTTCCGTATGCAGTAAGCATCTTACGGACCAATTGCTTGTAATTGTCAGCTTTGTGATTTCCCAAAAAGTTTGTCACTACATCTGTGAAGGACACCCAAGCATTTAACTCAACCGTGTTCATATGATTAGTGAAGTCAGAATCCCTAATGAGCGTTCGAATCTGAGGTCCATCGAAGATGCCACCTTTAGCTTTTTCGATGGAAAGACCTGAAAATTGCCTGCATATGTACTTGAAGCAATCCCCATCCTTGTTCAACGCCTTAACAAACTGTTCATGAGCCCTAGTTTTATGTGCAATGGAGGGAAGATGATTCTATCCCTGGGTACCAAAGGCTCATTGATGACGTTGGCTGTGCCGACTTCGACACTTTCTCGTTCTGGCCAGTTCTCCCTTCTCCAGTGCTGGATTCTTGCTCTGCTATCCCACAAACAATGATTGTTAGGCTCTCTCCACACCATTGGTACAGCAAGCTTCAACTTCAGCTTACCGTTGGTCAAACCGCGGAGACTTTCTACACAGGTTTTGCACACCATATGTGGGGCCCAAGACTTGTCTTGGTCACCAAGTATCATATCGAAGTATGCTTTGTACGCCCTCTTAACAAAGTCTGTAATATTCCTCTTTTGTTGTGCCATCATATACTGCCTACAGATGTAACAAAAGACATCCGGTTCATATCTGCAACATCTTCTAGAAGAACTCATTTTCTCTCTGGAACTCATTTTCAACTGTGGAATTAAAAAGAAAATTCTTAATTACTGTTTAATTTATACTGCAACTATATTTATGGAACATGTTATTAAGTAATTACAGTATATAATTATATAAAAATTCTCCCTATATAAATAATTATATAAAAATTCTCCCTGAAATACTTCAATATATACATAATCATTATAATGATTCAATAATATCAGAAAATTATTATTTACTGCTTCTATATTGAAGTATTTCAGGTAGAATTTTAGCAGTTTAGGCTTATTTGGGGCTATCAGTATCTTCTAAACTAGAGCCAATCTGGCAAAACCAATGTTATATTCGTAATCAGCGACCTTCAAAACCCCAGAAAACACTCCTAGATGGTCTGCCAAAGAAAAAAAATAAAAATTTGTTGACCAGTGTTATTGAATAAAAATGTATTTTCAAATACAAACATGACAAACATGACAAAAAAAAGCTAATAAGACTATATAGTTAGTAATTGCCCTTTTAACATGAAAAGTGTTTCTGCTTTCAAATAAACCATCTTATAAACAATATTAAAAACTAAATTACAGTCCAACGCATTTGGGATTATTTATATATATATATATATATATATATATATATATATATATATATATATATATATATATATATATATATATATAAAATGAGAGAGATTTATATAATTATTTCCACAGCCAAACAACGTCGCAGCTCCCAAGAGCAATAACAAACACCAAACCAGCAGTCCAAGACTCCATTTCGCTCTCATTTGGGTTTTTAAATTAGGCCACACACAAGTGTTGAGCAAACACGCCACACATAAGTGTTGAGCAAACACGCCACACATAAGTGTTGAGCAAACACGCCACACATAAGTGTTGAGCAAAAACGCCACACACAAGTGTTAAGCAAACACGCCACACACAAGTGTTGAGCAAACACGCCACACACAAGTGTTGAGCAAACACGCCACACATAAGTGTTGAGCAAACACGCCACACACAAGTGTTGAGCAAACACGCCACACATAAGTGTTAAGCAAACACGCCACACACAAGTGTTGAGCAAACACGCAACACACAAGTGTTGAGCAAACACGCCACACACAAGTGTTGAGCAAACACGCCACACACAAGTGTTGAGCAAACACGCCACACATAAGTGTTAAGCAAACACGCCACACACAAGTGTTGAGCAAACACGCCACACACAAGTGTTGAGCAAACACGCCACACACAAGTGTTGAGCAAACACGCCACACACAAGTGTTGAGCAAACACGCCACACATAAGTGTTAAGCAAACACGCCACACACAAGTGTTGAGCAAACACGCCACACACAAGTGTTGAGCAAACACGCCACACACAAGTGTTGAGCAAACACGCCACACATAAGTGTTAAGCAAACACGCAACACACAAGTGTTGAGCAAACACGCCACACACAAGTGTTGAGCAAACACGCCACACATAAGTGTTGAGCAAACACGCCACACACAAGTGTTGAGCAAACACGCCACACACAAGTGTTGAGCAAACACGCCACACATAAGTGTTAAGCAAACACGCCACACACAAGTGTTGAGCAAACACGCCACACACAAGTGTTGAGCAAACACGCCACACACAAGTGTTGAGCAAACACGCCACACACAAGTGTTGAGCAAACACGCCACACACAAGTGTTGAGCAAACACGCCACACACAAGTGTTGAGCAAACACGCCACACATAAGTGTTAAGCAAACACGCCACACACAAGTGTTGAGCAAACACACCACACACAAGTGTTGAGCAAACACGCCACACACAAGTGTTGAGCAAACACGCCACACACAAGTGTTGAGCAAACACGCCACACACAAGTGTTGAGCAAACACGCCACACATAAGTGTTAAGCAAACACGCCACACACAAGTGTTCAGCAAACACGCCACACACAAGTGTTGAGCAAACACGCCACACATAAGTGTTAAGCAAACACGCCACACACAAGTGTTGAGCAAACACGCCACACACAAGTGTTGAGCAAACACGCCACACACAAGTGTTGAGCAAACACGCCACACACAAGTGTTGAGCAAACACGCCACACACAAGTGTTGAGCAAACACGCCACACATAAGTGTTGAGCAAACACGCCACACACAAGTGTTGAGCAAACACGCCACACACAAGTGTTGAGCAAACACGCCACACACAAGTGTTGAGCAAACACGCCACACACAAGTGTTGAGCAAAAACGCCACACACAAGTGTTGAGCAAACACACCACACACAAGTGTTGAGCAAACACGCCACACAAGTGTTGAGCAAACACACCACACACAAGTGTTAAGCAAACACGCCACACACAAGTGTTGAGCAAAAACGCCACACACAAGTGTTGAGCAAACACGCCACACACAAGTGTTTAGCAAACACGCCACACAAGTGTTGAGCAAACACACCACACACAAGTGTTGAGCAAACATGCCACACACAAGTGTTGAGCAAACACACCACACACAAGTGTTGAGCAAACACGCCACACAAGTGTTGAGCAAACACGCCACACATAAGTGTTGAGCAAACACGCCACACACAAGTGTTGAGCAAACACGCCACACACAAGTGTTGAGCAAACACGCCACACATAAGTGTTAAGCAAACACGCCACACACAAGTGTTGAGCAAACACGCCACACACAAGTGTTGAGCAAACACGCCACACACAAGTGTTGAGCAAACACGCCACACACAAGTGTTGAACAAACACGCCACACACAAGTGTTGAGCAAACACGCCACACACAAGTGTTGAGCAAACACGCCACACATAAGTGTTAAGCAAACACGCCACACACAAGTGTTGAGCAAACACGCCACACACAAGTGTTGAGCAAACACGCCACACACAAGTGTTGACAAACACGCCACACACAAGTGTTGAGCAAACACGCCACACATAAGTGTTAAGCAAACACGCCACACACAAGTGTTGAGCAAACACGCCACACACAAGTGTTGAGCAAACACGCCACACACAAGTGTTGAGCAAACACGCCAAACATAAGTGTTAAGCAAACACGCCACACACAAGTGTTGAGCAAACACGCCACACACAAGTGTTGAGCAAACACGCCACACATAAGTGTTAAGCAAACACGCCACACACAAGTGTTGAGCAAACACGCCACACACAAGTGTTGAGCAAACACGCCACACACAAGTGTTGAGCAAACACGCCACACACAAGTGTTGAGCAAACACGCCACACACAAGTGTTAAGCAAACAGGCCACACACAAGTGTTGAGCAAACACGCCACACACAAGTGTTAAGCAAACACGCCACACACAAGTGTTGAGCAAACACGCCACACATAAGTGTTGAGCAAACACGCCACACACAAGTGTTGAGCAAACACGCCACACACAAGTGTTAAGCAAACACGCCACACACAAGTGTTGAGCAAACACGCCACACACAAGTGTTGAGCAAACACGCCACACACAAGTGTTGAGCAAACACGCCACACACAAGTGTTAAGCAAACACGCCACACACAAGTGTTGAGCAAACACGCCACACATAAGTGTTGAGCAAACACGCCACACAAGTGTTGAGCAAACACACCACACACAAGTGTTGAGCAAACACGCCACACACAAGTGTTGAGCAAACACGCCACACACAAGTGTTGAGCAAACACGCCACACCCAAGTGTTAAGCAAACACGCCACACACAAGTGTTGAGCAAACACGCCACACATATGTGTTGAGCAAACACGCCACACACAAGTGTTGAGCAAACACGCCACACACAAGTGTTGAGCAAACACGCCACACACAAGTGTTGAGCAAACACGCCACACACAAGTGTTGAGCAAACACGCCACACGCAAGTGTTAAGCAAACACGCCAAACACAAGTGTTGAGCAAACACGCCACACACAAGTGTTGAGCAAAAACGCCACACACAAGTGTTGAGCAAACACGCCACACACAAGTGTTAAGCAAACACGCCACACACAAGTGTTGAGCAAAAACGCCACACACAAGTGTTGAGCAAACACGCCACACACAAGTGTTGAGCAAACACGCAACACACAAGTGTTGAGCAAACACGCAACACACAAGTGTTGAGCAAACACGCCACACACAAGTGTTAAGCAAACACGCCACACACAAGTGTTGAGCAAACACGCCACACACAAGTGTTGAGCAAACACGCAACACACAAGTGTTGAGCAAACACGCCACACACAAGTGTTAAGCAAACACGCCACACACAAGTGTTGAGCAAACACGCCACACACAAGTGTTGAGCAAAAACGCCACACACAAGTGTTGAGCAAACACGCCACACACAAGTGTTAAGCAAACACGCCACACACAAGTGTTGAGCAAACACGCCACACACAAGTGTTAAGCAAACACGCAACACACAAGTGTTGAGCAAACACGCAACACACAAGTGTTGAGCAAACACGCCACACACAAGTGTTAAGCAAACACGCAACACACAAGTGTTGAGCAAACACGCCACACACAAGTGTTGAGCAAACACGCCACACACAAGTGTTGAGCAAACACGCAACACACAAGTGTTGAGCAAACACGCAACACACAAGTGTTAAGCAAACACGCCACACACAAGTGTTGAGCAAACACGCCACACATAAGTGTTGAGCAAACACGCCACACAAGTGTTGAGCAAACACACCACACACAAGTGTTGAGCAAACACGCCACACACAAGTGTTGAGCAAACACGCCACACACAAGTGTTGAGCAAACACGCCACACCCAAGTGTTAAGCAAACACGCCACACACAAGTGTTGAGCAAACACGCCACACATATGTGTTGAGCAAACACGCCACACACAAGTGTTGAGCAAACACGCCACACACAAGTGTTGAGCAAACACGCCACACACAAGTGTTGAGCAAACACGCCACACACAAGTGTTGAGCAAACACGCCACACGCAAGTGTTTAGCAAACACGCCAAACACAAGTGTTGAGCAAACACGCCACACACAAGTGTTGAGCAAAAACGCCACACACAAGTGTTGAGCAAACACGCCACACACAAGTGTTAAGCAAACACGCCACACACAAGTGTTGAGCAAAAACGCCACACACAAGTGTTGAGCAAACACGCCACACACAAGTGTTGAGCAAACACGCAACACACAAGTGTTGAGCAAACACGCAACACACAAGTGTTGAGCAAACACGCCACACACAAGTGTTAAGCAAACACGCCACACACAAGTGTTGAGCAAACACGCCACACACAAGTGTTGAGCAAACACGCAACACACAAGTGTTGAGCAAACACGCCACACACAAGTGTTAAGCAAACACGCCACACACAAGTGTTGAGCAAACACGCCACACACAAGTGTTGAGCAAAAACGCCACACACAAGTGTTGAGCAAACACGCCACACACAAGTGTTAAGCAAACACGCCACACACAAGTGTTGAGCAAACACGCCACACACAAGTGTTAAGCAAACACGCAACACACAAGTGTTGAGCAAACACGCAACACACAAGTGTTGAGCAAACACGCCACACACAAGTGTTAAGCAAACACGCAACACACAAGTGTTGAGCAAACACGCCACACACAAGTGTTGAGCAAACACGCCACACACAAGTGTTGAGCAAACACGCAACACACAAGTGTTGAGCAAACACGCAACACACAAGTGTTAAGCAAACACGCCACACACAAGTGTTGAGCAAACACGCCACACACAAGTGTTGAGCAAACACGCAACACACAAGTGTTGAGCAAACACGCCACACACAAGTGTTAAGCAAACACGCCACACACAAGTGTTGAGCAAACACGCCACACACAAGTGTTGAGCAAAAACGCCACACACATGTGTTGAGCAAACACGCCACACACAAGTGTTAAGCAAACACGCCACACACAAGTGTTGAGCAAAAACGCCACACACAAGTGTTGAGCAAACACGCCACACACAAGTGTTGAGCAAACACGACACACAAGTGTTGAGCAAACACACCACACACAAGTGTTGAGCAAACACGCCACACAAGTGTTGAGCAAACACACCACACACAAGTGTTGAGCAAACACGCCACACACGAGTGTTGAGCAAACACACCACACACAAGTGTTGAGCAAACACGCCACACAAGTGTTGAGCAAACACGTCACACCCAAAAAAGTCTATTAACTAACACAGATCAAACAAACTCCGGCGAAATCCGACTATGAAATGGACCTACTTCTTCTGGAACAAGGTACGTGGTTATCCTAGAATACCATAACCCTAGCCGATATCTCACAAGCAATAATTTTACACTCACTAGGACGATGCAATCCAACATGCAACCTAGCGAACAATTAGTAATAGACTTTTCAGAATGTAAGATTTTATAATTATTTCCACAGCCAAACAACGTCGTAGCTCACAAGAGCTATGAAAGCCAACAAACCGGAGGTTCAGGACTCAAGTTTAGCCTTCATTTTAGCTTATCAGTTAGACATATCTGAACTTTTGATTCCAAACCAGAGTCTAAGTCAGATGTCGCTGCGATTTGCTTGATCTGTGTTAAATAATAGACTTTCTTGAGTGTAGCGCGTTTACTCAGATAACAGAGTGCTCGCCTCGGATACAAGATGCTCTGTCTGTCATAGTTCTTGTGAGCTGCGACAAATTATAGAATCTATCATATTCTGAAAATTCTATTACTAATTGCTCGCTAGATTAGCATGTTGGATGGCATCGTCTATAATATATATGAGTATAAGATTCCTACTTGTGAGGCATCGGATTGGGTTATAGTTTGGTTAGATGAACAAATACCTTGTTCGAGACTAAGTAGGTCAATTCCATAGTCGGATTTCGCTGTGGTTTGCTTGGTATGTGTTAGTTAATGAACTTTATTGTGTGTGGCGCGTTTGATCAGGGGACAGAGTACTCATCTCGCATGCAAGAGGCTCAGGTTTAAAATCTGTCTAACGGATGAGCCCAAATGAGGGTCGAAACTCGAGGCTTGGATTTCTGTTTGTTGGTTATCATTACCCTTGTGAGCTACGACGTTGTTTGGCTGTGGAAACACACACACACAAACACACACAGACACATATATATATATATATATATATATATATATATATTGCAATTATAAAGGGAAGACTTTTATAATTCACGATTAAAAGTAAAATGTGTTTGCCAAAAAAATACATCATTATAATAATGTAATTCACAGTTTTGTATGTAGTTGCCATGCCAACTACGTAGGTTTAACAATAGTCAGATTGGATGGAAGAGTCCAACAGCAAAATCATAAATGGGAGATACCGAACAACAGACGTACTTGTCAAAACATACAGGTCTTCAATAACGATAAATTCCATTAAAACCCCGTTATGTGCAGCGAACTTTTCTTCACTAAAACCCGTCATGAGCAGCTAACTTCAGCACTAACTCATTTTCAATTCTGAGTTGTGCTCACAATATTTCATTTAAAGATCTTGGAGACCGTTCACGTTCGGTTGGGAAGGTCTTCTCAGTCGAACGTGAACAGTCTCCACGATCTTATCATTATTCCATTTCAAGATCTAAAAGACTGCTCATGTTAAGTTGAGAAGGCCTTCTCTCTGTAAACAGAGGAAATGTCTCTTAGGGTTAAGCGTGCTTAGTCTCTAGAATCTTCGAGAAACTATCATAACGTTATTTTATTTTAATCGTTTTCCCTTTTTTCACTCATAACGAAACGCAACGTAATTTTATATTAAATGTACATATTTTTGATTTTCCCTGTTTAAATTCCCGAGACAGCTGAGGGCGAAACCGGTTAGCTGACTCCCCTCTTTATTTTTCTGTCCTCTTCGTCGCCCCTTTTTCTTTATTTGAAAATGCATTTTACTTTTAATCATGAATTATAAAAGTCTTCTCTTCATGATGGCAATATTTAAATTCTGTACCTTCAAAGAATCATTATATATATATATATATATATATATATATATATATATATATATATATATATATATATATATAACTAGCTGTATATTGACGATCGAAGCGATTATTCAGATACGGAATGTCCTAAATTTAGACGAAACGTGACCAGATGTTTGATAAGGGAAGCATAAATCATATCTTCTTAATCTATGAAAACCAAAAACGAGGTAACTCTCATAGCTTACAGGGAAAATAACTCGCAGACCTTAAATAGATAAACTTACTTCCAAGTTACACTTAAGTGTTTTCAGCTATTACTTATAGAAAAGAATTAAATTAAATATAAATTAAATATATCAACATAAATAATATTTCTAAATAGAACAAGTATAACGATTCTAATACAATTGATAACATCAAACAAATCATTACAACAGACTTTTACTGTAATATGCAAATAAGGTTACTCATTGAATCAAGATTTCTTTTGAATAAATAGTATATATAGAAATTATGCTGGAATAAATATATTTAAGTCTATTACCAGAATGAAAATTAATTTTCGAAACAATGTACTTTTTGTGCATACAGGGTGACACATAAAAAAACAAAAGCTAACTGGAGGCCATCTAGAACATATGCTGTAGAACGGAGAAAAAAAGACCAAAGACCCTAGTGTTTTGATGTGATGTTTTGAATATAATAACCTAGTTATGACCAAAATTTCATTTCATTCGGACAAAACACTAAGAAACGGGGCCTAATTAGAGTTGGGGCCCGTTTTTTTGAGGGGGGCAGCCTGTACTAATTTAATTATGAACCAAAAAAAACAAACAAATAGACAGAAATATGACTTCATTATAATAGATATCAGACGATTTTAATGTATATTAAAATCTCGTTTCAAAACAACGGAAATATTGAAGAAGTAAAAACAGAGTCGTGTTGTTCTCAGAGAAAAGGAAAAAGAACTGCCAAACTTGATATTTGAAAGTTTTTATTTCCGAAGAGGGGGAGTATGTAAGAAAGTTGCAAATAAATTGCTTTCCATGTACTTTTCTTTATGGCGAGGGAATTCATCATGTAAGGTTTTCTATGCAGCTTTTGAATTTAAGTTGTTTATTGTTTAGTGACGCTGTTATTTATATCTCTTTTGCCTATGTTGCATCTAATGCTATTCCGGCACACGAATTAAGCCAACTCCTCTAAAACAGAGCACACTTATCTATAAAAATTTCCTCAACCAGTTATAAATAAATAAATAAATAATAACTATAACTATAACTATAATAAACTAATCTATGGTCCCCCTCGCCAAACTTTCACAAGAAACACTCGTCTAGCTGTAAACACTATCAATAATTTCCCCCACTCTTTATCTGTGCCTAAACCTAAACGTAGATTCCATGAACAAAGCTTCTTTCTTAGAACTGCACGCCTGTGGAATTGTCTTCCGTTTTCCTGCTTTCCGGCTGACTACAATATGGTTGTGTTCAAGTCTAAAGTAAATAAGTTCTTGATGAGCCGTTCCATATAAGTTATTAAATTTACCAAATTTTCATTACTAATGATTACTATATTGACCAATTTCTACTGTACACTCTTTAACCCTTATCCTTGAGTGGCCTCTGGGCCTTGATAATGTGGTGATTCCTTTGTAAAAAAAAAAAAAAAATCCTCTTCAAAAAAGGAGGCCTGAAAATGTTTATATATATATATATGTGTATATATATTCTTTATTTTTATTATTATTAGCAGACAAAAATACCAATACTTACTTGAAAACCGTAAACAAAAGCATTGATACTTTGAACTAATCCTTTCAAAACTTATTAAAAAACAAACAGATAAATTGAATACAGCCTCAATATTTCTACATTGTATAGCCGCCAAAAACACACAAATTTGTATTGCCAAGCACATTGTATTTGATATCAGAAGCGCCACACACTAAATCGCATGAGCCATATTAAATATCCTAATTCTTTTACACACTCACACCAATGATATAAGAATTCGCGATAATATATACTTGGTGAAAATCAACGTTGACGTGAGAAAAGGGTCAATGAACATAACAGTCATATTAAAAAGTAGCAATTTCCGGAATTAATTATTTTCTCATTTATTGCAGCATGATCCTTATTTTAACTTAGAAACATCGTACAATTAATTTAATATAACTTTGGACGAAGAGTTCTTGGATTAGCACTTATCGACAATTATTTATTAAACAGCGGGGATTTTTTTATAGTTTATCACCTGTAATAAGTAAACTTATACTAAAAGTTAGCATATTTACATTATTATGGCTAAAATAATTAGTATATTTTCTATTGATATACATAATCGGTGAATAAAGGATACTTATTTCATTTCAATTATACATTCACATATGAGCATTATAACGACTATATTTATTCCAAAATTAACATAATTATACAGCTATATGACGCCAAAAAGTAATCACTTAATAATGCCATACGCATTCGACAATGCCAACCACTTTTTTATTATAGAATCGAACAAAGTCATCTTTACACAAATATATTGTCAAATTTTGTCCTAGTATTATTTTTTCAATTTTACTATAGTGGGGAAAACTTGAAAGATAAACGAAACATTTATTAACATATAACATGGTTTGTCCTCCTTTCATCTCTCCATTCTCAATATTATTTCTTTTATTCTCATATACAGGGTGGTCAAAAAGTCAGGTAACATGTTAAAGGTAGAAAAAACAATATGATCCATTATAATCTCTATTCGTTTAATATTATTTGTTTAAATATTTGAGTGTAATATATAAACTACCCCTCCTGATTTCTGGCTTTGGGGCTATGTAAAGGATAGCGTTTATGGCAAGAAGCCTGATACAATAGCGTCTTTAAAGTTATTTATTGAAGAGGAGATTGCGCGGATATCAGCTGACATGATTACACGTGTTACACAATCAGTGGTTAATCGCTTCCAGCGATTGATAGAGAGAAATGGACGACAATTAACAAAATAATCATATTTCATGTTTGTTTCATTTTATATTTCAATGTATGGTACTTAAATATACGTGTATTGCTAATATCGTTCTTCTTTAAAATGTTACCTGACTTTTTGACCACCCTGTATATATATATATATATATATATATATATATATATATATATATATATATATATATATGTATATATATCTGTGTCTATAAATAAGCATACAACACGCTTCGTGGTCAAATGAAACAAAATATTAGTTAAATATTAGTTACATAATAATGACTTTGTTTCTCTGTCCAAATCTGTACATATCTTTGTTTAAGTGTATAAATTCACTACTAAAACACAACAATCACGAGTAGCTGAGGTAGAACATTATTGTCGTTTATAAAACAGAGAGCACCTGCTTTTTACCAAGTTTATCTGAAACTAAAAAAATAAAAAAAGTTACAAGTGATTTAGAATCAATATTTTCACACGTCTTAACACTATCCATTATTGAGTATTATTTTTATATTGTAACCATGTCTTGTTGAAATAAAAATCAGCATTTCAATTAAAATAAACCACTAATTCACTCTTGAAATACTTGAAAGACACTATCTGATCGGTGAGTCTATATTCCAGTAAACATAACATTATAATAACAACTTTCCAGAATGGATATATCTGACTTTAGTAGCAATAAGAATCCACAAAAAAAAAACTAAAAATAATAACGAGATAAAGTAGTGAAACAGCCGTTATTGAACATATTCAGTTTACAGTAAGAAAGGATCCATTATTCTGTTAAATTCAACGGTAAATGTAGATAGCAGGGATCTCTATTGTTTTAAATTATTTTGGTGAAAAAGCGCGCAGTTATATAGCAAGTTCATATAGACAACGTGTATAACCATAGCATGTCGTTATTTTCATTCAGTAATACATAATTAATATATATATATATATATATATATATATATATGTATACATATATATATATATATATATATATATATATATAGTGTGTACAGAAACTTGTTAGATGAGACAAGACATTCGCACCGTCGGTTTCAAGCCCGATTATACGACCGTTTATGATATCCTTATCACGCTCTCCTCAGCAAATATTCGTCTCGAGGCGATATATATATATATATATATATATATATATATATAAATATATATATATATAAATATTTATATATATATATATATATATATATATATATATATATATATATATATATATATGGTGAAAGTTCATAGTATCTGTTTTGGACGGGTAAGCTTTACACAATAACTATTGAAGGTGTCGCAGTGGAATGTGTTAATCTTGCTGCAATTCACTATATTTGTTTCAGTAAATATAATTTATATGCTAACCGTAAAACGTTGTCATATTATAAAAAAATATTTTATATGCAAGAATTGATGAATACATGACAGTTATCGATCGTAAGCTGAGTCAAAGCCTGTTGTCAGCTTGCACCTAACGACTTGTCACATATTTTACTTTAATTGGTTTACGTGGATAGATTGTTCTATCAAAGAACATTTTTGCTGTTGTCACATAGGAAATGCAAGACAAGACCCACACACATATTTGATATGCATGCGTCTACGAGAAGAGAAGAGAAAATACAAAAACTAATATCTGACCTGCTAACCTTTAAGCACATCTTGGGTTCTGTAGATTCATTGTAAGAAGAACAATGCATTTGAAAGAGGAAAAATGAAACAGAAACAGAACACATGCTCATAAATAAACAGAAAATATTGTATGTACTCGTTCCTAACATTATAGAAAAATAAGAAAATAGATGTTTTCTTTCGTAATATTTCTAGAAGCAAAAAGTGAAAAGATTTAAAATGATAGATCTCCAAGAAATTGCTATTATACAAGTTTCGAGAGTGTTTCACCATCACGCAGCGTATCTTAAGCAAGAATAAGCTCGCAGCATCCATTGCTTTTAACATTTCAGAAGACATATAACACCTGGTCATAATAAATGGGCATCACTTTTAGTACTGGTCAGGCTTTATGTCATTTAACGTTAGTAATCCATCGGGAATCGGTGTATCAACGTGGCTATCCCTTATCTAAGATTTACTGTGATAATTAATAAGTAAATAGAAAGTAGTTTACATTTAAAAATTACCAACCGGAGAAGGGGAGAGAGCTAGTGAAAAAAATGAAGTGGTCTCACGTCACAAAACATTAATAAAAGGCGAAGAGATGTTTATTCAAAAAGTACAACTGGGTAGAGAATAAAGGAGATTTACTTCCTCTTTACATTTTGGTGATGAAGGCGTACATGCACTAGTATGCATGCTAAAGACATAATATTGTAGGTAATTATACTGCGCAGTAAGATATTGCTTTTTACTTACTGCTCTTTTATTGCTTTGTTATGTCGCTTGTGGAAAGTGAAATTGAATATATTTTGTATTGATGGATCTGTGGACTACAGTTTGATCTACAGTGAGAAGTTAACACTTATTAGAAGGCACGCTGAATAATAGACACTGAAAAGCTAGGCTATGTTTTCTCATACCTCCATTACGAGAGGATTATTTTATGGATTTCTTTAAAAAGGTGTCTACTAAGAATCCTAAACTAGTTGTTATAAAAGGCTGATTAATCACCGTTTGGCAACCAATTTCGGAGCCGAATTGTGAGAAATGATTTCTCAACTAGAATAGCAATTAGGTTGCTAAATTTTTGTTCTTTCAAAACATTAATTAACTGTTTTGCTTCCACAAATAAACGTAAATAACGTGTAATTTTATTTTGTAAGCCTCAAACTGATCGATATGTTTTTAATTTCAATATAGTTGACTTAAAGAATCAACCTACGAGGTGATTGTAAATCAGTTAATATTGACTTCATCATAAAAAAAGTAATGTAGTCAAACTTTACCGCAAACTTACACTTGCCTCCAGTTTATATATATATATATATATATATATATATATATATATATATATATATATGTGTGTGTGTTTGTATATATATATATATATATATATATATATATATATATATATATATTGATTGCCACTTGTTGACAGAGGAAGACCATGTTTTCCTTTTACTATTTTAGATTATTCATCCGTTTTATGTACATGTTTATTATATTTTTAAAAAATATTATTTTATTTTATTAATTTTTTATTTGAATATTTATAGTATTTATTTATTTTATATTTATACATGTGGTAATGCAGTTCCTATCTCCTGCACGAACGAACGTGACTCTGCAAACCATCCTTGCTTTTACACAGTTTTCGCAGAAGTAACACGTATGCGGTGATTGAGCAACATTAACTCGTACTGCTTCACTCTAGATATTCACGTAAGGCTTCAGACTCATAATTGATTTGTAGATAACAGAGCAAATAAAATATCTGTGCTTATCAGTATTTTTGATTTCCATGTAGTCGCTTATGATTAGCTAAACCAGCTCCAAATAAAGTCATCTTACTGCATAAATACCAAAAGTAATTCAACACAAATGTTTCTAAGAGATCGGTCAGATTTTTTACCGAACGTCACGTTTAATTTTCGCACAGTGATATTTTCTTCTCAAAGCTATGCATATATATATATATATATATATATATATATATATATATATATATATATATATATATATACATATACTTCATTTAATCATATAAATTAATATTCGAAATTATAATTTTATGCGTAAACTTTAAGTATTTACTTCAACAGTGCTCAATACAAAGTAAGTTATAAAATATATACGGCAATTAAGTTACACAGAATATTCCGCGTTTCATCCACGCTAGGATTCGTCAGGCTTATGCGACGAGTGGTGGTTGTCTCTCGTTTTTTTCTTAGTTAGACAATCAGCTTCCTAGTATAAGCCTGACGAATCCTAGCGTAGATAAAACGCGGACTATTCTGTGTAGCTTAATTGCCATGCATATTTTTATACCTTAGTATATATATATATATTACTATTATTATTATTATATATGCATACATATATATACAGATACATATACACATACATACATGCATACCTATATACATACGTACATACATACATACATACGTACATA
Source organism: Euprymna scolopes (assembly GCF_053919585.1). Classification (NCBI taxonomy): domain Eukaryota; kingdom Metazoa; phylum Mollusca; class Cephalopoda; order Sepiida; family Sepiolidae; genus Euprymna; species Euprymna scolopes. The sequence goes on from NC_136497.1 coordinate 31,385,691, forward strand.
CATACATAAATATTACAGTAACCATGACTTCTATCACCTAACAATACTTGGATTTGGGAGATAACATAGCTATATAGTTGACGTTTTAATAGGGAAGCGTGTTGCAGTATGTTACGCAAAATTCAGAGCTGAGTTTGAGTAATCTGAAACATTTTGTATTAATTCCACCAATGACAAAAGAACCAATTTGCATTTCACAATATCTACTAACACCATATCAAAATCATTCACACGTTAAAAGTTGTCATCATTAGGCATATAGGTCATGGTCAGTCGAAGAGACGCAAAGTAGGAAGCCCCTTATCCGCATTCAGGGTCGTTACGTAGATAGAAATATCTCCCATATCGACCTTTAATCTAATTGACATAATTCTATAAATCGATCACTAACCCCGGAAGAATAGTTCATCTGAGGGTTCTTCTAATTGAAAGGAAAATACCAGATTTTCTTTTGTGCGATTTTGAATTTAGCTTTGCTGAAAAGACATGGCATACTATCTATTTGATCCTCTTCCGTCAAAAGAGTTTCTGTCAGAACTGCGATGTTAATGTTTAATTTTAAATAATATTTGATCTTGAATACAATGTCATGGTTTCATCGATTGCTTCTTAAATAAAACTTTATAACCATTATTTTTATTGTTGTTGCTTTAATTAACCTAGGTTATCGGCAAGAGGCTCAATTGTATTGGTTACTCGCTAGAAAATTATCCCTCAGCGAAGTTAGTCTGTATAAAAAGTATAAATATGATATACTATACATAGATTGAAAGATCCGAAGAAGATACAAAGTAGAAAGTAGAATATCGCCATGGCATGAATCATGTACAAAAAAGATCAAACTCACCAAACATAGTTCATGGAATATTTGAAGAGTGTATAAAATATCAAAGGTTAATTTGATTAATAAAAAGGAACTGAGACTTGAACTAATTGCTGATTGACAATACATAATTGAGATCAAAATACAAATAAGTATTTTCCAAAGAATTTCCTATCACCACTTCTGTTTATCATGACCCTATAAATAACAAGGTTTCCAATCAAATTTTCCAATCTGCGGAAAGTGTTGAGATACTTGGTATTTTATACTTTTTCTTACCTTAAAATTAGGTGTTCAGCCTTCCTGTTTAAACCCCATTATCTCTTTTTTTAGTTACTTTTAAGATAAACGTTATTTTCTTCATGATTTCATCTTCCGGTTGGTCTTTACTTCCTTATTGCAACAACTGGCGACAGAGCATGTTTCTTTCCCTTTTTATCAGATTCCATCCGGTATCAACGTTATGTTTTACTCATTTCTTCTTCGAGACAATATGTATAATTCCTCTAGCAAGAAGCATTGTGAAAATGAAACATACATCAAATAGAAATATAAAGCACAAGACAAGAAAAATGGAAAGAGTTACAGCAACACTAATGAATAATAATTATGGCAAATATGACCCTCATAGATATGCATGAAAATAGCTACGAAAAATACATTTCAACATGGAAATTTAATCACTAATACGAACCGCCCAAGAAATCACGATTCGAACCAACTATATTGAGGCAAAGATTGAAAAGACACGAGAAACTAACAAATGCAGTAATAGTAAACCACATAATAAGTGAATGCAGAAACTAGCCCAGAACGAATATAAGCATATACATGAGTAGATAGTGAAAACAGTACACTGAGAACTATACAAACAACTGGATCTTAAACAGTCGGACAAATAGTACAAGCACAACCTGGCAGTAGTACTTTAAAACGGAAATAATAAAACATTTTGAAACATTTTGGATATTCACAGAGCTAAACCTATCCAAGCAATGAGACTAAATGTCAATAGTTAACAAGAAGATATGTCCTGCCAGATCATAGATTTCACCATTCCAGCAGACCATAGGCTGAGATCTAATGTAAAGCAAATAGACTGGACTTCAGAGATCTAATAAGGATATGTGAGTCAAGATAACACATTATCGTAGGTGCGCTGGAAACAATCTTGAAATCTTCGAGACAAGAATAGGAAAAATTAGAATCAGAGGATGACAGAGAAAAACGGAAAATAAATATGAAAGCGTTTGAAGTATTAGGGAATGCTGAGATACGCATCAGCCGGGCGTATGGAAACTGCAACAGAGATGAAACTGAAATATGGGACACCACATGGAACAAAGAAATATGAAACTGTCTAATCTTATATTAACTTCCCTCTAAGAAACTACTTCCTGTATCAACTCGCACCATACCAAATAGTAGAGAAGGGTCGAAGAGGATAGAAAGACCGAAGATAGAAAGAACTAACCAGACCTACAGTGGATCAGTGCAAATGAAACGGGGGCTTTAGAGAGGCCTGCTACACAAAATTCAGTAGTTAAAAATGGTCATTCGTATCGGGAAGTCAGTTTCAAACGACTGCTGTGATGATGTAAATTCATTTTAAAAGGTTGTCTACGGAAGTGGGGAGTAATGGAAATCTGAGGATACTTGTTATCACCAGGGCCCCAGGAGATACAATATGTTTTTGTAATTAATGGATATTTGATGATAACCTGTGTGAGAACTCCTAGTGAATACATATATTAATAATGATATACGTGTATATAATAATAATAATGATAATAATAATAATAATAATAAGAAGAAGAAGAAGAAGAAAAAAGAAGACAAAGAATTATTATTATCATTATTATTATTATTATTATTATTATTATTATTATTATTTTACTTCTCTATTATTATTATATTAAGTTAATCGGGCTTTTTGTTACCTAATTAATATTTTGATATATTTTAATAACCAAGAATAATGCAAAACAATATTTTAGTACGAAGATCGGTTTATGTCTGGGAATGTAAAATGAGATTTGTTTTAATTATCCTAATTATCTTTAATCCATAATTATTTAAAGTAATCAACTATTTCACTCCGAAATATCTATGCATTACATTTGGTCTTTAACATTAGATTATTTCAACTACTGTCTATGATTACGTACTTATCATACGTGTTTCTGTACATTAGCAGAAACATGTGCATAAATATGACAAAACAATAAGTTATTGCTATTGATCATGGTAGAATAACTTGATCATAATACGTTATCATAATATAATAATATGGACAAGAAGAAAGAAAAAAGAAAATAGAAGACGAGGATGGCAGGTTGTAATTCCGCTTGTCATGAATGTATTCTTTATATGCTTACAAACGCACCCCCCACACACACATGCATATATATATATATATATATATATATATATATATATATAGTAAGTTATCAAATGTATATGGCGATTAAGCTACACTGAATATTCCGCGTGTCATCCACTCGTCAGGCTTATGCGCGAATTCTGTGGTTGTTTGTCGTTTTGTTATATGCGCATCTTCTATTGAGATTTTAGTTATTGGCTAACTAAAATATCAGTAGAACATGCGCATATAAAAAAAAACGACAAACAACTACAGAATTCGCGCATAAGCCTGAATAATCCTAGAGTGGATTAAACACGAAATGTTCAGTGTAGCTTAATCGCCATATACATTTTATAACTTACTAACTAGTTCTACCTACGTATTGAGCACTTTTGAAGTAAATACTTAAAGTTTACGCATAAATCTATACTTTCGTATATCAATTTTATGTGAGTAAATTAAGTATATATGTATGTATATATATATATACACATATAAAGAGAGAGAGAGAGAGGTAGAGGGAGAGGGAGAGGGAGAGAGAGAGTTATAACCATTAATCATAATCGGAATCGGGTACCGGAAAAATTAGTCTCTTTTTTTGGTAATGGGATCGGTATCGAAATCAGAAAAATTTGAACCTTATTGCCGATTCCGAAACAATTTTTAAAATTTATTTCCTGGCAATAAAAAATAAAACAAACACAAATTTATTTATTATATGTTCTTTATTTACAACATAAAAATAAGGACAGCAGAATGGGTAATACACCCAATTCCTTGATTTACCATTGATTCTTAGAGTCTAATTTATTTCTTCTATTGGTCAATTATTGTAAACAAAGAAAATTTCGAGAGATAACTTTCCTATTCTTGTTATAAATCTCTTGCTCTCTGTTCGCTAAGGGAGTTCACGATTATTTAAAGATTTTTAATTCTCTGGACAAGGTTTTTCAGTTTCATTGACGCCAGCTGTACATTTTCAGGGTCTGTCCTCGGCTTCTGAGATAATCTTTTATGGTATTTCTTCAATTTGAACACAGGAAAAAAGTATAGAGGAAAATCTCACGATCAGATTTTCAATATCTTGGATGAACTCTATATATGAACTTTATATGTTTTAGGACCTTACATGAACATTTACAACATTTAAAATTTACATTAAAAGTCATGCAAACACTCCAAAAAGAATGGAATACAGACAGTTGGTACTGTAACTAACTGAACAGAAACAATATGAACGGCAAATATGTAACAGATACATGTTACTAAAGCCAAGACTCGTTTATCTATCTGTATAAGTTCATTTATGTTTAAACTTTGTTGAAGCTTTTTCTTTTTTATTTTCAGAAAAAAACTTTAGTTGAAAACAAACTGATAAGTCAGAATACAAAATGGCCGCCATATAAGACACTTGATAACCGATTAAAATCGAAAATTAAACAAACCCGTGTAGAAACAAATCAAATTAATGTTGCAAAATTGCTATATTCGACCAGTATTTGTTTATTTTCCGATGTTTGAGCAATTAGAAAAGAATAAGTTAGAATTCTCCGGAAATGATTATCATTTTTAGATTTAATTTATGTGCTTACTTGCTTTCCTACTTGAAATTTTACAAATCTTTCAACTAAATAATTATATAAAAAACGTAGAATCTTATTTTGGAGAGCGATGTAACTGAAGGTGGTAATCTTTTATTATTATTATTATTATTATTATTATTATTATTATTATTATTATTGACAATGTTATTATTATTATTAATATTATTAGTAGTAGTATTAGTCGTAGTTTCTTACTTTTACATTAATGCAACTCAATCTAATACCCTACAGATATTTATAATTGCGAGAGAAAAATATGAATACTTCTTCATAGGGGGAAAGTTGAGAATATTTACAGAGACACTCTCAATGTTAAGAAGGCTTATTATGTAGAAACTCATGCTCGACATAGGACGGCGTTGTTGACTATTTTGTCTTTACACATTTTTTTCTGATTTTGCATATCAATCGTTGATTCTTTTTACACGTTTATCAAAATTTCAAATAGTTTAACGACAAACAAATGCAAATGAGATTCGGTTTAAAAGCAAAAAATACAAATTTTGTCTCACAATTTTCAATCAATTACAAGCAAAACATTTGAGAAACATATTTAGAAAGTTTAACTGTTGTAATGTATATTCCCCTACCAAGTATAATTATACGCTTTGCAAATTATATGCGATTATTACACAGAAGGTTTACAGTCATGTGAAAATTTTTAAAAAGCATCACATTTCTAAATTACTATTAAGAAATTAAAAAAAAACGAATCGAAAAGGGTATTTGTATTGGAATCGGGACTTTAGAAAATCATCGACAATTGCATCGGAATGAAAACCAAGGAACGCTCATTTTCTTATATATACTCATCCGACATTTTGAATTCTAACTATTATATTCATTTCAAAAAGCAACCGAAATTGCATCATATATACATAAACTTCTAATGGCTATATGTAGTTGCCAAAAACTCGCCTCATGCCGTAAACTCTATACACACTGCTAACGGCGATGGTTTTTGTTGGGAAGTAGAACAAATACATCTGTTTCACATTGCAAACACATATACGTCTTCAAATATTGAACTTGCATTTTATTTCTTCAAATCAATTATCCCGAGAAAGTTTCGAAAAAAAGACAAAGCTTTGACGTTGATAAACATTTCTTTTTCGTATTCCTATTACGTTGAAATATTATTTCTATCATATATATATATATATATATATATATATATATATATATATATATATATGTGTGTGTGTGTGTGTGTATATACATATGCATACATATATATACATATATACGTACATATATATATATATATATATAACTTGGTCAAAGTTGACGATAAATTTTCTTTTGTCACAGAATTCGGAATTTATGAACAAAGAAAATTCTGGATCGATAATCTATTTAAAAAGTGTTTCTTTTTAATCCGCGTTAAAAACGTTTTGAATGGAGATGTCGTTCAAAGAACAAAGTCTAAAACGAACATAAAAGAAGTTGGCAAGAATATCATAAATTAATAAAAGAACGAAATATTAAAATTCAATGATAAAAAGACGAAACTATTTCCTCTTGTAAAAGTAAAATAATTAAAAGAAAAATGAATCGCTAGGATTTGGGAAAGACAAACCGAATAAATTTCGTGACTCCTGAACGCAAGAAATGACAAAATGAAATTTCGTTTCATTTAAAAATAGATAAAAAAGGAAGATAGAAACAAAAGGCACAGGAAACTCTTTTTCGCAGCAATCAATAATTTTTCATTTATTATTTTTGGCATTTGATTCACCATTTCTATTGAAATATTCGTATTTTTCCGCAAAAGAAAAAATGTGGAATATTTACTCATTTAATTTATTTTTTGTCAAAATAATTAAATAATTCCTAAACTTCAGGAAGAATCTTAAATTAATTAGAAGTAAAGAAGCATCTAAAAGTATATATGTCAATATTTGCTTTCTTGTGTTTACATGTAAAAAATTGTGAAAATCGATGTTATAACTTTGGGTTATAATCTATGTTTGTAAAAAGGTAAGTAATGACTCGTTTATCTTCCTTTGTTTCGTCTTGTTTTGTGCCGATTATATGTACTTACGCTGATTAGGTCGTTTCTACCTTGTTATCATATAATAGGAAAGGCAAATATTTGCAAAATGTCGACTAGTGTAATATTGTGCTCGAATGGCGTTCATATCACTGGCTATAGCGCTTCTTCACTTTCTAAACCAGTTGTTGTCTTCGTGGCCTATTTGCGTTATTGATGTGTACATACTTGTTTAGTCTATTTATTTTATGCAATCTGTCTAAGCGTTCTTATGCGTGTTGTATGTGTATCATACATGTATTTTCAACATAATTATATTACGGTCGCTAGCCATTTGTTTTTGGTCGGCCTGGTAATTTCATTTGTCCTTGGATAGAAGCGAAAACCTGTTGGGGACTATTTTATTTCAATAGATCCAAGGCGATGTTTGTTTATACAGTTTTTTATTCACTTCCCAGGTGTCGATCGCAGAAGAATGGAAGGTGAATATCTCTCTTTGTGTTTTTTTTAATCTACATTTTGAGACACGTCAGCTCTCTCCCAAGGGGCGGGGGCAACCACCAACCCATCCGCTCTGCTCCACGTCCGAATTTGAACTCAACTTTATGTCCAACTTACTAGAATACGTTTGAGGGACATTACGTTCACCGTGCACCATCATTCACCTTAAGTATAGCTTTTAATTTAGAACATTATTCAAGGCCACCAAAAAAAAAAAAAAACTGGGGACACCGTTGTTTCAGTTCCATTCATTTTAGATTTAACGAATTGGATAGTGTACTTCTTATCTTACGACAAAGGTGCTCATTAGCAATCCCACAGATTGAAGCTTTCTAACCTATTTTTAAACAGGTTATTCGAAGATTTTAGTACGTAGGTTTTCAGCTTTTTGGTAATTCCGTTTAGTGTTGCTGTAAGGGGTAACCAGCCTAAGATGTTAATATTCCCGCCAGTTACGGATGTTTTTTTATCCGTCTTTAATAGGGCCAGCTTGTTTATGTGTCTCCAAGTACGCCAGTTAATAATCGAAAAGTCAGACTCAGAGTCAGGTGGAATCTTATCGAGTTATTAAAAAATATCAACAGTCACATATTTTCTTAAATTCTTATCGACTATTTGTCTGATTGAGCTTAACTTTACTTTTGAGTGCGCTCGTTTTGTTAGCGTACCAACATTCAGTTAAATTATGCCCATTTTTATTGAAATTTTTGCAAACGGTTTCTTCTTGACTGGACAGAATTTCGTCCAATACCTTTTACCACAATAGTAAAATGTTCCGAGCGGTTCCTTTAATTTATTCGTGTTGTGTTTAATACGGGATTTAGAACATAAAGTTTCGTTTTTGTCCTTTTGGGAGAAATACGCGATTAACTTGCTTCTGATTTTTCTTATCTGAACAACACCGGATTCTTTAGTGTTTTTGAATAACATTTGACTGAAATAACTCTTTGACAATACTTTACCAATTTTTAGATAATCAATACGAGTTCGTTTTTAGCTTAGTAAGTATCCGTCGTTTGACTTCGTCGTCTTCTGTTGATAATAGACTTTGTGCAAATATTAAACACTTAAAACTATTGACAGTCAGTAAAGCTAGTTTAAAACCATTAGGGAGCTTGTTCACCGATGCTTCCAACGTTAGAAAGTTTTGCTGTTTGTCATTGACTATTTTCAGGCATTTCTAACGTTTATAAAACAGGGTTATGTTCGGCTCAAATAGTGAAATATTTATTAATATTTTTATATATAGCAAAATAGAATAATATGTTTTTGGCGTTGCAGAGGTGAAAAATCTTTGACGGGCATAACTTTAAAACCTTAACTGACAATCTCTACGGCTGTGTGGTTTATATGAACACAATGCGTGCCTCTCACATGAGATGTTTTTGTATGGTTTCCAGTTCCGTTTCATGCTTAGTCACTCCCGTTTCATATTTATATTAACCGTTTCCATTTCCCCTATGTTTTGGGAACAGAATTCTTTATATATATATATATATATATATATATATATATATATATATATATATATATATATATATATATATAAATAAAGGGCGAATGAACCCTTTTTCGGGGTCAACGGCCAACTAGCACCGTGTGTGTTTGTGCGTATGTATGTGTGTGTTGTGGTGGAGAGGGCTCCCGCAAGCCGTGGTGAAGGTAATCTTTCTAGGAGAAGCATATCTCTGATTAGAAAAATATAAAGCGGGAGACCAGTATCCGCATTAAGCTGGTTTGCCGTTTAACTTGTTGCTGACGATCTTGCTCTTGCTTGTTGCTGGATCTCAACATTTTGAACCGAGAGAAAGACTTAGCTGTCGCACAAGCTAAGACTCTGTAACATCATCTGTGTATAGATACTCCCTCAGACATTTGTCTATAAAATGGTCCTATGGTGATGGAAAAGTTGTGACGCGTGGATGCTTGAAATGCTGGATGCATATAATAATGATATCAATGACCGTCTTCAGTGTCATGGCTGCTTGAGCGTGTGAATTCATCGGTAAGATTAAAAAAAAGTAATTTTTGGGCTCATGGATTTAAGTGTCTGAGGGAGCGGCACTCGCCTGACAAGACGTTGCAATCATTATATATATATATATATATGTGTGTGTTTGTGTGTGTGTGTGTGTGAGTGTGTGTGTGTGTGTGTGAGTTGTAGACGACGAAACATGTGTCAATGGATAATTATATTTTAAGAACAACATATATGCCGCTCCTCATATAGGAGTAGCAAATTGGTTAAAGGGAAAATTATTCCCAACTCGCATTTAGGTAAAAATGCACTTTCATAAATAATTGAATTCATTCAAAACGTATCGCCAAAAAAACAAAAAAAACAAAGAACATCTCTTTCTCTCTCTCTCTCTCTCTCTCTCTCTCTCTCTCTCTCTGTATATATATATATATATATATATATATATATAATACTTGTTTATTGTTATATAAACATGTTTACATCCCGCTGCTACGAACAGCAATTTGTTTCAATCAAACAACAGATATCATCAGGCATCGACTTGCCTATTTAAATGTTCAATGAATAACCTATTCATTGAACATTTGAATAGTCAAGTCGCTGCCTGGTGATATATGTTGTTTGATTGAAACAAATTGCTGTTCGTAGCAGCGGGATGTAAACATGTTTATATAACAATAAACAAGTATTATTAGCTCTTTTTATTGAGCACTATCTAACAACCTCGTTGAATTCACTAGTCTATTACTTTTGAATAAAAAACCCCGAGTATATATATATGTATATATATATATATATATATATATATATATATATATATATATATATATGCCTTTTATACAATGAAAAAAATATTTTTTAGATTGCATTCCCTATCAAAGTTGTGTGAAGGACTTTCACTTTTAAAAAATAGTAACATAATTTTGAATGCATTATTTTTGCATATGTTTTCCGTCCGCAGTGTTTAGGCTTAAAAATATACAACTTACAAAATTTATTCGGTAATATTATTATAATTTTTTTTTAGGGTATAAAACAATAAGCAGCGAGAGAGTTTAGTTCCAGTCATGCAATGACTAGTACAGCCATTTTGGAGTATAACATCGTTGGTGCAGAAACTCGAAATAAAGAAAAACATTCACTTTCTTCTTTTTTTTCATTCAATCTAAAAAATTATATATGTATGAACAATATATATATATATATATATATATATATATATATATATATATATATATATATATATATATATATATATATAGCTTAATGTGTAAGAGGAAAAGAAAAAGCTCAATTCCAAAAAAGGAGACTTATCCGGATAATGCCATGTTCAACAATTATTATTGGAGCTTATATAATAGGACAACAAGACTATGAAATGAAGACACAATACTATATATTGGTAGATATAGAATGGATCAATTATTGAATAATGGAATACAGGAGAAATTTGGAGGATAGAGGGAACTCTTTATGCCAGGACATTTCGAAGACTAATGCTTCTCAACAGAAGAGTAGAGAAGGTGCTATGTAGCATGGGGAAGATGCAGCGTCTAGAGTAAGATTCGTTAGGGACGAAAAAGGTTAAGAGAAGTTATAGAATGTTGGGGGAAACTTTATTGAATCCTAAATAAATAAGGAGAAGTTTGTTATATATAGTATGATATATAAGATTGTATATGGTCTTTAACATAGTGTTGAGATTAAGGGGTATATGTATTAGGGTCAAATTGGGGGTGTATTGTTGCTGCGTGGTAATTTATTTTAACGATTTGTGGGGTGTCTATTTTCCATAGAGTGGTAATTTTTATTGGTGCCAACTAAACGGAAAATGGCGGCTATAAAATCGCTTATAATTAGGGTGGGGGCTTATGCAAGGTTGTAAAACTGAAAGGTAATATGCAGCAATGTATTTATGAGTTTCTTCTGTTATGATATAGGGAGTATGATTATAAGGGGGAGGTCGGAGATTAGGATGGCAATTAATGCGTTTAACTTGATGCAAAAGCTTAAGGATACATATAGATGGCAAAGTGGAGGAGTAAGGAAACCATTACTACTTATGAGAGTGGTAAAAATATACCAAATAATAGTAGGGTAATTATAATAGTACGAAAGATAATAATAATGAAAATTATAATAATAGTAGTAATAATAAAGTTGAAAATAAAATAGAAGTAAAATTGAAGATAAAAACAAAGATAAAAATAAAGACAAAATTAAAGATAAACATTAAAGATAAACATTAAAGGTAATGTTAACAATAGTTGTGATAAAAATAAATTCAAAGTTAATGTTTATAACAGTAAAAATTAAGATAATGGTTATGGTAGCAATAACGGGAATAATAATAATAATAATAATAATAATAATAATAATAATAATAATAATAATAATAATAATAACAGCAATTATAATGATGATTATAGTAATAATAATAATAAAAAATAATAGCAATAATAATAATAGTAATAGCGGTAATAACAAGACAGTAATAATAATGATAATAATAAAGATAGTAGTTACAATACAACTACAACTACTACTACTACTAATAATAATAATAATGAAAATACTGATAATGATAATTATTAGGGGTGCGTAAAAGAAAGGGATACAGACAAGTGGGGGTGTTAGAGTAGCAGGAATTGGGGATGAGAAATGAGGATTAAGTGGTCCCGTAAAGTAAAAGAATATATACGCATACGCACACACACACACACACACACACACACACACACACACACACATATATATATATACATGTATACAAACACAGATACAAAAAAAACTAGATGTAGAATAAGCCGGGAAAGCGTAAGAGTTCGGTGAACAAAAAGCCTTTGGATTTAAATTAAAGTAAAGGATTACTTCACTGGGAAAGAGAGTTTCAAGAGTCCACCTTAAAACTTTAAATTTCTCGAAGTTCGATTATAAAGGCCATCAAATTTATGTTTCTATGAACAAGCAAGGTCTAGAAAATTGAATACATACTTTCTCATTTATGAACAGGAGGGACAGTTCCATACAATCGGCGTAACTACTTAATGTAGTAGTTATAATCTCCAAGAGATACAAGAAGCATAGTTTATAGCTGTCCGGTAAAGTTCCATATTTCTCCAAATATTTGTTTGGGTGGTTTTGCGTAGATGCGTTGGTCTGGTGAATTTTTTATTCCTCCTAATTTGGATGGAAAAAATCTGTGTTTTTTTCATGTGATGGAAATTACCCGAAAATGGACTGGTTCAATTGTGTTCAAATCTAAGTTATATTATCAGTAGGAAGTGGAAGCTAAAGGGAAATTGGAAAAAAAACACGTGTTTGCTTGTGAGGGGTTGGCAACGCGCTTGGCTTGTAGTCGTAGGGGGTAGGAGAGGGATGGCGATATGTTTGTATGGGTGACGGGGTGGGTTGGTTTGAATCAGTGGAGCTTTTCTTAGGTTATATTTTCGGTACATTTAAAAGTTTTAATGTAAATATTACTGGGTTAGAGGGCTTTGTGTACATCTAATAGTGGAGACCAAATGCACTGATTTTAAAATAATTTCTTATTGGGGGGGGGGGCTTGCCAGTGGTGGTTAGGGTTGGTGGTTTGATGGTTGTAAATTTAGGGTTTAAGTCTTTAGCCCTGGGAAGGGTGTTCTTAGCTATTTTTTCATTGGGTTTAGGTTTTATATTCTTTAGTCTATATTCTCGTCGCATATATATATATATATATATATATATATATATATATATATATATATATATATATGGGGATTATGCAGTTGTACTATTTTCTATTTTCACACCCTTGTTTGAATGGAATTTGTTTACATCATTGCTTTTTAAATCGCATAACTCATGTCAATAAGACAAAATATTATGGAACTTTTAAATGGATACATTAGGGTTGAGCGGAAAGCTAATCATTAGTTCCAATAAAGAAACGTCTACACAAAAAGGCGATAATCTTTACTTCAAAGAAACATTTATCATGACTTAATGGATGTTTGCTTTTTCTTGGATTCTAAACACCGACCCCCATAGTCACAGTAAAATACATTTTTTTATTACGAAACTTAACTTATACGCATTATTTCTCCTTTTCTCTTTCTTTTATATTTTATACTTATTTTTATATTTTATAACTAACTCATTTGTTAATTTATTTATTTTTATTTCGGACTATTATTCTTATCTTTATTAGTTGTTGCTTTTGATCTTTTATTGGTTCGAAGTTCCTATCCGTCGCGGTTACCACCTGACGAAGGCCAGAGGAATAGTTGGCCGAAACGTTGTGAATAAACAAAACCAATATAAGATCAAAAACAACAACTAACAAAGATGAGAATAATAGTCCGAAATAAAAATAAATTAATATATAATGCTCATCTCAAAAATGAATTCCAATTAAGGAATAATATTTATATATAACTCATTTTTTTACTTCACGAATTATCTATCGTGTTAAAAATGCTACCCGTTGTGTCATTCATTGAGCTCGGGTTATAGTTTCTAATTAGGGAAAGGACTAGTTTTAATAAACTGCCATCTTCCGAATAAGGAGGCAATGCGTGGGAGGATGGATTCCAAGAACCTAACTAAACCAGCACTAAGTAAAAAAATAAATGAATAAATAAAAAAGAAGAAGAATCGGACCTCTTGATTTTAAGAATCGTAGAAAGAAGAATACACCAAGGATTTATTGACAATAAGATATGATATTTTTTTTATTTTTTACATTTTAACTCCAAACAAGGCAAATTGTCACTTTGGTGAAGAGGGCTACTATCAGAGACATAAGCTAGATGTAGGGAGTTGGGCAGTAAGATGTCGGTTCACGTTACACTTGAACTTCTGCATGTCAGTACAGTTGGCGAATCAGGGAGCTGGAATGGAATTCCAAAGCCTAGCCGTTCTGCGGAAGACACTATTGGAGTATAAAGCTCTCATACATCTAGGGATCTCCACTGTGTAGGGTTGGATTTAGCTGCTTGTCGGGTTTGTCGAGGATATTTACGTCGTGGGGGCACACGTACTCACCATTGAAATACTATTTTACTTCAATGAAAAATAAAATAAGCCGTTTGAAGTGTGCAATCTTGAAATCTACAAAACTATGCGTTCATTAACCGACAGGAAATAAAACAACATTACCGAAGTCGGATGAACTATTAAGGAGGGCGCCTTCCTTGACTGAAATCGAACTATAACTAATTCTTACAAAGAAGAACCTGCCCAAAGACAATACAATCACTTGGTAGCCGAAATTATTTTTATGTATGGGTAGGAAAAAGTGAGTTTGCAATGTCAGTTAAAATTGAACTATGAAAACAAATAGCAGAATTAGATTTCTCTTTACTATCCCCTCTCTTTCTATCCCCCTCTCTCTCTTTATCTCTATACTCATAATTTAAATAATATTCATAAGGATGGTGATACTACCTTTGGCTTAAAATATAATATTTACTGATAGAAAGAGAGAGAGAGGGAGATGATGTAGACAGACTTACATTAGAGAGAGAGAGAGAGAGAGAGAGAGAGAGAGAGAGTAAATAATCATTATATACAATATAAAACGATAGCGCGATATGACAAACCACATTCTAAAAATTGAAATAGATTTTTTAAATCATGACATTATATAGAACAGATAACATATTTTAGTATGTATTTTGTGTGATTAAAACATAGGAAAAAGTTTCACAAATGCAAACCTTGACTTACTCGGACTTAGTATTATAGCAATCGATAATTAGTGCTATGAATAGTCAGGTTATAAAGATTGTTTTGTAATATACCAAATTTTGAATGTGATTTATATCAGCGTCGTTGTGATAGGCCTTCACATGACGAACGAAAGCAAATGCCGTTTGAAATAATCAGATGTAGATTAAATTATTTATCTTAAGTAGTTGTCTTAAGTATAGGTCATTGGTTATTCGACTAGGATATTAAGACCATATGCCAAGGTTTTGATCATTAAGTAGTACTAGTTGTAATGCACATAGAAAAAATACGTGAAGGTACGCTCATTGACTCAGTAAGAAAATGGATAGTAATATAGGTCTTGGTAATCCTTCAATTCTGCAGCCATGGGGGACTTAAAGGCATTTGCTGTGGTGGCATTAATGATGTCGAATCTTAGCGCGTTACAAAAGGGGGTTAACTCTGCAAGAGAAGAACTTGCTATGGAGCCAGGATTATGATACATCTGCATCTTTAATATGTATTAATTCTTACGATTCGAACTTAGTTTTTCATTATTCATGTTTTTACCTTTTTGATTCCATCTCAATTAGTAACTATGTTCTCTATTTAACTTATGAAAAGCAAAGCGTTTATACAAATAATACATAATAATACATAAATACGCTGATATTTCATTCGAAAGGTAAACATATACCCCCTTAAGTTCGCAATTTCCCATCGATCTAATCGAATCCAGTATTCTTTCTGATTTGACAACAGGTTGTAAAATATATTACACTATTAGAAGAGCATCACTTTTATTATTTTATTTTATTTATATACACTTCCCTCAGAACACATTGATACATAAGGGATTACTTCAACTTACGAAACACTGAGTAGGGGGTTGAACAGCGAAATATTTATTTATATAGCATGTAAATGTCGACATGTTAGCACTGTCAGGAAAGCAGAAAAAGGGTGATGTCAAATCTAACAGTTTGAGACAAAAAAAAAAACTGTTGATGTAGAAAAATTCCTAGTATCCAGGGGCATCTTCAGTGAAAGGTTAGGTTATTTTCTGTTTGTCGGGTTAATAGGAAGTATATACGTCGATGGGGTACAAGTGCTATGTGATTGTTGAAACATATCTCATTAAATCTTTCATCAAATAAGTACAGGGATTCAACATTGAGGCGACGATAACAAAGGTTAAAACTTGTTTGAGAGTGTAGAATCTATTTGATTCTAGAATATTTACTAGACAATGTGAAATAGAGAGAGAAAGAGTAGTGGATGATGCAGCGGTCTACATGTGGCAACCATATTTCACGCATGAACGAATGGCTGCATTGTAGAGATATAAGATGATGTTCGGCGTGAGTGTATTTTCTAGCACAGTAGGGGGAGTCCATTGCCTTTAAAGCAGCTTTAGCAATATCTTCTATGCATTTGTTACAATTCATGTTATTTTCTAATGTTCGAGTCGTTTGAATGAGTAACTCTCAGCTAAAATATTATTATCCATGGCTTTCATTGATTGGAATGGTTTTTGTTTAATAAAGCTAATTTTCAAATATGTCTTAACAATACCTTTCAAGATCGAGGCAAGGATAAAAATAATATAACCCAACGTGTTTGGAAATTCGATGAATTATTTTTAAATGTCAATGAAATTCCCATTCTTTTTCTCTCAAGTTAAATAATAAATCCTAATTTTCCTAGTTTATAACGTTTATGTTTTCAGTTTTCTGAATCGCCCATGTAGTATTTCGGCAAAATTGGTGTATCGGATTTGTATTGTCGGAGGTTTTATATATAGAAGTGGTGTTTAGTCAGACTGACTAGCTATCAAATCTGATTCATTGGCATTCCTTCTCTTGGTTTAATGTTTACATTTACCAATTGCAAGACATTTTTGTTCTGTATTCTATAGGAGTAACGGTCCCATTTTGTGAATGAGTCGAATTAATAAGCGACCTAATATTACGCGCGTGCTGAGAGTACTTATTCTGATTCTATTGTGGATGTTATTCTAACATATTTATTTATTCTAATCTGTTTGTGATTTTAAAGTTTATGCCGTTTATACAGTTTTTTACTATTTCACTTCTGCAGTTAAATATGCTTTTTCGTATTTTTAACTTTATAATTTACAATTTCTCATTCTAACATACTTGATTGTTTAAATTACTACATGCACTAACTCGTCATACTTATTTCCATCCAAATAATGTTGGAAAATAACTAAATCAATCAAACAACAAATATATGTCTATACATATCTCTCTCTTTCTCTCTCTCTCTCTCTCTCTCTCTCTCTCTCTATATATATATATATATATATATATATATATATATATGGGGTGTGTGTGTGTGTATGACGCTGCCTCCGTTCAGTCTCGAAAGAAAATGGAAAATGTAAGGTTAGCTGCGCGTTTAGTGTGAGGCAAGGGTTGCGCAATTACCAACCGCACCTCCAGTGAATCGGCACTGCTTGAGTTAAGTGTTAAGGAAAAGTCCAGGACGACTGAAAACGATGCCAAGAGCACATATAGCTTTTAGAGTGCATAAATGGTCGCCCATTTTTATACTGACCAGTCTCCACGTTGCTTAACTTCTATGATCTCTCGGTAACCGTGTATCTATGTGATAATTTATATAAATATATTAATACCCACACACACACACACACACACACACACACACACACACACACATATATATATATATATATATATATATATATATATATATATATATATATGCATTTAGTGGCATATTGCATATGCCACTAAAATAGGGCGATAATGGGAATTTACGAGAGAAAAATTTATATGCAGTGAGAGACAATTCTCCTAGCCTCAAAGAAGATAATTAATACCGGCAATAAAGTTATCCCTAAATCAAAAATAAAATATTATGACATGAAATTTTATCATAAGCCATTCTTAAGGTACCGATGAATGCACTCGATTACGTGCTTAGTAATCGCAGTTTCGAATCTTATCATGGTCAACCAGACTGAATAGAATTAGTCACGGCGAAACACGTATCTGTTGATGGCTATTTTATTTATATACCTCTGTACACGTTACTGTTGTTTCGATTCTTTTTTATTCTTATATATTTATATCTTTCTATGGTGGTCTTTAAAACAAATATTGATTTTTAGTGATATAATTACACTTCTCGCGAAGTCTTTAGGGACGGCGATACTTGGCGAATAGAAATAATGTGATTTTAATAATGAATAAGGTAGTTTTTAACTTGGTGCCAAAAACAAAATAAAGAATTAAGAAGAACAAACAAAAAAAAGAACCATCTCTTTTACTTATCAACGCATCCGACCAACATATTCATCGTCTGCTTAAAGAAGTGTTTGTAAGTTAAACGTGTGAGATTAGACAGGTCTATACTAGACTGCTTTATTTAGTTTCATCTTTCAAAATACGTGGGCGAAAACAAAAGCAGAGTATAGAAAACTCTGAACCATTGTGATAAAAAAAACGGTTGGTCGCTGTTAACAAAAAACATGGGTCTTTCATCCTCTCTCAATGCATACGGGTTATAAGTGATGTCGAAATGATCATCGAAATCATATCGTATACATCCAAAGATTCTATTGTCGGCATTGGTTCCACAGATATATTTTTACGCATAATTATTTCTCGAAACACATCGAGTAATTAGAGAAGGAATCACCTGAAGGTTGCCAACATCCTAGGTGAAAATGATTTTTGTGGAACGACCTGGATTCGAACTTGAAATATCCAGGTCGTCAGTCCGTATCATTAACAACTAGATAACCGTCATTTCCTGTCGAAAGTTAAAAGAGATTTCGAGACTTTAAATATTATATAATCTAAACGAGACAATTTGGATACTTAAGACTGCTCTTCTCATCTTTAGTGTTATTTTCACAACGTTTCGTTGTAGACATCTCAACAAGTAATATTTATTACAGTAATGAATTAATTTATTTCCAGCGAGACAGAGAGATTTTCAAACTGGTAAAATTATTGAAATATTGCCAGACGTGTGTAAAACTATGAGCTAAATAGAATTTTCAGTTGTCCCAAATATTTACAAAACGTAATATCTTCTATTGTAGATAGGACTCTATTATGAACTATACAAGAAATGAAAAGGTATTTTCCGAAAACAAAAAAAAAAACAATAAAAAAACAAGAAAAAGTTCCGGCTTTCTGCAGGTTTATCAGGTCGAAGTTAGGAATATAACCGGTAGGTTTCCAGTTGCATCGAAAACTATTCCCTCAGTACTTGCAGCCAGCAATATATAAGTAGCGATATTTTCTGAACTCAGTACGCCTGTGCAACAGCACATTCATGTCGTTAGCACTCTCGCGGTCAATTATTCGATAAAGTAGGTAGCATGTGTTCCCGCTTTTTGGGACCATATTAAATCACCACTCGATATATATGACAACAGGGCGCCGGTTATGAACAATTTTTTTAATTCTGTGGCTAAATTTAGACGTGGCCCGCTCAATTTTGCTTCGTTGCAGGCATCTTAACTAGCAATATTTAAAACAATAATGAATTCATTTATTTCCAGCGAGGGAGAGGGTTTTTCTAACTCATTCTTATTATGTTAAAATTATTGAAATGTTGCCAGACGCTTGAAAAACTATGAACTAAATAGAATTTTCAGTTGTGCCAAACTCAATTAGTTTTGCAAAACTCAATGATCTATAACAAACTTGCTATAAGCTATACAAATTATGAAAACATTATTTCCAAATTCATATTTATGATAACAGTTCTAACAGTTATGAGATTTCGACTCCTTGTCGGGGGGATTTACGTTCCCGTCTGAATAGCCGCCCAATGTGGGTCAAGATTCATAATTTATAGTAGCTTACATGTGTAGCCCATTTTTTGAAGCTTGCTCATGTAGCCCATTTTTTTAAAACCATCAATTTCTAATTCTTTTACATCATATATAATTCACATATACACATGCAACCACACCGACCCACGCATACTAACTTAATGGAACAGCGAGGATACTAAAACGAGCTCTCGGTAAAAAGCGGCGCAATGTTGATTTGGCTGCCCCATACCCAGCATTACAATCTTCAAAGGAAGAAAAATAAAAAAAAACACAAATGCACACAAACATATCTATAGATATGGAATTTTAAGAATTTGAGAAATTATATAAACATATCCATAGTCAAACAACGTCGCAGATCTGCAACGTTGTTTGACTATAGAAATTATTATATGATCTCTCCCATTCTGAAAATTATATGACTAATTGCTCATTAGGTTAGCATGTTGGATGACATCGTTTTAGCCAGTATGAAATTCCTTCTTGTAAGATATCGGCTTGGGTTATTATTGGATGGCCACACCCCTTGTTGCAGACGAAGTAGATTCATTTCATAGTGGGATTTCGCCATGGTTTGCTTGATCTGTGCGAGTTAAAATTTTTTGTATGTGGCGCGCTTGCTCATGTAGCAGACTACTCGTCTCGCCTGCAAGAGGCTCGGGTTTTGAATATCGAGTTCATATATGTCTAACTAGAATTACTCATAAGTCTAAATGAGCGCGAAATTCAAGTCTTGGACTTCCGCTTTGTTGGCTGTCATGGCTCTTGTGAGCTGCGATGTTGTTTTACTGTAGAATTATATATATATAATCGAAAAGGGAAAGAAGAAAAACAAAAAGAAATAGAAAAAAATGGAAAAAGATCAGAAACGAACAGACAAGAATTGAGATCGAATTAAAGCTAATGATTATTGGCAATATAAATATAAATACATATATACATATGTGTGTGTATACACAAATGTACACGTATACATGCATGATGACAATTTCTGCCGAACGGGAAATTTCCATCCAACAACGAAGCCACATTTGACTCCATTTGCTAAGTCACTACTTCCGTGCCACCAAAAAATTGAAAGGATAATGAAAGGAATAAATAACCAATTTAAGCGCGGGCGCAGACATTAGACAATCCAAACTGTCAAAACGACGGAAGTCATGAACTAAACATTGCATAAACACTAGTTGACTGCCTCTTAGTGTATACTTCTCAGAGAGTGCCCATCGTTAAGTAGTCTTAAAAAGTGTCTTGATAATCTCTCTCTCTCTCTCTCTCTCTCTCTATATATATATATATATATATATATATATATATATATATTATCAAACCACTTTAAGAATACTTAACGATGGGCGCTGTATATATATATATATATATATATATATATATATATATATATATTAGTTTATTGATTTTAAATATATTAAGCCCTTGGAATAATCTCTTCTAATATATACAGGGTGTCCCAGAAGTCGTGCACCATATATTTATATTTATATATTTTTTTTGTTTCAGATGTTATTCGACATGGGCAAGAAATTAACAATGCAAGAAAGGGTTAAATTGATTTTTTATGTTTGGAGGAGATGGGGCTACATACCGCTCGGTAGCTAAAGAATTCAACCGCACTCATCCCGAGCGAGAAAAACCATTGAGCCATACCACTGTCTACCGTTTGATCCAACGTTTCCAAGAAACAGGTTCAGTTGCTGACCGCATGAGATGTGGTCGACGAAAGAATGTAACTGATGAGGAAACATCAACTATGGTTTTGGTGAATGTCGCTAGAAGCCCCGTGAAATCAGTAAGGAGAATAAGCCAGGAGCTTACGATTAGCAAATCATCAGTACATCGTATTCTTAAAACACAAAAATTTCACCCGTACAAAGTGCATCCTGTACAGGCTCTACATGACGATGACACAGATAGGCGATTAGACTTTTGTGAATGGGTGTGTAATCACCTGGATTCTTCGATATTATTTAGTGATGAAGCAATTTTTCATTTAAATGGGCAAGTAAACCGTCACAATATGCGCTATTGGTCAGAAGTAAATCCTAACTGGCATGAGGAGGGTCATCATCAGACCAACCGTAAGATAATGGTCTGGGCTGGAATATGGGAGGAGGAAATCTTTGGTCCTTATTTTTTTAATACTAACAATGTCACCAGAGAAACTTATTTAGAGCTTTTACAGACCTTCCTGTTTGAATACCTAGAAAATGTTCCTGTAATTAGACGACAAAACCTCTTATTTCAGCAAGATGAAGCTCCACCACACTTTGCTATTTGTGTGCGTGACTACCTGAATCAAAATTTTCCAGAAAGATGGATTGGGCGAAGAGGTCCCGTGGATTGGCCACCCCGATCACCAGATCTATCACCTCTTGACTATTTCTTTTGGGAACATCTTAAATCTGCAGTTTACCAGAATCGTCCACGCACTCTTAGTGATTTGAAAGATGCGATAATAATTGAATGTCCAAAAATTACTACATAAACGCTCATTAGAGTAAAAGATAGTTTTATAAAGAGAATCGATGCATGTATTCAGGCTGAAGGTGAACAATTTGATCATCTATTGTGATTTTGATTAATAAAATTCATATTCATTGATATTCATATTTGTTTTTATATAAATCTACATGGTGCCCGACTTCTGGGGCACCCTGTATATATATATATATATATATATATATATATATATATATATATATATATATATATATATATATATACTAAACTGACGACTCCCTAAGGAAATGAAACGCTGAACCTTCTGTGTAACTTATCGTAAATATATCTTTATTTCTCTCTCTTTGTATCTCCCATCTGTCTGTCTGTCTGTCTGTCTATCTTTGTCTCTCTCTGTCTCTCTCTCTGTCTCTCTCTTTCTCTCTCTCTCTCTCTCTATATATATATATATATATAGAGAGAGAGAGAGAGAAAGTATAAATAAAAAAATTCGAATACATATATATATATATGTATATATATATATATATATATAGTCCTTAAGTGAAGGTCCATATATACACCCACACACACACACACACACACACACATATATATATATATATATATATATATATATATATATATATGGACCTTCACTTAAGGACTCTATATATACACATATATATATATATATATGCATTCGAATTTTTTTATTTATACTTTTTCTCTACAAATTCTTTAATTTATTAACCTTAACTCTCTATATAAAAATCCTCTAATTTAAGCGAAAAGCACTGCCAATTAACTCTGAACTAGAGGAAGAAACAAATAAACTAATTTGTAACGGATGGAATATCTCAATATTCTGAGGGATTACGTCGGCGTTCAGCACCTGTTACTTAATACATAAAATATTGATCAGCTAAACGCATTGCCAGGGGTTAGTTGTTTTGATGTTCCTATCATACAGCACGTTTGAATATTAATTGCGTATTTCATAGATGTTACATTCCTGCTCCGGTTTGTCACGTTGATTCTTGGAGGCGCCTCTCGTCTTTCTGCTTATCCCAATAGACGTCCACATACACCTGCTTCCACATGTAATTCAATTTAAATGCGAGAACAAGCGAAGGCAAACACACACATACATACATCCACCTACACACCCACCCCCTCCCTCGATATACACACACACACAAACACACACACACAAGCACACACACACACACTCACACACATATATATATATACAAATATTATACAACTCAATGTCTATCCCTATAGATATGTTGCATATTTGTGCGTTGTTCATAGAAAGAAAGGTTAGAAAATTTACACAAATCTAAAGTGTAATGTTAAATTTTCCAGTGAAGATAATTGAACGGTTCCCCAATGTCTAATGACAGGAATAATATGCCATTTGTGAATAACTGCCTTAAACTTCAAATTTGTTTTATTTATATAAAATTTGCTGATGAAGACAATTAAAATGGTGTCGAATATCTAAGTGTTATTCTAACATTGTCGAAGTATGGTGACGGAACTTTTTTTTAAATTCAAATTTATGATATTTTGATACTCGGGTGTTTGGAGGTGTGTGTTGAGCAAAAAAAAAAAAGAAAAAGATGACAAAAGGTAGTAGGCAGGCAGACCCGAACCCGTACTGCGTAGGAGGAAAAGAATGTAAAAAAAAACTAAAAAAACATGGCATCTTTGCTGTTGCGCCCATCGCAAAACCGGTAGTTACGTAGGTTTAAATTAAGTCTAGTCAATCCAAAAGATGGGGTTAACTTTCGAAAATATCGCCGAAAAACGCGACCTGCCCCCGTAGAAAAGTGCCTAGTTAAGGTTGAAGTAATTACTGTTTGTAGCCAATTTTTCGATATTTGTCGTCGGAATGGTAGCGCTTCAAAACAATGCCAATCGCAAGAAAATCCGTCCTCTCTGTCGAAAGTTTTAGGCATACATACATGCATGCATACATTTTTTTACATAGGCGTTACCACTTATCAAGGCCGATCGGCCACTCAAGGATAAGGGTTAAAGAATGTAGAGTAGTCAAAAGGACAATATAGTAATCGATAGTAATGGAAGTTCGGTAAATTTGTTAACTTAAGTGGAACAGCTCATCAGAAACTTGTTCACGTTGGACTTGAAGACAACCATATTATAGACAGCTGGAAAGCAGGAAAACAGAAGACAATTCCACAGGCGTGCAGTTCTAAGAAAGAAGCTTTGATCATGGAATCTATGTTTAGGTTTAGGCAGAGATAAAGAGTGTGGAAAATTATTGATAATGTTTTCAGCTAGTCTAGGTTTTTCTTGTGAAAGTTTAGCGAGGAGGGACCATAGATTGAAGCTCAGTCGAACACTTTCCATGAAAATAACGATAAAGCAGAGACAAACTCGCACATCTCTTCTGTGAGAAAGAAGTTGCAGCGAAGAGAAAAGGACATCTCCCACCAGGCCACGAAGTCTATTTTGAACCCTATCAAGGCAGGACAAGTCTTTTCTAGCAGCTCCTGCCCATATGTGGCAACAGTATTCCATCCTTGGACGTATCTGGCTCTTATATAGATAGAGAATTGCATCAGCAGTGAGATATCTACTGGATCGATAGAAGGATCCGACCATTTTTCCAGCGGTCTTGGCAACAGATTTGATGTACGCATTCCATTTAAGATCAGGAGTAAAGGTCAAGTCCAGAAGCCTGTCAAAACTTGAGGCCTCCCCAAGACGAGAGCCATTCATTTCAATTGATGCCAGATGGGGATAAGAACGATGATGATGTAAAGATAGAAGCTTGGTTTTAGATGCATTAAAAGTAACCAGCCACTCCTTTCCCCATTGTACAACGTGATCAAGAGAGAGAATCGGAGAGAACTTGGTCATTTACTGTCTTAGATGTGCTAAAATAGATGGTAGTGTCGTCAATATATATACACATACATACATACATAGATTAATACATACATACATACATTTAAAAAGACAAGTGACATTTAAATTATCGACTAGTTAAGGTGGCCAGCGTTTCGTGTTGAGCAAAAGAAAAAAAAAAAGTTGTATTAGACAGGCAGGCTCGTAACCGTGACGCGAAGGCGAGAAAGAAGATGGAGGTGTGTGTAAGGGTGTTGTTTGAGCAGAAAAAAAAAGGAAAATTGCGAACGCAAAAAAAATAAGTGGTAGTAGTCAGGCAGGCTCTAACCCGTACCGCGAAGGAGGAAAAGAAAGTGAAAAAAGTGAAACGTTACGCGTTAGATGTTACGCCTGTCGCCAAACGTAATTTTTTTTTTACATGGTAGTCATCAAGGCCCGGAAGCCACTCAGGGATAAGGGTGATTGCAAGTACAGTACGTTAGTGTGGAGATAGTGGGAAGTGTTTACTTAAGAGGGTTGTTCATTAGGAATTTGTTAACGTTGGACTTGAAGACATCCAAGTTGTAGTCAGGTGGGAAGCAGGCAGACGGAACAGAGTTCAACAGACGCGCAATTCTAAGAAAGAAGCTTTTTTCATGGAATCCACGTTTTGATTTAAGCACAGATAAAGAGTGGGGGAAATTTTTCACAGTGGATTCAGCTAGACGGGTGTTTTTCGTGAAAGATTGGCGAGGGGGGACCAGAGATTGTCGTTCAGACCAGCACCTGCCATGGAAATAGCGATAAAACAAAGATAGGCTCGCAACGTCTCTTCTCAGGGAGAGAGGTTTCAAGTTAGAGAAAAGGGCATCCCCCACGTAGCCACGAAGTCTATTTTTTACTCTGTCAAGACAGGATAGGCTGTTTTTAGCAGCTCCTGCCCAGATATGGCAGCAGTATTCCATCCTTGGAGGTACTTGGCTTTTATACAGATAGAGAATTTCATCAGTAGTGAGATATCTTTTGGAGCAGTAGAAGGATCCCACCATCTTTCCAGCGACCTTGGCAACAGACTTGATGTACGTGTTCCATTTCAGATCAGGAGTAAAGGTCAAACCCAGAAGCTTGTCAAAACACGGGGCCTCTCCCAGACGGAGACATCCATTTCAATTTATGCCAGCTGGGGATCAGAGCGTTGATGATGTTAGGATAGGAGTTTGGTTTTAGGTGCATTAAAGGTAATCAGCCACGTTTTCCCCCACTGAACCACTCGCTCGAGATCAGAGGAGAGAGTATCAGATAGAACTTTGTCATATGTGTTGCCATAGATGGTCGTGTCATCAGCATAGATGTCAACGAATGATTTAAGTATGTGCTTAGGGAGGTCATTGATGTAGATCAGGAATAGAGTTGGGCCCAGGATTGACCCCTGAGGGACTCCAGCATTAATACTGCAGGCGTCTGATTTTTGTCCATCGACCACTACTCTTATGAGCCTATCGAGGAGAAATGATTTAATGATTGAGAAAACATTTCCCGTTATACCGTAGCTGGAAATCTTGTGAAGTAGATCCTTATGCCATACCTTGTCGAAGGCCTTTGATATGTCAAGAGTAATTGCCCTAGAAAGGAAGCCTTTGTCAAGAGATTTACTTATCCTGTGGGATATAACCGTCAGGACATCTGAGGTACATCTTGCAGAGCGGAAACAATATTGTGTGTCACTAAGAAGGTCATTCCTGCTAAGGTGGTTGACTATTTCCCTATTTAATATGGATTCCAGCAACTTACTCATAACACACAGGAGACTTATAGGTCTGTACTGAAAGGGAAATGACTTATCACCTGAATTCTTAAATACAGGGCAAACTGATGATGTCTTCCAGGGAGTCGGAAAGCACTTCTTAAGGCAGCGCTTAAATAGTTTCGTAAGTATGGGAGCAAGTACTGGTTGAAGCTTTTTTAACACTATAATTGGGATGCCATCAGGGCCAGTTGCTTTACTGGAATACAGGTTCTTTATTAGCTTGGCGACCTCATGCACGGATATTTGTATGTTACCTAGCTTGTTCTGTGTTATAGGAGGAAATATGGGGAGTTGATGGCGTTCGTCGCATAGGGTAGAATTAGCTGCAAAGTTCTTTGCAAAATGTTTGGCCTTGTCTGATGGTGACGAGATGACCTCTGGTCCATTGATAATGGTTGGGATAGAACGTACACCTCTGTTTAGGATCCTATTTGTTATTTGCCAAAACTGGTAGGAACCACGCCGCTGGTCAGCTACCTTGGATTTAACAGACTGTGCATATAGCTCTCTTGCATTTTTTATTACTCTTTTACAGTGGTTGCTGTCAGTTCTGAAAGCAGCTTTAGTCTCAGTGCATCTATTACCTTCTTAGTTATGGAAAAAGTGATTTCTGTGCGTGATAGCAGCAGCACATTCTGGGGAGAACCATGGCTTGCTGGTAGGTTTTTGTTGGAATTTTTTTAGATGGTATGAATTGGTCTATGCCTACAATTAACGATTCGGTCAGATCTGATACTATAGAGGACACTTCCTTTTTAAACATGGAGGTCAGAGGTAAATCAGATATGAATGTACGGAAGCTATCCCAGTCAGCCATAGAGTATCGGTATACAGTACGGTGGATGTATGTATGTTTCGCAAGAACTTCCCACAGAGACGACAGAGGTTCAAATTAAGTCTAGTCAATCGAAAAGCGGCGATGACTTTCGAAAATATCGGCGAAAAAAGCAACCCCTCGCAGTAGAAAAGTGCTCATGTTAGGGTAAAGGAATGAATGTTTTTTGGCAAATCTTTCGATATTTGCCGCACGAAGGATCAAGCTTTAAATGACATCAATCTCGTGAAAATCTGTCGCCTCTGTCGGAAGTTTGTGCGAGACATAAACACATACATGCACTCATACATACATTTAAACAGACAGGTGAGATTTATATTATAGATGGATGAAATTCCCCAGAGATGAAAATGGAAGTGGCCCCTAATATTCATGTTATCCTTTCTGTGCCTAGAACTATCCAGATTTCCATCTAATGACTCATGAGAACAGACCCTAAAACTTTAAATACATATATCCGATTTAAGTAAAAAATGAAATATGGCATTATTTCGGAGAGTGTTCTAATACTTCATCTTTTTTCGCCTGCATTAAAAGAGCAAAGAGAACAGTAAGAACAAATACAATAATATAGTGTTATGATCGTAGTGAGAAAGTACATAGCATAAATCCTCATTAAATCTCGGGCAATGTCAGGTCTTTCTGCTAGTATTAATATAAATGTGTGTCTGTATTTTCCTTTATTGTCTAACAATTTTAATTTGGAATTGTGATTACTAGAGAACAATTTGATTCCATTGGAAGAGCTGGTTTACATGTATATTAAGAAGATTTTTAAAGAAAGCCATATTCAAATCGTTTGCAAATGTAATAACGCAGTTTTCCACTTTCGTCCTTTCATCAGATTATCTTGCTGGAGGAAAATACTATTTAGATTATTTAAATGAGAATCGGAGGCTTTTTTGTATTTTATCTCATAGTTTGTACACTTGCATCGTACGCTGATATACAAACAATCTGAATATAATTTAAACTCAGACATTTTAATTTAATTTTCTAAATAGTTTTCGATATTCCACTGCAAAATGACGCTTCGTATTTGCGAATATTGCGAAATAATCGTGTGTGCAAATTTGCGTTCAAAAACATTAGATATTTTGCTTATGGTTTTTGTTTAAACTCGTTCAGCTGAGGAAATATACATAGCTTATTGATAGGTGTGAACTTATATCTTCCTTTGAGACATTCTTTCTCTTTATATTTAGTGTGTTGTTTTATGCATGCGCCCGCAAACACACGCATTCACACATTTTCAAATACGTTGTGCATAGCATGGAACAGCTTTGTATTTGGCGAGGTCTATATTCATAGAATAATTACTAAGATGCTAGATGGACGATAAACAATGGCAATGTCGACGCGACCCATTCATTGTGTAATAACCACACTCCGTTGGACTGATTGTCGAGGACGTGTAATCAAATGATATATCACTCTTGAGGTCGAGTCTTGGAAACACAGCGAAATGGTATTCAGCTCCCTATCATTGTGGTAAGGTGCAAGTCATTATAGGAAAGGAGAAAATCGAACAGCCGGCACACAAAAAGAGTTGCACTGCCCTACAAAAATACCAGAGCAGCCCCGCCCGTAAGCTTCAGATGATTACTAATTTAAGCTCTTTCTCAAAGTGAAAAGCTTAATCCTGAGAGGATAGACCCCCGTAAAACTGCACAAATCCATTCCTGTACAACACACAGCGATGCGACCGGCGTCAAAATAATACATATTTCAACTGCACGTCATTTTGACTGATATGTTTGTTGTCTAACGCGAGGATCTAGTATTTACCTTACTTCTTCTAAAGAAATATACGGCATAATGAGGTTAAAACACCAGTTTTCGGCAGATCACCGGTTGAGCAATGACAAACTTGACTACTACCAAATGGGCGACCATTTGGGAACGCTAAGCGCTGTATGTATAACACCGGGACGTAGAAATCCCAAGGTTTGTATAGGGCGCACATTAAACACACAAGGAGATATGCAGCCTCAGTATTCCTGAAGACATGCATTTGGAAGAAGGTAAACTCTGATGGAAAATTTGAGGTCTATTGTTTATTCTGTCCCGTTGGAGCCATTGCACCGCGAGAAATTAACAATTGTACGAAAAAGTGTAGTTGGTCCTTTGCAAAGCTTTTACTACTAAAAAAACTCACATATGTAAATTTCTGTACAATTTAGTTGTGCGGCAGACCTCATTCATTCGAAATTGACGGGAATATCGCATTTAGGAGGATATAGTATAAATCTCTCTCTCTATATATATATCAATCGCATAACACTAAACAAATAATTAGATATTAATCACATAACACTAAACAATAAAAATTGTACATATATATATATATATATATATATATATATATATATATATATATATTGTTATAACAAAAATCAAGACATCAAAGAATTGAGTGATAGCAACAAATAGTGTATTTCGTCGTTAGTTCAATTGGTTCAAGACTATTCGGACAAATTAAAACATTATGTCGGAAACAATTTCCCTTATAAGGAAAAGCAAACAATGTTTACATTTTATTTTACAAACATTGTTTACATTTTATTTTACATACAATATTTATATTTTATTTTACAAAAAAATATTTCATTTCATTTTACATACAATATTTTCATTTTATTTTACAAACAATGGTTATATTTTATTTTACAAACAATGTTTACATTTTCTTTTACATATAATGTTTACATTTTATTTTACAAACAATGTTTTCATTATATTTTACATATAATGTTTGCATTTTATTTTACAAACAATATTTTCATTTTATTTTACAACCAATGTTTGCATTTTATTTTACAAACAATGTTTACATTTTATTTTACAAACAATGTTTACATTTTATTTTACAACCAATGTTTACATTTTATTTTACAAACAATGTTTACATTTTATTTTACATACAATGTTTACATTTTATTTTACATACAATGTTTACATTTTATTTTACAAACAATGTTTACATTTTATTTTACAAACAATATTTTGATTTTATTTTACATAAATTGTTACATTTTATTTTACATACAATATTTTCATTTTATTTTACATACAATACAGCGTTGAACACCAATGTCGTCTTCAGGTCCCTAATTAATTATGAATTTCGTTTTATGAATTCATTGAAATCGTTTAAAAGCTTACTCTTTAATCCTTTATATGTAACTTAATTTATGGACGGTTATTTTATGCGAATGCGTAAGACTTCTTCAATGGAGAGGCACAGGTTACAATGTGAGACGACTAAAATGTCGGTATATCTTTCTAAATTTATTTTAGGGGTGTCATGTGCTACTAGATATAGGTATATAGAGCTGTTAGCGAACGATAGGTGACATATCGGTGACAGCGGAGAATACATGTTCTGGTCATGCTTATATATAAATTGTTTCTGGAGACACATTCTCCTCATTTGCAAACATCCGCGGCGTTACTAGATATAAATAAATTGTCGTCGGATGACGGGTATATATGATATATATACTCATTTCCCCAATGAAATAACTATAAATTTATTACAAAAAATCCAAAACGACTAACCTACTAGTACGCAAGAACCCAATGGTGTTTAATTTGACACACTTTATCAAAAGAATCATATCTAGTGCTCAGCCGTTGATTACGCATTTTTAAAAAGAGTATGCTTTAATAATATATATGCTATATATATATATATATATATATATATATATATATATATATATATATATATATATATATAAGCACCGCTGAGTCTGATTAGTAACAGATGAGTGACAATTTGGGAATTCTAGGAGCTGGACATGCGTTTCACTTGCCACTGGTATTTAACAATCTCGACTTAGGAAAGGTTTGGTTGGAGATTGCACACCCCTTGCCAAAAACTTCAGGCACAGGCACCCCTACGCTGGGCATCCATTGTCTGTCAATATATATATATATATATATATATATATATATATATATATATATATATTTATATAACCTACCTCTAAGTTTGAATAGCATAATCTTACGACCTTCTAAATGATTCAGTCTCACTTTGAGTAATCGGGAATCGATGAATTAAATCAATACTCAAATGTCGATGAGGCGGCTATATTTCCCCATATCTCGAGGTGAATGCTCTAATGGTTACAATCATATATAGATATTGCCACAAACTGACGTAAAATCGACGTTTGCTGAATTACTGATATAGTCGATAATATTATGTGCCGTTAATCAACTGTGAGCAATCGCTGCATTAATTTTTAACAGTTTTTCTATTCAGTAATGTTCATGCAGAATAATGGATGTATGCCATTCTCCGTTGGTTAACTATTCTGGTACTTAAATTATCGATTTAAACGTATTTTATGGATCACTTGCCGATCTTAGACGACCTGAGCCTTCAGCATCATTTCTATCTGTACGATCTGGCTTGAAGTTAGAATACAATTTACTCGTAGCTTCTGAGGAAGTTGAGTCCGAACTTTTGTTTTCAAGCCATTTTGACTAGTATTTTGCCCCATTGGAAGTAAATGCTTTATCACCGAATGAAAATTCTGCTTTTCCTTAAAAATTTGCAAAGTATGTTCACAACAAAACACGTTTCACGTGAAAATATTTTTTTTCAAAAACGAATATTTATTTTCTAAAAAAACAATTT
>NC_136497.1:31423100-31495600 GCF_053919585.1 Euprymna scolopes
CGGGAGACCAGTACCCGCATTAAGCTGATCTGCAGTTTAACTTGATTCTGGCTATGTTGCTCTTGCTGGATCTCAACATTTTAAACCGAGAGAGAGACTTAGCTGTCGTACAAAGCTAAGACTCTGTAACATCATCTGTGTATAGATACTCCCTCAGGCATTTGTCTATGAAAATGATCCTGTGGCGATGGAAGTCATTTTCGGTCTCATGGACTTTAAGTGTCTGAGAGAGTGGCACTCGTCTGACAAAATTTTGCAATCAACATATAATATCAGTATATATATATATATATATATATATATACATATATATATAATATTAGTCTGCGTAAATATGTATATAATATAAGAAATTATATACATATGTATGCATATAATAATTTTCTATATAGGTATGTATATAATATTAGTATAATATATGTCTGTATATACTATTAATAAGTATATATATATATATACGCATTACTATAATATTAATACATATATAGAGATGTATGAAAATAAAAGCAGACATTATTATGGCATTAAGAAAAAAGGGAAAGATAACATGTGGCCTTTTTAGAAACATCTCAACGTTTCGTCTCTAAAATACGATGTAACATATTTTATTTTCCTCAATCATCCTTAATGGAGACAAAACGTGAGAATTATCTGAAAAGGCTCCAGCTTTTCTTTCCCTTTTTTCATACGTATGTATACAATATGAATATACATACATACAAATATATATATATATATATATATATATATATATATATATATATATATATATAATATAAATATATGATATAATTATATATATATTATGCATATAATATTTACATTTATATGCATGTATATTATATTATTATGTATGCATGGATATAATATAAATACACATATTAAAACAATGCATATGCCGCTCCCCATTTGGGGTATCACATTGATCAAACGGAAACTTATTCCAAACTTGCATTAAGGTAAAAATGCACTTTCGTATAAATAATTGAATTCGTTAAAAAGTATCACAAAGCAAAAACTAATAAATAACATCTACATAAATCGCGATTTATTCAACAGTTGCGCGAGATAGCTTGGTGGTAGAGGGTGACGCTTCTTACACAGAGTCCCGATATCGAATTTCGCTAGATTCAACCCCTCTTATGAGTCGTAGACGACGATATAGGTGGCAGTGGATAATTATATTTTAAAAACAATACATATGCCGCTCCTCATTTGAGGGTACCAAATTAGTCAAATGGAAAATTATTCGCATCTGGCATTAAGGTAACAATGCACTTTCTTATAAATAATTGAATTCGTTAATAAAATATCGCAAAACAGAATCAAATAAATAATATTTAGTAAATGGAGTTCCGATATCAAATCTCGCTAGATTTACACACTCTGATGAGTCGTAGACGACGAAAAACGTGTCAGTGGATAATTATATTTAAAAACTATGTCATATTAATGTATATATTTGTAAATATATATGTCTGACTTTATTTATAAGCATGTATACGTATGTAGATAATGTTGCTATATATTTATATAATATTAATATGTATATGTGTATATTTATATATATATATGTTTGCAGATAATAATGATATGTATATATATATATACATTTATATAATAAAAATCTGACAATATATATGTGTGTATCATGGTTATAGATAGAATTTATGTAGATAATATGGAATGTTTTTGTAAATACTGAGTGAAATATTTATTAAGAGGATTGACTGAAAAAAATCTAGTGTAAAAAGTATTTGTTTTACATTTTTTTTAATTAAAAAAAGATTACACTTTCACTTTTTTTCAACAGAATTAAGTATTTTGTCAACAATCAATTTCTATTTTAGTCAGGAAAATTATTTACAGTTCGAGTGTTACAATACGCACAAAGTACATCGGATTTTAATACATGTAAAAACACAGTAAAGAAATTAAACTATTATCTTAAGCCACGATTGAGACTAAAACCATCATTTTCTTAATGCGTAAAAGTTTTGTATTAGTCAAACAAAATGTGATACCCCAAAAAATAAGAATATCTTTAAAAAATCTGTTAAAATACTGTCTGAAATGTACATTGATTATAAGGAGAAAAGACTGAATGATATTTCACTGGAAAGAAAAAATTGTTTAACAGTTTTAGAAAGAAAAATATATTAAATTTTGCACTTTATATCTTAGCTCAGGAAATTACTTCAAATTTTAATTAAATACATTTAAAGATAACTGATTTAAACACTCTATCGAAAGATACAATATTTCTAAATATCAAACGTACACAATATACAGAATGAAAAGCCAGTTTACATGTATATTCTATCTGCAGCAAGTTTAGCAAGAGATAAATCGCTGAGTATCCATCTGAACATTTATAATCTAAAGTTATGCTCTTGTATGGATGATCTATTGAAAAGAAGTGACTATCTATCTACCTATCTATCTACCTATCTATCTATTAATCTATCTATCTATTAATCTATCTATCTGTCTATATATATATGTATGTAAGTATTGTAGTATAAAAATACACTAATAATAAGCTCCAAAGAAATTTGTATATTTCGCCTCAAAATGAAGATAATTGCGTTAACAGTTATGTTAATTTTACACATATAAAATATACGTGCTTGCTTATTCCGTAGATAACATAAAATATAAAACCTAAAACATAGAAGGTAACACAATTTTATATTTTCAGTGTGATGTGACCAGCATTTTAAGTATTCATCTGTAACATATTTTTACACACATACATACATACATCGACTATTATATTTATATGGATTAGCTAAATATCGTTATTGTCAAAATTACAATTTAAGGACGTCTATAAAATATTTGTCATCTATTTTTTTATTAAAACGGAAATGTTTCAGGTTTATCATACTCATCAATATCGGCTAGGGAATGATTGGACCGCAATAATAATAAAAAAAAAAGTCTAATGAGAGATTCAATCCACGATGGCCACAATATTGCAAATCAAGACGAATAATTTATGAACACAGCCATCGATTAAATGAGAATAGATTTTCATTTAAACTTATTTAAACGAGTTTGGCGTAGTGACTTTATTTACATATATGTAAATAAGCTTGGGGGTTTTAAAATAAATAAATAAACATAAGAAAATGTAAATGTACAATAATAAATATATAATATTATATTATGTTAGTCAATATTTATAGAAAATGTTTTGTGCACTTGGAATGCAAAACAGAGACACGATTTCTTTCTCAAAGTAAATATTCTGTCAAACACGTACGCTAAGTTTACATGAAATAAAATTATTTAATTCGGTTTAAAGGAACGTTAAAATATTCAAACGTTGGTTGCTAATGATATTTTTAAATATATTAATTCAGTAAAATTAGTTTACAAAATGCTGATATCGATAAGCAAATCGGATGCATATTTGATACTTCTTTGGCTCTGAAAGAATGCGTTTAACCCTCTTGTAAAAAAGGAAGAGGCCCTGACACTGTTGACTATGGCATTTTGGCATAGGTAATAGCAAGCAATATCAGTGTGAAATTGTTCTTGTATCTGCGGAAATTTTGATGAGGTTGCCTGATGAGAGAAGTTCAGACTACATACGGCGATATAATTTTACAAGCACGTGTTTTACGGCGGTATTCAACATGATACATTTCTATCAAACTCTAAATGAGGTCTATATCTTGTTTATTTAATGTATTCCATGTAAATGTATTAATCCATGTGCTTAGGATTGTATCTTTGTATTGGCTGCCGAGTAGATTATGATTATACTCTTTAACCATGTTTATAAGAGTTAGTGTTGAACTTTTATATATTTTTATATTATTTGATAAATGGCAGATAAAGTATGTTAAGTTATAGGTTAATATTTGTTGTTGAGAACCATTCATTAATTAATTTGGAACTAATCAGATGTTTAATGTTGGTTTTCGTTTCTCTGATATCTTTCAAGTTAAAATTATTTTCAGAAATACATCGGGTAATTTCATGGGGGATTAACGTGAAGATTGTAAACATCTCTAACGATAAATGCTTCTGGGAAACTAACTAAATTCGAACATGGTATATCCAGGTTTTCAGTTCATGTAGTTAACAACTTAGCCACCGTCAACTCTGTGGGATAATTGTGAGGATTAAGGACTGAATGGTTTCGCGTATTGCAAGTCTAACGTCTATTTAATCTATGCTTTTGAGAAAAAAAAACTGAAACTCTATTTTAAACTTAAACGTGACAAATTGATGACCTAATCAACTAACCAACGTACATTCATTTGCACAGAGCGACCAGAATACATGCACAATATAATTATTAGTTGTAACGTATAGAACATATCAAAATAAAAACGAGTTTATGCTTAAAAAATATACTTTTAGATTTGTCCACGCATTGTTATATCCGTCAACTGCTTATACGATAGTTTACTCTTAATTCTGAATTAAGATTTTCGTCCTTTTGCCATTCTTAAGTTTGAGTTAGAATTTTTGATAGTCGTCCACGAATCTCTGGAAACGGTTCTGTCTGTTCTACTGAATGGACGCAATTACACCATGTTACTTTTGTACAGTTTTGTTCTTTCATTTCCTTTATCTATGAGAATTGCGGAATAATCGAGATAGACGGAAGAGAATGTAAAAAAAACAAAAACAAAGAACACAGAAATACGAAAAACTGTTATTAGATATGATATATATTATCGGTTGATGACCGTCCACTGGGAGGAACGGCTCGACCAAATAACTGAAATATTATCGTGTAGTCAGCCAAATCAAATATGATTCACATTTTTTCACACAAACTGAAAGCGATTAAATCTCTCTCTCTCTCTCTCTCTACATATATATATATTGTCACATTTCCAATCATAAATCATATATATATATATATATATATATATATATATATATATATATATATATATATATATATACTACTAGACTTTTTAACCGATTAAACACGGGTACACTCATAGCCCGTTTACTGGAAATGAGTTATGCCAAACTTCTAGAGTAAATATCGCATTCTGGTAACTAATCTAAATAATCATTTACCAGTGTTAGAAAAAAACATCATCATTGCAAACATTAATTAATGAGAAACGAATGATTTCATTTATAGTCATTCCTCATGAAATCTATTTACTCTTTAAACATTTTCAAAATAACAACCTGGCTGTCTGTTTAATGTTTCAGAGTAGAAAATATCCGTTAAGTACACATTTTCAAAAATAGAATAAGATAGATAGATAGATAGATAGTTAGAGAGAGAGAGAGAGAGAGAGAAAGAGAGAGTACGCTTTGATTTAGGCAGCATGTTTTCATTTAAACATACGTTATAATATAGCTTGTGTTTCTCTGTAATTATTCTTTTTAAAAGTTAATTCTACTTTTCGAATAATTATTATTGTTAGTTAAATTGCTGTATATAGAATCTCTTGGTGTCTTTTTGTTCATTTTTTGCGAGTACATTTAACTAGCTATTTTATTCTGTGATTAAAAAGTCATTTTCAGAGGAGATTGTAAGTTGTTTCTCTTGTAGTGTCTTTTTTAAATTAAAAAAAAATGTGCAAGTGACATGTGTTTCGTTGTAATGTATATGAAAAATTCAGAAATAAGACAAAACAATTTGTTGTGTGTTGAATCGTCATTGAAAAATATCTCAATTTAACATTTTAAATCAATTCCTTTTAGGTTTAAAATGTTTACAAATAATTTCCTAAAATTGTTTGAAATTTTCGTTGTTTTCTTTTTAGTTATAATGTGTTTTAAAATTTTTCAATTGCCGTGGAATTTCCACGGGTTCTGCTAGACTCTATTTATTTTTATTATAATTCTTAACTGTGAATCGAATAAATATATCATAATAGTTCACTAAACCTTATTATAATAAAAATCACTACAAAACTTCGACCAGATCGCCCGAGTGTTTTCCAGGAAGAAGTAGAAAGGAAAGACAGAGGGACAGATTAAGCAAATATAATATATTTCGATTAATAATATAAACATCCAAGGTTATATAAGTGAGAATTTCTTAAAAAGAATCATTCCT
Organism: Euprymna scolopes; assembly: GCF_053919585.1. NCBI lineage: Eukaryota > Metazoa > Mollusca > Cephalopoda > Sepiida > Sepiolidae > Euprymna > Euprymna scolopes. The sequence continues at coordinate 31,429,150 of NC_136497.1, forward strand.
TTTATAAAATAAAACACGATAAATCTCCGTCTTTGTCAATGCTCTACTTCGGTTACAAAATGATTCTTAAAACTTAAGGATGAACTTTATTGCGTTCGACATCAATAATTACTATCAGTTAATCTTCCAGTTCTTTTAAACAAAGCCCTAATATTCGCTAAAAGCGTAGCACTCAGAACTTAGGTTAATATTGTTAGCAAGAGCTTCTCTGATACAATTTTATAATAAGAATTGGACAAGAACAGTTTTCATATAATTATGGAAACCTCAGTCTCTGCTAAAGTGACTGATCTCGTGAGATTATATCTAGTGAATAATATTTAGCTTGAATTCAAATATATACAGAGGACTTTATAGAGATGTGCACTACTGATCACTAAGACCAGACCAAGGGATTACAATAACACTATCAAAATACTTCACAATTTCTTAAAAAATGTCGAACTTTTCATTGACACTCACTGTGATAAACAAAACCTCTAACTTCTTAGTTATTTCACTTAATTTAAGCTCCGAATCGTACAGTCCGTACCACAAACCTAACCTGACACTACCGTATGTGCAAAAATATTCTAATCACCCAAATTAAATCATTAAATCGATAGTGCGGTCTGTCGCCAGGAGAATTTCTGGCCTTTCAGCTGATAAAAACAAACATTTGATTAAAACTCTACTTTCTATAATGATGCTTCAAGAAATTTAGGATAAACAGAAAAATAGTATACTTCAAAAACAACTATAATACAAGTACATTAAACTCTGTAATTACCCACAACATGACTATATATATATATATATATATATATATATATATATATATATATATATATATATATATATATACATATTCCCCACTTAAAAGTAGCCCAGAAAATGTAATAAAGGGGGAGCAACATTCTTTTGTTTAAATTACCTGTAGTGTTATAAAAAGGTGTTTGAAGTGCTTCCAGTGGACATCTATGCATTGCTGGGCAAGTTTTTCAATGTCTGCAGATACTGCCTGTAGATTTTCTCTGGTGATGCTCCTGATATCGTTGGGAATGTTCTCCCTTATTTGGTCTAGATTGTGATGATTATTTGCATAAACTTTTTGTTTTAATGATAAAAATCACGAGACGAACGTGGTGACAATAACCTTTTGGTTATTGCTTTCTCTTCTGTAAACATGTCATGAACTCGTGTCAGTAATCTGAGACGTGTGACATGTAGCGCCATCTTGTATGAAAAAGACTAGCATTTTGTTTTGTGGTGTCAGTTGGTTGTTAGAGAAAGATTAGAGAGATTGAGCTACTTTAAAGTTGGTCACGTAATCCGTAAAAAAATATTTAGAGCAAGATTTGAGTATAGGGTTACTTTTAAGTACTTTTAGCTTAAGACTAGATATGTAAAAATCATCTAATGAATCTTCTCCCCTTTCCATACCCTCCTTGAATTATAATATTGTCATAAAATATGGCCAATACATGAACCTATGTAAGTCGAATAGTATCTAATTGTAATTTAAATCATAAAGTTAAATCTAGAATACGATAATTAAAATTAATAAAGTACGGCGGACGAACGGACAAACAGACAAGGCTGGATTTACAGGTCCACCCTCCTTTTGTCGGGGAACCAAAAACATTGGTGTACTGACAAAAAAAGAGTGGACCTGTAAATCCACCCTTGTCTGTTCGTCCGCCGCACTTTTCTCAATAACTACGCATTAGAATTTTTTGAAATTTGGTACAAATATTAAACATGATATGAGTAAAAAGTACCTGATTGCGTTTTCCAGGAAAAGTACGGTTGCCCTCCTAGGGGCGCCTTTTGGGTTAAAATGGTTAAAACGATACTTTCTTTATTTCTGTGCATTAGAATAATTGCGTAGCATAGTGCGCTAACTCCGAACGAAAAACAACATTCTTTATGTAGCTTCCTTGCAGTAAGCATATTTTATTTTATATATCTCATATATAAAGTTCACTTTCTATTCTCTGAGTGTAGTATAAATTGGACCGTGAATTGTCGTAACTCTCGTTGCACTTATTTTATCATTTATTTCTTAGATAACATAAATGATCCTTCTTTTAAGATGAATTTACATAATCAATCAATCTAACATTATTGTTGGCTAATGATTGCTGTTTAAGCTTTTTATATTTAGTGACCTGATATCTTCACATGCGCCATATCTAAAAATATTAAAAAATTGCCCAATTTTTGCGTCGAAATTAAACTATATGTATAGAATTCTACTTTATTTTTCGTTTTTGTTCCTTTTTAATATAGGCTTCAAAAATAGTTTCGATCGAATCAACCAATATTTACATTTTATCTGTTTCATCGTATCAAACAGTCTATTAACTAATTTCGTAGTGCTGATATCGCCTATCAGCATTTTTGCGTCTAATCACGGGTTTTCAAATTAAAAGAATTAAACGAATATCAACAATTATTTTCCCACGATATTCTTAGTAAATATATAATAAAATCTCCATTGGAATTGTTTTTTTTTGTTTTTTTACAAGGTGGTCACCACTTATCAAGGCCCGGAAGCCACTCACGGAGAAGGGTTATTGTAAGTACAGTACGTTAGTGTGGAGATTTAATAAAGTGTCTACTTAAGGGGGCGGTTCATTGCGAATTTGTTTACGTTGGACTTGAAGACATCCAGGTTTGAATCAGGTGGGAAGCAGGCAGACGAAACAGAGTCACACAGGCGTGCAGTTCTAAGAAAGAAGCCTTTTTCATGGAACCTACGTTTTGATTTAGGCATAGATAAAGAGTGGGGAAAGTTTTTGACATTGGATTCAGCTAGACGGGTGCTTTTAGTGAAAGATTGGCGAGGGGGATCAGAGATTGGATTTCAGACGAGCACCTGCCATAAAAATAACGATAAAACAAGGATAGGTTTGCAAGGTCTCTTCTATGGGAGAGAGGTTGCAGGGAAGAGAAAAGGGCATCCCCCACTAAGACACGAAGTCTATTTTGTACTCTGTCAAGGCAGGATATGCTGTTTTTAGCAGCTCCTGCCCAGATATAGCAGCAGTATTCCATCCTTGGACGTACTTGGCTTTTATATAGATAGAGAATTGCCTAAGTAGTGAGATATCTTCTGGAGCGGTAGAAGGATCCTACGATTTTTCCAGCATCCTTTGCAACAGACTTGATGTACGTGTTCCATTTCTGATCAGGAGTGAAGGTCAAGCCCATAAGCTTGTCAAAACACGGGGCTTCTCCTAGACGAGAGCCATCCATTTACATTGATGCCAGATGGGGATCAGAGCGTTGATGATGTAAAGATAGGAGTTTGGTTTTGGATGCATTAAAGGTAACCAGCCACATCTTCCATCAAGCTCAAACGCACTATCTCCAAATCCACTGGTAAAAATGCAGACTTTTTTTTACTTCACAAAAGAAGGAAAAATCCTATTCATCACAGTTATATTACTTGGGCGATAGAATTTCTCACACATTTATTCGTGTTAACAAAGAAACAAAATATACCATACCCCACCAGTCAGTTCCTAATTGTCGTAGAAAGTCGGTTATTTCTTACAGGAAAACAGTTTTCCCTGTCTTTTGAAGTACACTTTGGTCATGACTACATCTTGGCTATATACGTAATTTATAAAATACATTTAATCATGAAAAATAGTACTTGTTTCTGCTGTTCATTTTATTTGTTATTTAATTACAACATATTTACAACTTAAATTTTAATTTTAAGTACATTTCTATTATAATTCAAATAATGGACCTGTTATACACATGTTTACATATTCGTTTGATTAAATACTGATGATTTTTTTAGGAAGAATACATATTAAAAACAATTTCATTCTTTAATACTCTTGTAACTATAAAATATAACTTCCGTCTCATTATTTTCGAATAGATACAAATATTTAAAATAAAAACTTACTATGTCTGTATATATCTGCCTCCATTTCTTTTTAAAAAATTCTTGGTTTTCGTATTGTAATAATATGAAGAATTCTGATCTAATACAATAGAAGATTACATTTTTGTGATCGTTCCTTTGGGAGGGGTCCCGGTAAAAAATAGCTGTATAATTTTTTGGGAAAGTCTACTTGTTAAGGTATCGATCAGAGTGTTACGAATAATTAGTTTGACTGAGGATTAGTGATGAAATTTGAAAACAAGTTTAAATTAAATTAATTTGATGGTTTAAATTCTTCCGAATTCCTTTAAAATTTTAAAAGATTCACGAGGTAAATGTTTTTTTCAACGATAAAAATATTAAAATATCTGGCATGTTTACAGATATACAATTGTATATCATGATGGGTTTTATTTACTACGCTTTTATAAATCTAACAGTTAGAAAAGACTAGCGGGGTGCCTAGCGTTGCCTCTGCGTTTGTGTAATATTGGGAATTCACGCTTAAGTGCTATCTAGGTAGTTTCTAGAAATAATAAGTTATTTAAGTATATTTTCGATTCCCATCAGCGAGTTTAGCGGGGTCATAGAAGGTTAGGGTTGGCAGGTATCAACCTAGATAGAATGCACCGGAAATTAGGTGTGACGTGCACCGGAAATTAGGAACAAAATAGAAATTATGGTCGCAGGCTTCCAGTTGACGGACACATGTGAGAATTGGTCTTGGACAGCAGAGAATGTAGACCGGAAATCTTGGGTCTCCGACAATCATGGGTTCCAGATATAGGCTTGCCTTTGATTAAAGGAATGAAGCTTATAATCCATCTTGTGTTATCGATGCGTCTTTCTGCGGCAGTCACCACTCCCCATAAGATGGAGACCAGCGACCAGAAGATATCATCCGCTGGACAAGGCAAGCAGGTATGTACGCATGACATTATTTGCGCATACACGTTCAAACCCTTCAAGGCAAGAAACTGTGTAAGGATAGAACGCAAGGTAAACGCAAACGTAAAAGAGAATAGCATCAGGAGCGTTTAATAATAATAGTAATAAATAAATAATAAATAGGACGCAAAAAAACATTTCGGAACATTTGGAGGTGTAAAAAAAGGGGGAAAAGTTTTGCTAGGGAGGTAGGCGCGAATGTGGAAGAGAAAGGGGGAAAACTGGTATCTTACCCGCTCGACTATGACAGTAGAGGAATAAAAACTGTTTTAATTTAACGATTAAAAGTTTAATAAAGACAGGTGCGTGAATTTAATGAGGTCAAACATCACGCCAGAGAGGGAACGAAATCACGCACTTAACATTTGCTGCGCTGCAGTGTTTTTCGTTTTGTTTCACCAACTTTAGCTACGCGGTAAGGTTTGAGTTGGGGAGAAAAACCAGTTCCCAATAGAAAGGTACGTTAGCAATTGTCTGATATAAGGGGTTTCTTCCGCATTTATCAAACCTCATTGCTTTTCTGGACGAGTGGCGGGGAGTTTGTTTATGCTACGGATTCAGTTTCTCTTTTTTCATACTAAAAAACAAAGAAACACGCGTAGACCAAGAAATATAGCAAAAATAGCGTGTAAAAGTCCTTCAAATAAAAGATAGATGCGACCTCACTTCGTAAATCGTATATATTCTAATTTAGGCAGCATATGAAAACTTTTTAAAAATGAGGGACCACCACGAGTGCCCTCCAGAAAAAAAGCCATTGCCAGACACACACAAGAATGCACACACACAACCACACACACGCGCGCACACACACACACACGCGTGCGCGTTAACACACATTTCACCTTTTATATATATAGATAATACAAGAACCATGTTTTAAGAACAAACATTTAACTTTCAAAAATCGATTTCATTTGCTCATAACTATCTTTTAAGGTACATAGCTAAATATTACAGGCTATAAACAAATATATATTACAGGATATAGACAATATAGACACATTTGTGCTATTATGTACGTGTTTGCATGTATGTGGTCTGAAGAACTTATCCCTGTAGGGACGCATATAAACCTATATATATATATATATATATATATATATATATATATATATATATATATATGTATATTCTTGTATTGACGAAAAGATAAACAACCCAAATGAAGAAATGCCAACCATCGAAATAAAGTTTATATATAGATATGAAAACCTTTGCTGCTGTAATTACTACAGACACCGCGGTAGAGTGGCGAATATAACTCCCAGTATACCACCTTTATGTCAATCATATAAAAAATAATTTTACCATCTTGACATATATATTATAAATAAACCAATATATAAATAAATAATAAACGAGAAACAAATGAACGGATAAAAAAATAGGGGAATGGAATAAATAAATATAACTTATCAATAAATAATAGACAAATAATGAAGTCGCCACCAGAAAAGAAAAAAAAAACAACTATAAAAACCCAAGATAGGGGAGTAGCGGCGATGAGGGTATAATATTACTTCAGATTAAAGCGAAAACTTAGGTCAATAAACAACCGCCAAGTTAAAATAATAGCAATACCTCCTCGCTGCGACAGTTTAATCACAAGGGATCGTATTTCCCCCACCCTCCTTCATCCTATTCCCTTCCTTCACACCTCCATCAAAACTCATAGTGCTCACATTCACAAAGTATACACCCCACATTCTTCCATAGCGTAAACCATACCCGAATATCTTATAAAAACGAATGTAATTTTAACTTTCGTTTCAATCTCGCTCCTTTTTAGGTCTGATAAAGTTCGTACGTCATAAGTCAAATACAAATAAACAAAATTTCATATATGCTATAAATCATTGTAAGAGAAAAATAGCGACAGCCAAATGAAAGCATGCTGGAATCAGGGAGCGCATAGAATCGCAAAAGATAGGAATCTGTTATTTCTGGAAAATTGGTTTTAGTGTAGTAAATAAAGGGCGATCAGTAATTCTTTCATTATCTAATAACCAGAAGAGCGCATACACAGCAACCGAGAAGGCGGAAGTGATTGCCCGGTGATTTGCCTCCAACTCCACCTTAGAGTCAAACAACAACTCTCTCCCAAATTTTCCTATGCGGACTGATTTCACACCAGATCATATAAAAATCACTCCTTCTCATGTTCGCGACATCATAAAAAAATTAAACATTTCCAAGGCGTGTGGGCCTGATCTCATCTTTGCTATATTTATTAAAATATACCGAGCTAGCCCCAGTACTTTCCAAGCTCGACAATAAATTCCTTGCTTAATCGTGTTTCCCTAAGAGCTGGAAGATTGCTTCTATTATACCAGTGTACAAGGCTTCTGACAAAAGGACGGACCCTCTTAAGTATCGCCCCATGAGTCTCCTCCTCCTCTTCGCTAAATTCTTCTCTCTGACAAACAGTATGGGTTTAGGAAATGTCGTTCTACTGTAATATTTTAACAGTCATCTCTTAACGCATATACCATGTACTGGATAAAGCGGCGACGCCAGATCTGAAGTCCTTGATATATCCAAAGCCTTTGACAAAGTCTGGCATGAAGAGCTGCTAATGAAAATGAAATCATACGCTATGACTGGAAATATACTAAATACAATTAGACCCTTCATAAACAATAGGACCATTCAGGTTGTAATTAATAGATATACATCCAAGCAGCATAGAATTAATGAGGAAATGGCTCAGGGTCAATCCTTGAAACCACTATTATTCTTGATGTTCATGAACGGCCCTCTGATAATATTGTTTCCAGGATATGTATATTTGCTAATGATACAGCGCTCTATAAACTTCATGAGGGAAGAACGCATTTACATAAATTTAAGACAATGGCAGAATCGTTAGAAAATGTTCTCCAGACCGTAGTGAAATTGGGCCGCAAATGGATTATAAAATTTAATGCTAGTAAGACTAAGCTACTCTACTTTAACAATTACAAGACGTCTCTCCAACCATATATATTCATGACAAATAGCACCATCCCTGAGAATTTTTCCTTCAAACTACTCGAATTAACATTTGCGTACAATATGAACATTGAGTACATCGTGAAGGTTGCTGCAAAGAAGGCGGTCTCCCTTTATCGAGCTAGAAGAATACTCACACCTAAGAGTATTCTGTACTTTTACAGGGCCACCATTCGATCATGCATGAGGTATTGTTGCCACATCTGGGCTGGTTCATCTACCACCAGCCTCTCCCTCTTGGATAGAGTCCAACACAATTTTCAATCTAATAGTCCACTTTTTCAACTAAGCTCGAACCCTATCCCATCACCGCAATGTGGCATCTCTGCGCCCGTTTTACAAATATTTAATGGAATGTTTTCTGATGAATACATATCCCAGACAACCCCGCTTTTTTTTTGTTTTCTGATGAATACATATCCCAGACAACCCCGCTTTTTTGTTTTCTGATGATATACATATCCCAGACAACCCCGCTTAGCAACAAAATCTCATGCCTTCACTGTTGAGGTCCCTAAATACCAGAAAGATTTCTTTTCTATGTTTTTCTTCCCTTGAATAGGTAGACTTTTGAATTCCCTTCTGTTACCCGCTTTCTTGACTGTACTGATATGCAGAAGTTCAAATGTAACGTAAGCCAACATCCTAGGTCCTAAATAGTAGCCCCTTACGTTCCATTGACGATATCTCTTGTTAGGGATGAACATAAGTAAAAAATAAATAAATAAAAATGAAAAAAAACAAACTAGAACAATAAAATAATAAAAATATTTAAGAAAAGCACTATACTATATCTACATCTCTTATTGATTACTTTCTTGTAAACAGTGGTTTCATTCGATTATAACCTAGGGATTAACAACAGTACAAAAACTGAGATATATTCATGAATACGATACTTCATAAAATGTGATCTTTTTTTTATCTAAATCCGCCCTACCAACGCATAATGCATTTACGAATTTGACTTTACTGTGACACTGGCATATATTTTTTTGTAGACAACACACACACACACACACACACACACACACACACACACACACACACACACACACACACATATATATATATATATATATATATATATACATATATATGTATATATATATATTATGGGGTATGGTAATTACATTGAATTTGGAAACGTAACTCCTATAAATACCAATACATAATAAATCAATACAACGTATAATTTAATCCGCCCATATTCATAACTCCACCAAGAGAATAAAACAAAGGAAAGTCTTCTGTCTCATTTCTCTTATTCTATGCAAATCTATCATTAATTAAAATTATTTGCGAACCAGTTAATTATGAATTTGTACATATATATATATATATATATATATATATATATATATATGTATATATATGCGTTTATGTATAAAGCTTTTTTCTATGTATAGCGAATTCGAATTTGTTGTATATACATATATATGAACCCTCACTCATGTAATTTCCTAATTTTCATTCATTCTTATGCGCTGCTGTTTACTTTTGCATACATACTCGTACAATAATTGGCACTCGTACCAATACTAGCCTTTTCACTCTTGCGAATACCCACGTAAGTTGATCATTTAGGTTTCTCCCTACCATTTTTAAATCACACACACACACATACACACACACACACATATATATATATATATATATATATATATATAATATTAACTGATATTTTGAAATATTTTCAGATTATAGCTAGTATAATACTGTAAAATTGTAGTCCATATGAATATTTGTGTCAATATTTATAAGACAATCTTAATGAGATAAAGATGCTCAATATACGAGATAGATCAATATAATGTAATTTAAGATTTCTATTTATGTATATACGTATATATGCATGTATCCGTATATACATGCACACATTTTTATTCAGACTAAAATAAGATCTAAATTCAAGTGTGCATATTTGTACGAAAATGTATATCGTACTATATATGAGTGAGAGAGAGAGAGAGAGAGTGGGTATAGAGAAGCATAGTTATAGCCATTATTTGTAAAATAATATTCTTAATATTTCTTACTAAAAAGAATTCATATGAATATATGTATAGAATTCTTATATATTTAAATATTTTCTCAAAAGTTGTATGTAAATATTTGATATTTAATAAATAAATTTGTATATAATTACTGGAGAAATACTTTTGATAGATGCATATTTGAATATATAAAGTGAAAAACAGAGACAGACACACATATATATGTGCGTGTGAGTGCGTGTGTAATTAGTCGGTGTGTTTACAGTCGACGTACATTTGGGAGTAGAGTTCGAAATATGATTAATATTTTATCATTGATGTATTCTTTCTGTCGTCTCTTGGGCATCCAGTTTTTGATAACAAGACAAATATGGCCAACAATTTATTTACTCACACCGACTGCACTTGAAGACGGAAATCTGACATGTTGATAGGATAAATGTCTGTACTCATCCTTGATATATCTCTACTTAATCAGTTTTCATTTAACGTGCAGTCACTTCATTATAAAAACTATGACTTCTATAAAACGTTCAAATAATTTTTTTAAATGATTATAGATGGTTATTATTTACTAGTAGACGCCGTAGTGTTACCAGAAAACGAGTGATTATGTCTGTCCTGTAATGTTAATTTTACTAATTCATTGATTTCAATCGATCTATCAATTTATTGATTTCAATCAAGTAATCAATCAAACTTATTCGTCGATTTTAATGACCCTATCAGTTTATTGATTTAAGTCAATCAATGAATCAAATAATTCCAATCAATTAATCAATTTTATTGAGTAAAATGGCAAAGCGCAGCAAGCCATGTAAAAAGAAAACAGAAGATAATGTATTCATTCAAAGTGCCGTAGAAATATCTCCCATATTTTGACACGCAATCTTTACAGTCGCGCTCCTGCAGTTTCAGTGCTATCAACAGGTTGTATGGATGGAAGTGCATATCAGTGTAAAGAATGTTTCTGAATGTTCGATCAGAAAATCTCAATGGCAAAGTATGTTTACAAGCTGAACGTTTAGGATACTGAATAACAGAAAGTTTTATAGTTCGAATATTGTCTGGTGTTCGAGTGCTTCGAGGTCTACTAGATGGCTTTCTTTTGAGTGCCAAAGCTGTAGTTCTGAAGTGTGCAACATTTAGCTGCACACCCTCCTAACTTGGTTTGGATTCGGAAAGCTCTCTGTGTTACAGTTACAGATTCGCCATTCTTCAAAAACATATCTTCAATGAAGGTACGATATACACGGGTAAAAACTATATTGCTTGGTGAATGTACGTAAAAAATGGCAATTTATTAGCTTAATGAAAACATCATTGGCACTTGCATAAATTCAATATAATTGAAAGTGTAACATGTAGGAAATATTTCTTATGCAGCATGTATAGCGTAGAAGTATTGTCCAAGGCGATTTTAAACTTGGATACAGTAAGCATCATCGCGACCATTTCTTACAAGCTGTCCCTAGCAAAATTAGTATGGACAGAATGGACAGAATGGCCACTTTCTTCTGTTGTGACGAAAGCGATGGTAGGTAGAGACGACTGTTAGGTAAGTAAGAAGGAAATGCACGATGGTGTGATTTAGTGTAGCCGCGAAAAATAATAAGCCATATTAAGTAATATCCTCTTGTCGTTTACACGCAGTTATACATTTTCATCTATACTCGTACATTTAGATTTACATTTATTTCCTTTTTATATTTCAGCAAATTACAAGACAAAAGCAAATCTTTACTTCTTTTCAATTGGTACATATGAATAATTATAAAAAAGAAAACTACAATAAAACAATGACTGTATTAAAATACATTTTACCTATAACTTATATTAAGCAATACATTCTTACAATAATTCATATGTACTTAAGAAAATAAAGGGACAGACTAACATCGTGAGGTCCCCAATAATTAGAACTTTGCGTTTATTTGTTTTTAAAATGTAAAGTTAATATTTATCACTACCGAATAATATATAGTATGTTACTTTAGACAAACTTCAACCATAACCAGTGTAAAACAATCCATTACATTTTCTTACAATAATCGACGTACTTTTAAAAACCTGTGAGCATGTCTGACTATTGTGTCGTCTACGGTTATGCACGACATTTTTAAAGAGCAACTATCAAGTTTTAGTTATTTTTTAATGAATAATTAGCTTATATTTACAGAGATATAACGAAATCACAAACAGTATGTATGGCAATTCTTCATTCTTCCGGAAATCTATCTATCTATCTATCTATCTATCTATCTATCTATCTATATATATATATATATATATATATATATATATTTATATATAGTCAATATGTGTCTTGCCTGGGACAGGCATTGACGGCTATGGCTATGGCTCTCCGTCTATCTCACTCACTCGGTGCATTCATGAATTCATTGTTGCTCATCATTTTCGGTGATGCATAGGGGTTCAAACTATCCACGTATGTTACTCGCTGTCATCTTCGCTTTTTCTACCCACGATCTTTCCCGTGAAACGAAGCTGTTCTATTCCGCCTTTCATTAATTTTTTTTCTTATTTTCTAATGAATTTAAGGCTTATACAATTACTTGATTATTTTATTTTTTATTTATTCAGCTGTTCCCTTATTATTATGTACATGTTTTATTATCATTTTTTAATTTGTTAAAAATTTATTTTCTTTATAATAAATATTATTTTCTTAGTATTATAATTATTATCATTATTTTTATAATTATTTTCTATAATTTTTTATCATCATCAATTGTTATCATTTCTGTTATTTTTTATTTTAATTTTAATTTTATCGTGGTAAAATTTATTATCACAAGTTAAGAAAATTAACAAATTTTACATAACTCTTTTTTCATGTCTTGCAAAATGAAAATATATGTGTATATATGCGTATATGTATGTGGATATGTATGTGTGTATGGATATGTAGATGTATTTGTGTGCGTATATTTATGTGTGTGTATATATATATATATATATGTATATATATATACACACACATATATATGTATATGTCTAAGTTTGCGTATATACTAAATAACAATATGTCTTTTAATATACTAAAAAATGATGTCTCCCTATATCCTCCTCTCTTATTTAACAAATCTTTTCTGTTCGATCTTTTTCAGAAAAAAATCCAGTTTTGTCATCTCCCCTTTCCCCTTTATAGATAATTCATTTACGTTCACCCTCCCTCTTTATCTTATGTTATCACAATAACAGTTGCAATCTTTATTACATTACACTGGGTCTTATTCCTTTCTTTCACCTTATCCTTTTTCTGTTCTTTTAATGTCTGGGGTTTTAAATGTCACATAACCCCTTCCCATCTCACCGTAAAGTTTAACATGTTTTATTTTTAAACAAATTATTCTCTCACCTTTCATTTGAGAACTGGACTTATTCAGCGGAAGACAAACTTTATTAAGTCGCCTGACGAGGAATTGTGGTCATGACCGATCACTTGTCCGAAACATTAGTTAGTGTCGCGACCATGTAAATTTGTATATCAATAAAAATATATCTTGCTTTTTTTATTGTGCACTTTTACTAACCTCATAAAATTCACAACTGTTCTCTCCTTAATGCCCTTAACTTAGTATATATATATATATATATATATATATATATATATATATATATATATATATATATATATATATATGTGTGTGTGTGTGTGTGTGTGTTTCGTTTACACCATGATGTCTAAAGGATACAGTCAGTGGTAATAGGTAATTAATAGGTAAATTAATGATATCTAATAACTTATTCATATCACTACTGTATGTACTGAATCACTTTGACAAACGAAATTTACAAACAAAATTAGTGTGGGATACTGTGCGGTGTGTTATCTTAGGTTGTCCTCTCTCAGGACTTTTTTAATTAGTTCATTAATAAAATTCTCAACAAGTTGATACCGTACAAACAAGGCATATGCCCGGTGAGTTTTTTTTTAAGCAATGGTTGCGTTATCACCAACCACACATTCTTTTCACCCGCAATAATTTTGTGGCAAAGAGAAGTCAAAGCAGATTAGACACAATACTAGGGTAAGCAAAAGAATCCACACGCGTACAAAAGCTGGTATTTTAAAATCGTTACATATTTAGTACTAATCAAGTTCAATGTCGGTGTGTCAATGTCCTTATTTACAATGTCTCCCCACGGGACAGAGTTAGACACTAGGGTCGTTTTTTTAATGTGGAGAAAAGGAAGAAAAATAAAAATCGTCTTTGTCGTGAAGGATTTCTCCTCCACTGACAGAGAACAAGAAATTCAAGTGCAGCATCTGAAGAACAGATACTACACTGTATTTATTTGCTCATCCACCGAGCAAATTAGGCACAAGACCGATTTTTAATGTGAGGAGTGAAGGGGAAATGGGTACCAACTCCCCGGGGAGTAGGAGAGCTTGATAGTGACAGTTGGTATGAAGGGTTGCCCCTACATTGACCAAGGTCTTATATGTGGGGTCGCCCCCACATATGGTCTTTGCTTGCAGTATCTGCCGGAACAGATGGTATTTATTTGCTCCCCCACTGAGCAAATTAGGCACAAGGCCGTTTTTAATGTGAGGTAAAAACCAGCTCCCCTAAAAGGGGTCACTCTGGTTACCAAAAATAATAATTGTCCCAGTATAGAGGGTTTCCCCTCCATTGACTGGTACAAATTATCTTAAGTGCAGTATCTGCCGGAACAGATACTACACTTTGATCTTGACGCAAAGGCCAAAGATGTTATTGTCGAAATCGTAATTCAAAGCAAGTAGTTATTGAATAAAAAATATTGATCTTAATCCTAATTGATGTATCAGAACAGACAAAGTCATGGAGGATAAAGAGACATAAAGTTTTAAAAGCTATGTGTTTTGTGGAAGCCAAGGCATCCAGTTAAGGTGGCACTCTGGGCGTCATACTTTACATACGCACTTCTATGGTAAACGTCTCTTTAGTTAAGACTCTTTTCTCGAATCACTGGTATTATTCGTAAAATATACAAAACACAATATCTAAAGAGTTCTAGTAAAAAACATTGAAATTATGTTGGAGAAGTTTTAAAAAATACAATGGCGATTTAATGACGTGATTGAGTATTTTGCTACAACTTGAAAAGGGGTTGCTAAAAGAATCGTTGTTGCGTTGATAAAGTATAAAATCGACTTCAAAATATAGTAAGAGATTATATAATCTGTTATCTGCATCTCTTTTATCACATAAAATTTGTTGTTCGTCTTTCTCTACTTAGTCACTCTTTCTATAGAAATTGCTGCTTTCCCGGTTCCATTATGCAGAAATCACTCTGCAAGAACACAACTTCTTACCCTCACTGTAGGGAAGTTTTCTTTCATCATCCGTGAGCCTTATATGAAACGAAATTTCAATGAAAAGTTATTCGTCAGGATCTTCTAAATTGCAGAACACATTACGAAGGGACTGCCTACCACAGACTACAACATAGTCGTGTTAAAATTCAATATCAGCAAATACATTTGATAAAATGTTCTCCTTAATAAATCGTGTGAACGCTGTTCAATACTTCTATTTCTCATAATATTCTTCATTCAACTGACAGTCATCCATCTTATAAACATTTCCCCTCGAGTTGAGCTGGTCTTGATATGTGGAAATTCATTGGTAAAAAAACACGTAGCTATGAGAAAACTGCGCAACGCTAATACTAAAAGTTTGGGAAGAAAAACGATGAAGGTTATTTTGTCAAGTGAGAAAAGAGACTGGCGTGATTGTCTAATGAGGTTGGGAGTTATCAGTAAATCGTTTACTTTGGGTATATGGAAGAATGGATGAGAGTGAAAAAGAGAAAAGAGAGATACACAGGAGAGAGATAGAGAGAAAAAGAGAGTAGAGGAAAAGAAAATTGGCACCTTTTTCTTTCTTATCGTATCATCAATTCTGATTGCGATTTTTCTGATTACTGCAACACGAACTGCGAAATTTGCCAGCTGCCTTATCGAGCATCTCTAGACAAATATAAAAGCTGACTCATATGTGAACTATAAAGGTTCTGGCATGGGGACCAGCACGAATGAACTCTGCGCGCGCACACACACACACATAATAATATACATACGCACGTATTTACTAAACAAGAATAAATTACATACACTTATTCAGAAGTACGAATTCACCAATATGTACGCACTTGAGCTCATCTCCATAAAAAGACTAGATCACACGTGCCCCGTTGGGCCATTATTTCCTATGCTAGTTGTTATATTATTATATCTCTTTCTTTTCACCTCTCTCTGGCTTCTTTTCTCTTTTTCACTAGGGGCTTTTCTATTAATAATAATCGCTCGTTATACGCTCTTACTTTATCACCCCAACTCCCCTATCTTTTCTTTGTTTTCTCTAATTCCCCCCCCCCCCCAATTTCCCTTATCTACCTCTACCATTATCAACCGATCAGCTTCTAGACCTTTTCTCTCCTTTTCTGTCTACATAAAACTAAATGAGACTCCCACGAAAAAAAAAAAACTTTCATAATACTGTCTCTATGTGGAATATATAACCGCGGTACTGCTTCTCAGCTGATCACAACATGGTCCTTTTAAGGTCCAATGTAAACACACTTTTGTTGTCGCCTTCTTTAACAATTAAATTATGCATAATCGCCTCCATCATTAGAAATCATTATGGTATTGTCTCACCGCCTATCCGACACTAAGTGAACCCTTTTTTCAAGTGATCTTTGAATCTTGATTAATTGTGAGCACCCCCCCCCAAAAAAAAATATACTTTTGGTCCCTAGCTGTGACATAGCCAGATGAGAGGATTCAAATGCATGAGAAGTGATGTCGTTGTGGAAAAGGACTATAAATGAAAAGAAAGAAAAAGATTTCGGAGAGACGATATACCGTTCGAAATCTCGCGAGAGACTTGGAGAATGTTCTAGATTATGTGGCTTTGATGATGAGGAAATAAATGGGGTTGTACAAAACACAAAGCCAGTCACAGATAGTTCTTATTCTTTGTCTCAGTCTCCTTTGCAAAACTGCACACCATGTGTATTGGCCCGCGCACAACATATGGTTTTGAGTTATAAACTAATAAATAAGGGTGGATAGCATTATGTTTTTGGTTTCGATTCTAATTGATTGCACACGAGTGTTTTTTTCTTTTATTTTTTGCTTTTTAGATTACTATCACACTATAAAAATTGATAGAGTTGTTGCTTTATCATAATGAATACGAAATCTGCATGAATTAAAATATAATATTTAAGCATATCTTATTATCAAGCAAAACCGCGCCAGCCGATAGTTATGTCATATCTATATAAACGTGTTATGGACCGAGAGATGACTATTTAGTACGGAGGTTTTATTTTCTAAATATAGTAATAAGTGAGACTCGATGAGATGAAATATTTAAAAAAAAATGATGAATTTGACCGAAACTAATTCAGTAAGTGACATGTACCGATAATTGCATAAATTTTATAAAAAAACAATAGTTTGTTTTTATGAAGTTATAAGAGTTAGTTAAATATGGGTGAATCTTACAAAACCTTTTATGTTAGATAAGGATTATTTAACAGTATTGTTTTTAATTAAGGAACCATGTTTAGTTATAAATCAAAATTTCTGATTTTCTAACAATTATGTAAATAGATTTTGTTGTAAAACAAGGATAGATTCTGTTACTTTAAAAACATATCAATACACTTTAAAACAGCGTCCTAATTCGACATCACTTGCAGTTTGCTGTACCTGTTGTAAAATATCGTCTCGCGAAACTGAAAATGAGGTTCTTGAACACAGGACTGTTTTTAAAGAGTTATCTGCCGCTTTTCTTTATGAAAGGATTGTGTTCATGCTTATAAATGTCTTCCTCAAGCATATTGTAGACTAGTATATATACCGATTCATTAACTCTGACGATCCTAGTATTGGAATTGTTTATTTTCCTCTTTAGAATAACGTGACACAAGGTCAGAAGTTGGGGAGAGTTAAGCCAGCACCTCTAATGGAAAATTATTATGTTCCATTAAAAATTATCTGGATGAGCCCGTTAAGATTCCTCGATAGGGACGTCCCAGACAGTAAGCCATAAACTTACTCCATCTAAAAGATGGAGCTTCTAAAACTGCTCAAGACCAATTAGCTATACCTTAGTCAACAGGGCAAAAGCCATTTCAGTAGTAGCCTATACTCTGTTTTCTTTAGGGCTGAAGGTACCCCCAACCGGCCAAAGTGTTTGTGAACTAATTTTTTGTTCTTTCGTAAACAAACATGCTTGATTTGAATGTATTCACAAGGACTACAGGTTTTTGATGTTTACGTTCACGAATTTTAACATTCTGGGGAAAGTAAGTATTGTTTTCTTTATCAATAAAATTTGATTTCCTACTGTTGTCACAAGGGGGATAAACCTTACTATACAAATCAAAACAACTAATTGCGACACTTCTCCCGCCTAATACTAAGAAATGCGTAAGTTATATATTACTTACAAGACTAATAAAGTACACGATATAAGATGTACGAAAAATCACATCCCATCCTTTCTTTCGCTTCTGTTTCTCTCTTCTCGATCTGTAAATAAAGCATGTGTTTGTTGGTAGATTATTTGCTATTTTCATTACAAACACACAAAGAACAGAAGATATTTTTGTCTTGAATAAAAAGTGAAATAGAGAGGTATTCTAAAAGTAATGTCTCCTATTTTTCCACACGAATGGATCAGCGAGGCTTTAAATTGCATTGTTATCATGATTGAACTTATGTATTAATGACCTGAAACTTTCCTCTCTCTTTCTCTCTCTCTCTCTCTGTTGCAGATATTGGCGGCATGAGACTACGAAAGCAACTCCTGTCATGGATGTGTTTCAGAAGCAGAGATGCGTAATTGAATAAGTGGGAAAAGTGCATAGAGAATCATGGTAACTATGTAGGAAAATAAATTATGGAGCACAAAAGGTCGCTCGTTGTGACCCCTGTTTTTGTAACTCCTTAACTTTAGGCTTTATTTTGTCACGGCCTTTGCAGATCCTTTCATTAGTTTCTAATTATCATGTTAGTTTAAGCGTCCCCTTTCTATAGTCATGAAAATTAAACTTGTATACGTGATAATTATTTGTTTATTTTCCTTACCAGTTAACATGCAGCTTAAGATTAAGCCTTTTATTTTTTCTCATAGAAATATATCTACTTGGTTATTGAATCTAGCCGAGCACGCGTACCTTCACTTTTGTTACATAGGAAATATCGTTAGCTTGACAAAGTGTAAAACGTAATCCTAAAAAAAACAACATTTTTATTAACATAAGTATTTCTGTCTTTATATAATGTGACTTGACAGCTTTAAGGGTTTTCAATTTGGGAGATTCCTGATATTCCAGTGATATACCCCTTCTCTTATTTTAACTTGATTCTACAGAGATTGGTAACCTTTTTTTTCTCTTTACATTAACTTTTGAAGTAGTTCAAAACCGAGGCCCCCGTGATACCGTATGCGCTACGCTAACCACTACGATAATCTGGCAGAAAAAAAGTTTGAATGTTTCTTTCTTTGTTTCTCGTATCTTTCATCTTGCTGCGCACTGCTGCTCGCCATTTATTGATTATTGACGTGTTTACTCGCTACAAGAAGAGGGATAAGAAAATATTTTTTGGCGAAAAACATTAATCAATACGCATTCCTTTATCAACAATATTCAGCGAATCGGCAATGAAATCACATTAAGAAAAATACAGAAATGTAAAAGAAAAAAGGAAACGGGTGAAATATTCTCGTCTCTGCGCGGTTCGTTTCGTTTCGTTTTTTAGGTTTCACAAAAAGTGTTTTTAATGCGATTTTTCATTTCGGTTTTTATATGCTACCTGGCATTTTTTCTTTCCACCTTATTTTTATATTCTTTTATAAGGTTTATATTTTTTTTTTTTTTATTCTATTTCATTTGTTTTTATCTTGTTTTTCTGGTTTTCATTGTTGTTCTTGTTCATCGTATTATTCTCTGTTCATTTCGTCTACTTTATCTTGTTTTTTGCTTCTTTTTTTATTACTCATTTTTTTTTTTTACTTTTCTTTCCTCTTTATTTCGTTTTCTCATTTTACGTTTTCTTTTCTAATTTTCTATTTCTTTTCCCTGTTGTCTTTTTTCTACTTCTTTTCCTCCTCGCTTTTCTTATACTACTGCGTCTCTCAATAAGTTTCTTCTTCTTCTTCTTCTTCTTCTTCTTCTTCTTCTTCTTCTTCTTACTTCGTTATTTTCTTCTCATTTTTCTTCTCCGTCATCTGACCTTCAATCCCCTAGCTTGTTGATCTTATTATAATGAGTTCATTTCCTTCGTGGTCTTCCTCTTCTTCTTTTTTTTCTATTGCTGTTGTTTTGCTTCCTCTTCCTCATACATTTTTTAATGCGACATTTCTGTTCTTCTTTCCTGGTGCATACACTCATTTTATTCCTTTTTCTAATAGTTTATTTAATAAGGGGCGTTATCTAGAGTCTAACATTAATTCTTCTCTGGTTTTCAGTAACCCTTTCTTGTTTCGATCACTTTTGCAAAACCTTGGCGTTGTCGCAACATCCACTGACAATTGAATCATTGACTATAACGACCGTTGGTTTTTTTCGTAAACGTATAAATGCTATTCTCGCTGAAGGAAAGATGATGCAGTTTCATCTCAGTCTTTCTATTCTTCCAAATTTCTCACCATCATCGCTTCGTTATGTGATACGGGAAACAAATCTGTCAAATTGTGGAATTTTTCGTTTAATTCTTTTCTCGTTTTCTGTTTTATTTTCTGTTTCATATTAATTTATTTACATTTTCTAGTTTTTATGCTTCTTTTATTATTGTGTGTTAGCAAGGAGATACGACGTTGTTCGGGATTGAATAAATATTAACAAATGTTTCATCCTCCCATATATTTATTATCATCGCAAACGGTGAAATCGTCCATTTTGCAATCAAATCGATTCATTGACTGCTCAAGTAAGAGACCTCCGCAGTGTAGCAGGTGGAAGCTTTACATGCTTCCCCGGAGTAGCACTTCACTATGCATTGTCGTTTACATTGCACTGTAGAGAATCTATTCGTGATTTTAGGAAATTATCTGTAAATAATGGTTTCATGTAAAGTAAAAAATGCAAAATCAATTAGCATTGTTAAATTTTTCTCTAAATATTCATTTCAGACACGTCATTGTCTTATCAAAAATCAACTGTTGATTTTATGAAATTCATTTTACATAATCACTTGAATTAAAGTTAAACGTGCAAAAGTCAAGTAGAATGGTTCAATTGTGCACTAAAAAGAAGCATTTATTTAGAACGCGCCCTATCTTATAAAATAATATACACTTGATTTTATACGTTTAGCTTTTCTGTTTAAGAAAGGTGTCAAATGCCCTTGTGATGCAGGTTGTATAAAAGTGTTAACTTTTGTTATATTGCATTGTAGAAAATCTACTGGTGATTTTAGAAAAGTATCTGTAAATAATGGCTTAATAATGGATAAAGTATCATGGTTCAATTGAGCTCTAAATATTCATTTCGAAAGCGTCCGTGTCTTATCAAAAAAATCAACTGTTTATTTCATGAAATTAATTCGGACTTCCTTCTTTAATCGGATTTTTTTTTCGATTATCGATTTTCAATACTTATTAGACGGCTATCGATTCAAAATGTGCGTACGAACACTCCCACATGCACAAATTTCGCGCGTGAAATATAAAAAATAAATAATTAAATTAATTAAATTGGTCCAGGCATTTCCGAGTCCATATAGAAAAAAACTCTTTCTTTCCCTCCCTTTCTCTCTTTCTCACACACACACACACACACACACACACACACACACACACACACACACACACAAAGTTCTTTTTTATATAATAGAAGTATTTCTTTTTTCCTTCTTCATACATTTTTCCTTTACATTTTCAACTATTTCTTATTTTTTCTGTTCATCTCTCCCCCCCTCTCTCTCTCTTTTCATCTTATTTCTTCTTTTTCGTTCAATCTCTTTTCTCTTGATTCTTTCTATCCGGTGCCTTTTACCTTTTCCCGTTTATTTATTTATTTCTTTTTTTTTCGAATTCCTTCCGATATTTTTTATTCCTAATTTTTAGGATTTTTCTTCTTATTTGTACACATTCCCTCTTCCAAATTTCTCTCCTCAAAATTTGTCGTCTTTTAATTCTTTTTTCCAGTTTTCTTTTATTTTTCACACGCTCCGTCTTATTACCCTCCCATACATACTCTATCCTCTTCATCTTTCTCTTCCGCATTTTCCTCCTCTTCTTCCGTGCTCTAACTTTCAGAGTGTGCACCATTCCTCGTAATATCCAGTGTACGTTAGCCAAACCGAGGGGATTTCATTTGTGCTGCGAATACTATATTATTTTAATATTAAGTCAGGGTATACTTTCAGTTAAAGTATCCTCATGCCAGGTTATCCTGGCAAACCTCTGTGCAGAAAGACCGTAGACATTTGATGAACGTGTCTAGTTAGAAAGTGCGTTACTCACTATATATGGCCAAATGTGCTCTGTATGCCTCATGCGTCAATAAAACAGAGCAATCTCTATTTAAATTTAAAGCTAAAATTATAGACCTTAATGCAATTTGTTACATTTCAGCGATTTTTCTTTGATTATTCGATTATTTTCGCTTTTTCTCCGATTTCCACGCACACACACACGCACAAACCCACACACATACACACACATATATGTATATATATATATATATATATATATATATATATATATATATATATAAACTGTGTCAATCGCCTTATTGCAGATTAGTAAAATATCAATATTTCACTAAATATACGTAACAAAAATATTAAAATTGTTTTATCAAAGAAATACTTCAAGATCAGTTATTTCACAAAATTGTATTCAAAATCATGCGATGATAACGTTGTTATGGCGTTTTATTCATTATTAAGGATTTTATAGTGTTTATCGTTTTAGTGCAGGTGACTTAAAATGACAAAAAGAAAACAACACGGCGATTGAAGGTTATCGAAATAAAAGGATTTTTGCTGGACTCGCAGAATAATTTTCCATCAAAGATTTAGCCACGCAGCTAGAAAGGGATAACAAACTTTGGCTTCATTCATGAACAACATCAACACGAAATCCAGAAAGGATGAGGGCACCAGGATAAACTTTCACATCTTGATATTCGGAAAATTCGTAGGGAAGTTACCCGCAACCAAAAGCAGCACCGATATTTCCATTTTGGCAAGAACCGGAATCGCTTCAAGATCCAGGCAGGCCCGATGCAATGTGATGAATTAGATCACAAGGACATTAAACCTCTTCCAAGGCCCCCATTAACCAAACAATGTAGGAGAAAACAAGTAGGGAATTACATGAAAATGGATTTCCAACGAGTTATATTTACAGATGAATCCCGTGCTATATTTGACGGTCCGGATGGATGTGCCAAAGTTTTGAACCCGAATGGAAGTCAGACCTCTTACAGAGTTCATTGCCAACAAAGAGGTGGAGGCATATTTTGCGCTGAATCATTACCAGCAATGCGTACATGACCTTTCTGGATAATAATTTGCCGCCATGGCTAGATGACTTACCATTGTCCTGTCGCCTGCATGAAAATGCACTATACCATTCTGCTAGGGCGACTGCAGCCTTCCTTGAATCTATATGCTTTGTTGGAGAAACTCTTATTACTTGGTTATCGTATTCTTCAGACCTTAACTCCATTAAACATCTCAGGCCAATATTGAAAAGAGGAGTTTATGAGGGAGGAGAGCAATTTACTTTAAAGAATGCCGTGTGGAAGAAAATAGTTGATATTACCAGAGCCATAACTCAATTTTAGATCAAACAATTGACTTCCTTGGCGGACAAAAGTTGTTTAAAGTTATTTCGAAAAAATAGTGGATATGTCAATAAATAATTAATTTATTTGAGGTTTAGGACCTAGGATGTGCATTTGTTTATTTTATTTGACAGCATATAATAAAAACAAAAGTTTCCATGATTACATATTGTATTTTTGCCTTAAAATAACATTTTAAGAAACCTGCAATAAAGCGATGGAAATGGGAAATTCCTTGGTAAAGAAGAAAATGTTATAACTTCCTGAATATCGCAAGCATTTGAATAAAACGTTGGGAAATAACTGAGCTTAAAGCGGTTGTTGATGATACAATTGTAATTGGTTTGTGACGTATATTTAGTGAATTATCGATATTTTACTAATCTGCAATAAATCGATTGATACAGTTTATATACACTGCTTATTTACTCATTTTTCCATTTTAGATCTTCTTTTTTATTAACTGTTTTATATTGAATAGGCAAGCGAGATTTAAGGTGATTTCGACGTCATGTAACGAAACTAGTGTATTCACTCATCTTCTTTTCCAGCGAGGTGTTCTGTGATCACTTGCAAAACAAACGCCCTGCCAAATGGAAAAGGGTATAGTAAATGGCCAAATAATACCACGTTTAATATTTGATCGGATGGACAATAAAAAACGCTAAAAGATGATATAGTGTTTGTGTACCCTTTAAAATTGATCAGTGTAGTCGCCATGGATGTAGGAGATATGATATCTGTTGATGACATCAATGAAAAGATGATCAACAATATTACAATAAGAAACATGTTCTAATATCATCTGTACCGATATTTAGATGCGAGACTGTAAAAATAGTCTAATAAACAATATTCCCCACGCCATATTAAACTAAGCGATTTAATGAAAAATTTCATTAAACTTAAAAGTTAGGAGCTAAAATAACCAGAAATAAGACTTCATAGAAACAGAAGCTGTTTGGCTTAAGTGGTTTAAGAAGTATCAGTCGCCTCTTTGAAAGATCTTGAAAGGGTTTAATCGGACGATGTCACTTTAGGAAGCTGTAATAAAATACAACACTGAAGAAAATGTAGCCACTGGACAAGGATATTGTTCGTTCTTATTATAAGTAGCCATTATTATTGCTATATCGAAGAGTGAAATAGGCAAATGCTGTTATCATGTCATATAGAAAAGAGAAAAAGCTAACAATTCTGTTTCTGGTGTAAGAACAACACAGCAACGACAGTTACTGAGTACCAACTTACCTGCCACCTAGAGAACTGATTTTATGTCGATGAAAAAGCTACATAACTTCATTTGATCAACATAAGTTACGCATTATTTTAGACTTACATTCATTTAAAGTATTTTAATGTTTCTTCAGTGTTGTGTACCTGGTATTGTAAGAGTGTTCCTTATTTTTAATCCGTTCTATTTTCCGTTTATTATTATTTTCGGCGATGCTATAAAATATTTAAAAGCAAAAATTGTGAGAAAAAAAAATCATGTAACAAAATATATTGAAAAGGCCAAAACATTTACTTTTCTAGCAACTGGATTTTTAGGTTTTAAAAACACATTTCAAAGCTTTTTATTCAATCAAAAAGTACAGTCAAACATGTTACCTTAGAACAAAATGGTTGACTTGATACAAGCCAATCAAAAAGCAACTTTTGGGTCGCCATCGACTTTCAAAGCCACGATTGGCAAATTAAATTTCAGAGTAAATATGAAGCTAGTTTTTATTTCTTTAAAAGGAGAGGGCAAATGGCGCAGAACGCCACGATTTTTAAATGACCAAAGCCATAAATTTAATATAATCGATGGCAAAAATATTCCACATCGTCGATTTAAATGTCGTAGCAGATCGTAGAGTAAAACTAATGAGCATTAAAATTATGCAAATGCATAAAAATTTCACGAGACTTACTTACTAACTACTAATAAAAAGGAAATAGAAGTGAAACAAATACTACAGAGATATGTAAAGCATGAGCTTCGTGTCATACTACAGAATAATCCTCTGAAAACGCGGGGGATGGCTGAAAAGATACAACGGATAACAATGAGGAAAACGGCTGAAATATTAAGCAAATCCCTTGAATGCAGAGACTAATGTACACAAGCTTTACTGGGAATATAGAAACTGCAACATAAAAAAAACAAACAAAAAACAGAACCACTACTAAGGATAATGAAATTGGAAACCAAATAATAGCAAGTAAACACTACCTTTCTTTAATGTAGGCATCACATTGCATCACAATAAAAAGTCGAGAAGAGTCAAGGAGAATATAAAAGCTGAAGAGAAAAAAGAATTAACCCGACCTCCACTGGATGAGTGCGAAACTGACTTAAAATTAATTGAGGCTTATTGACACAAATTTCAGTGAAGGCCAGCCAACAATAGATGGTACACGGCCGTTGCGATAACGTACATTCATTTGCTAAGTTATCAAAAGAGGTGAAGAGTACCTGAAGTCTGGGGGATTTGTTATCAGTTAGACTCCAAGATACACCAACAGTTACTGACGGAGAGAAATCTCTTACTGGCTTGTTTGGAAACTTCTTGTGATTATTAATAATAATAATTCTGATTTCGTTTATGAACGTCTCTCTGGAAAGGGATGGGATTCATTTCCAGAGGATTTCCCTTAATCCCGGCTTTAAACCAGGAGCTTCAAAGATCAAGGGGTTTCATAAGGATGTTGGTGGTACCTATAATTGCAGAGGTTTGAAGGCCGCCTAAAACAACGGGGATTTGTAGTTTTTTCAATTGACCTACCAGACGGCCTGATACTACTCCTATTGTACCAGCTACGACCGGGATTATTTGTTTTAACACCGTGTATACGCCTTATCCCCAAGGCCAATGGAGCATAATTGCTCCACTTCTCATTCTTTTTCTCGCTCACATTCCTGTCCCAGGGTACTGAGAAGCTAAGTCGAATGGTATGGTCCCAAAAGCTAAGAAACTTTTCTATTCGTAACTTTTGCAGCCTATTAATCTAAAAACACTAACATGTTTAGTTTTTTAATTTTTTATTTTTCCTTATTACAGGTTTGACTCTAATCCTGAATATTTGTCTCGTTTTCTTATCTTTCTCCTAAATCTTTTTTGTCAAAAATACTATTATAAACCAATACATTTTTCTTATATTCAAAACGAAAAAAAAAGTCTCCATGAAATTGGACATTTCTCAAATTATATCTGCATATTATCTGAACTCAAAAGCACGCGGCTTTTTTTGTATTTTGTAATTTATTTATTTTTCTTAAGTATGCATTACTTCTAGCTAAAGTTAATAGATAACCCTAAAGGTATTACTTCTTAACCAGCTTTTTAAACGAGTTAAAAATAACTAGACTTTTTCAATTTGATAAAAGTTCCATTATAGCATATTTATTATGGGGTGGAGCTGGAACGGTTTAACATCCCAGCTCGATCTAGATAAAGACAAAAACTATCCATGCATTAACATGGGAGGGGAGACTATCTTCAAGTATTATCCTAAGCCGGGAATTGATAAAGGACTTATAGTAAGTAGTTATTAATAAGTCCTTCTACCCTTTTTTTAAATTTTATTTTATTTTATTTATTTATTTATTTCAATGGAGAGTAGATAATGCAAGTGGATGTGTTATCGGCAGCTCCAGTAACTCTCGCTTCTCCTTTTTTGTCCTTCAGTCCCCATTTCCAATGAGTGATTTTTCTGACAAAGGGTGAAGAAAAAGCTGCTTTCTAGGACGGTAGTACATTGTAAAGAGTAGCCCGAGATGTCGGAAAATTTCTGTTTCTATGTCTATCCTTGTGGTCATGTCACTAATAAGGGTGCTGGAGGTAAACGTTTCATCTGGGCTGATGTAATCCGCCTGATAGTCAGGAACCAGAACCTTGCATTAACCACTAAGGAGGCTGTCCTATCAGCATGTGCAAAGTACCGGGGCTGCTGTATTGCCATTTAGTGAATGGATTCTGGACCATGCAGTAGTTTCTGGTAGGGCCTCTCGATGCCATACTAGTGGGTAATTGTTACGGCTTTACTTGTTCATGTGCCACAAAAATATTCTTGTCTTTTTCTCTCTTATTTTCCCTCTTTGTCCTACTCCAACCAAGTCTACCGACCTGCTCACCGAACCCCAAAACCTCAATCATGACAAATCTCCAAAAAAGAAACACGAATAAACCTAGACCCCCATCCACCAACGTAGACTCCTACTACCAGATCTCTTTCTCCAAAATCAGGGATCTACGTTCCAACCTTCCAGAGATTGAAACACAATTACAGTAGACGAAACCGGATGTATTCTTTCTAAGGGAAACTGGCACAGGGCCAACCACTTCTCTAGACGAATTCATAATTAAAGGATACTCCAACTTAACATCTAAATCTGACCCCCAAGACCGCCATGGGCATGGAATATGTGCCTACATAAAGGATGGCTTTCCATG
Organism: Euprymna scolopes; assembly: GCF_053919585.1. NCBI lineage: Eukaryota > Metazoa > Mollusca > Cephalopoda > Sepiida > Sepiolidae > Euprymna > Euprymna scolopes. Next base: position 31,457,244 of record NC_136497.1, read on the forward strand.
TGGTAGTGATATCTCCAGAGAAGCCCCTAATTTACCTTATATGTGCTTTCGGGTTGCACTAGATTACGCCACTGCATTTATATTTGTCCTCTATCGCCCCCACAACAGCGGAGTTACGATCTTTAAGAGCATATCTGAGAAAATTGACCATATCCTGTCCGCTCATCCATCGGCTAACATTCACATTTGCGGTGACTTCAATGTCCATAATGTGAAATGGCTGACCCACTCGAATAAACCCGATGACGAGGGGAGATTTTGTCATGATTTTGCCATTGCCTATGACCTCACTCAGATTGTTCACGAACACACCCGTGTGCCCGATACACCAGGTCAATATGCAAGCCTTCTAGACCTTTTCCTCACAACTTCCCCTGAGCTGTGTTCATGTTCCGTTCTATCTCTTCTGGGATCCTCTGATCACTCTGTTTTAGCAGTTAAGATAAAAAATGAAATGTAATAAGTCTTCAGACGTACCTCTCCATCGTACTGTATATCGATACTCTATGTCTGACTGGGATAGCTTCCGTATATTCATATCTGACCTACCTCTGCATTCCATGTTTAAAAAAGGATGTGTCCTCTTTAGTATCAGACCTGACCGAATGGTTAATTGTAGACATAGACCGATTCATACCATCTAAAAAAATTCCAACAAAAACCTAACAGCCAGCCATGGTTCTCCCCTGAATGTGCTGCTGCCATCGCACACAATCACCTTTTCCATAGCTTCCAACGTAATAAATGTACTGAGACTAAAGCTGCTTTCAGGACTGCCAGCAACGACTGTAAAAGAGTAATAAAATATGTAAGAGAGCTATATGCTCAGTCTGTTAAATCCAAAGTAGCTGAGCAGTGGCTTGGTTCCCACCAGTTCTTGCAAATAGCAAACAGGATCTTGAACAGAAGCGTGCGTTCTATCCCAACTATCATCAATGGACCTGAGGTCATCTCGTCAGCATCAGACAAGGCCAGACTATTTGCCAAGAACTTTGCAGCTAATTCTACCCTATGCAACAATGCCCATCAACTCCCTGTGTTTCCTCCTATAACAGCCAGCACGCTAGGTAACATAAAAATGTCCGTGCGTGAGGTCGCCAAGCTAATCAAGCTACTTCACAGGATTTCCACCTACGTTATTACTAGAAATGTTTTCTCAATCATTAAATCATTTCTCTCTGATGTCATAAGTTCATAAGAGTAGTTGTTGATGGGCAGAAATCAGAGGCCCACAGTATTAATGCTGGAGTCCCCCAAGGGGCCATCCTGGGGTCAACTCTCTTCCTGATCTACATCAATTATCTCCCAAAACACATACTTAAATCATTCGTTGACATCTATGCTGATGACACGATAATCTATGGCAACACATCAAAGGCGGTAAATGACAAAGTTCTCTCTAATTCTGTCTCCTCTGATCTTGAGCGCGTGGTACAATGAGCGAGGAGGTGGCTGGCCACTTTTAATGCATCCAAAACCAAGCTTCTATCTTTACATCATCGACGCTCTGATCCCCATCTGGCATTAATTGTGATGGATGGCTCTCGTCTGGGTGAGGCCCCGTGTTTTGACAAGTTTCTGGGTTTGACCTTTACACCTGATCTGAAATGGAACACGTACATCAAGTCTGTTGTCAAGGTCGCTGGAAAGATGGTGGGATCCTTCTACTGCTCCAGAAGGTATCTCACTACTGATGCAATTCTCTATCTGTATAAAAGCCAAGTACGTCCAAGGATGGAGTACTGCTGCCACATCTGGGCAGGAGCTGTTAAAAACAGCCTATCCTGCCTTGACAGAGTACAAAAGAGACTTCGTGATTCAATGGGGGATGCCCTTTCCTATTCCCTGCAACCTCTTTCCCACAGAAGAGACGTTGCGAGCCTGTCTTTATTTTATCGTTATTTCCATGGCAGGCGCTCGTCTGAGCTTCAATCCCTCGTCCCCCCTCGCCAATCTTTCACGAGAAACACCCGTCTGGCTGAAACTACTGACAATAATTTTCCCCACTCTTTATCTGTGCCTAAATCCAAACGTAGATTCCATGAGCAAAGCTTCTTTCTTAGAACTGCACGCGATTGGAACTCTCTGCTGCTTGGTTGTTTCCAACCTGACTACAGCTTGGACGTCTTCAAGCCCAACATAAACAAACTCCTGACAAACCGCCCCCTTAAGTAAGACACTCTATCAAACCCCCAATACTAATTATTACTACAATACTATCTCATTGATTACTGTACACGCAATAACCCTTACCCCTGAGTGACCTCCGGGCCTTGATAAGTGGTGACCCCCATGTAAAAAAAGTCTACACTCTGCTAGTATTTTGAGATCTTGTCAATGACGACCAAATCCGGACGATTATGTTCCAATTGCTTGGTTTTATGACACTTTTGTCCCACCATACCTCTACCTTCCCATCCTCACTTGTTCTCACTTCATCAGTCACCTCCTCAAACCATTTTCCACCACACTTCACCCCAACTCTCTTACAAACCTCCCAATATATCCGGAGTCCCATGCGGTCGTGTCTTTTGTAGTACTTTCTCTGGACCAGTCCACTACACACAGGTGCAAGGTGCGCAATTGACTCTGAGGTCTTACCACAAATCCGGCATTCTGCAGCAAGTTCCTCTCCTAGAACAACATTTTTGAACAATCGTGTTCCTAATGCCTGCTCTTGTGCTGCACAAACCAAAGCTTCAGTACTCTTAGCCGTATATCCAGCTCTAAGCCATTGCCACGATCTTTTATCAGACACTTCTGCTATATCATGGAAGAACCTTCCATGCAATTTCTTCCTAGCCAGATCCTCTGCCCTTTCTCTATCCATACGTTTCACATAATCAGCCTTGGTCTCGCATATCTCCACGTCATTGGCCACAACCTTAAGCATCCTCACTTCTAACCACATGCTCCTTCAAGGACATCTCTTCGGTTCTAACACAATCTTTTACACTTTTCAATCCTCTCCAATCATCTTTCTTCTTTTGATACAGCCTTGCCACGCTACCTCGAATGTGAAATATACAAAACATTGCTAAAACCTTCCTTGTTTTGATATCCATGGCATGCAAATCCTTGTCAGACCATTCTAAAATTCCAGCACTGTATCTCAAAACACTGACTGCCCATGCATTCACTGCTTTCATTAGGTTTCCTCCATACAGTTTCGACTTTGCAATTAGTTTCACTCTTCTAAGATACTTCTTCTTGACTTTTTCCTTCATTTCTCTGTTCATGATGCCTCCATCCTCCAGCACTCCCAAATACTTATATCCTGTATCATCTATTTCTTTCATGATTTCTCCATTTGGCAGCACTATTCCATTCGAATGAACCTTTACTCCTCTTTTCATCACCAGCACCGCACATTTACTAATCCCAAACTCCATCCCAAATGTCTTCTGAGTATGTCCCCACAAGTTCTACCAGTCTCTCTATTTCCTTTTCATTTCTACCGAATATTTTCAAATCATCCATAAACAGTAGATGGTTGAGGCGTCTGTCACCAGATCCAAAGTTATACCCTAGTTTTGCTCTCTTCAAGAGGATACTCAGTGGCATCATTATCATTACAAAAAGAAGTGTCGATAACGAATCTTCTTGAAATATCCCACGTTTAATGCCAACCTGACCCATCTCCGTTCTGTTTGTTGTCAGCACCGTTTTCCATTGAGCCATACTTGTCTCCAAAAGCCCTACCACATTGTCAGCAACCTTCATCATCAATAGTGTTTCACATATCCATGAATGAGGAACCATATCATAAGCCTTTCTGTAATCTATTCATGCTACGCTCAGGTTCCTCTTCTTCTTCTTCTTCTTCTTTTTCTTCTTCACATCCTGCATTATTGTTTTATCAATTAGTAGTTGCCTTTCCGGAACCCTTTTTTTTCGTCAGGAAGAACACCATTACTCTCTAGATGTTCATAAATTTTTTCCGCAAATTTTCCAGTCAACTGTTTCCACATCAATGGCAGACATGTAATTGGTCTATAATTATTGGCATCTGTTCCTTTTGGAGGATCTTTCCTAATCAGTGTTGTTCTTCCCTTAAGAAGCCAATCAGGGAATCTCCCGACTCTACAGTGTTTTTTCTTTTTACATTTCCTGTTCCAACTCCCTTCGTGTCTTTGGACCCTTGCTGGCAATTTTCACTCCCCCTATATCCAGTTACACCCTCAGAATTTCGAACAGTTGTATGGTGACGACAGGACCCACCCTGTTGACCAGTGGGACACCTACCTGACGTGAGACCATCGCAAGATGTTCTAGCCTCATTCACGTCGTTATTTTCAATATTTTGATTTGCCATTCTCCCATAAATGGGGTTAGTTAATTTAAGGTTACACCACCGATAGTTTTATCGAGACATTATCTCAAGGAGGGTTCCCCAACAAGGTCAAAGATCCCCTCGCGACCTTTTTCCTCGGTCACCACTACTATTCCCATTACCACCACCAACAACAATAGAAATAAAATCTACAATGATAATGGCAACACTAATATCGATAGCAATAATATTATCAGCAAAAACAACAATAGCAATTACAGCAAAAAGCAACACCTACCATTACAGCTACAGTAATAATGAAAACATTACACCACGACTACTACTACTACTACTAGTAATAATATTAGTGATAAAAGTAATAACCAATAAAGCAATTTTTGAAAATAATAATACTAATAGTAATGATAATGATAATAATAATCATAATGATAATAATAAAAATAAAAATAATAATAAGTAGAAGAACAATGACAATAATAATAATAATAATAATAATAATAATAATAATAATAATAATAATAATAATAATAATAATAATTCCAGTTAGAAAAACTTACATTGTTCGTTTTTTTATAAATATAATAATAATAATAATAATAATAATAATAATAATAATAATAATAATAATAATTCGAATCATTTATACTTCATAATAAATTTAAGTCGATTATTTGATCTAAATATAATTAATATTCGTTTGTTTATTTAAAATACTACTCATTAAAATTGGTTCTAAATTATCTATTAGGTTGGTGCAAAAATAATGTCGTTTATGGACGTCCAACCATGTCAAAACATAGATATTCGTATTCCAGTCTGTTTGTTTGGTCAAAATTTGATTAATATATACAAAAGGTCCATTACTTTAATATTTCATCTATTTCTATATATAGTATCGTTCTTTCAAAATATACGATTAAAAGGTTACCTCATCTGCATATATATTAAGGAAAATCGATGTTATTAAATAGTTGTATGTTAGTTTAAGTTCCTAGCGAGAGAGTTATTTTAAGTGTTCTATTTAGGATTGTTATTTCATCAACTTTGAATAATAATTATATTGATAGTATATTGAATTGAATTTATTTGGAATTATTATTTTCGACGTCTATTTTTTAAGAAACGGGTAGAGTTATTTCCACCGATGAGTTTTTTTTATATGTTCCGAAGTTCGAAAGATAAAAAAAGAAACTCTTCCCTACATAAAATACTCTGTTAATCGCAATAAGTTTCTAGCGTGAAAAAATAAAAATGGCAGAAAGATGTTTTGTTTTATATCTAAATATAAAAAACAAATAAAAATAAATAAAACACTTACGAATAAATAGAAATACTTCATTTGTTTGCTTTTATTATTCTTGAAACGACTATACAGAATCTTTGAGCCTTCTGGGAATGCCCCCCCCCAAAAAAAAAGAAACAAGTCGAAAATTTATTTTATTCATTAAAAAAACAGCCAGTGAAAAAACAAACAAAAACAACAAAAAAAAAAAACAATAAAAAGAATTCCATTTTGTTCTTACACTTTTCAAACGCATTATATTTATAACGTTATTATTTCTACAGTGGGCGAATTAGCTTTTCCCTTTATTCGCTTTTCGGGTTGGAGTCTGCCTACATGGCTATTTTTTCGGTCGCCCCGGCACTCGCTGCTATTTTTATTGAAACAAAAATTGTTTGATTCATCTATTTTTATTTTAACTTTTGGCGGGGGTGGGGACAGTGCACGAACAAAAAGGTGCTCAATATCTGGAGAATAGCTTCTCTTTGTATTCATCTGCTGAAATATCTGGTGGGGAGGGTATCATGTACTTCTTTTTTGTAGCGATTACATTTACATGTTTTTATCCGTTCTTTTAGTTTTGAAATTGATGTTGGGTATCGACGTTGCCCACGATGAAAATGATTTATATCCTTAGTTTAAGCTTTGTTCCAAACGGAACTTTATGTCGACCCGGGCATCGTCGTGTACCCATGCAATTATAGCTATAAATGTATATATAAATGTAAATGTTTGCTGCCAAGCAAACCCTCATGAAAACGAGCTTTAAGCACTGAATAAATGAAATTTTAAAAACTTCTCTTACCCATTTTAATTAGCTCCTTAAGTCTAGAACAAGCGTCAAGGAAAGAATACGTCTTCTATGAAACCTTTTTATGTGTAATTTTTTTCTACGAAAAACTAAGCAAAAAGTTTTCTGTTATTTCAAATCAGAACGAAGTGTCAATACGCCAAGCTGATAAAAAATGGCGTTGGGCTTTCCGATTGTTTTGATGCAATTTGTGATTCTTCACTTTATCTTTTATTTTTAGAATCTTTATAAATTGGCGCCAACTGAACCGTGAAACATGTTTTAGCTTTGATTGCGTTGGTAAATTCATCGCTGTAAAATTTTCCTACTGAAAAGAAGAAACGAAGAAAAATGCAAAAACAGTAACAAATAGACACAGCATTACACACGATTTGTCTGGAAAGTTCGAGATGTGTTGCCGCTTCTCAAGATATAATATATAAAAATATCTTTAACGTGAGATGAAAAATAGAGCCAACATCCAAACTAAAAATAAATACATGCATACATATAAACAAGAAATAGTATAAATATGACAATATGGATTTAATTTATGTGGGGTTGAGAACTGTTTGATGAGTGTTTTTCATCTATTTGCATACATGTAAATAATATGCATTTACATATTTTGAAATGAACGGTTTTCTTTTTCACTCCCTTGTTTTTATTAATGAAACAATATATTTAGTTTGTATGGATGGCTATGAATAATGACTAACTAAAATTTGATATTGGTTTTGCATTAAGCCCCGTAGACAAGGCAACACGTTTGTTTAGTAAGATTATTATCACATACAAGAACATCAACAGAATAAAGGCTAAATACATTGCATATCTTTAACATCCAATAATAAATGGAACCCATGCACACAAACAAACAATACGCAAATATATTGTATTCATCATGCTCATTTACAACTATGCACACTTATTTAAACCTTCTCTGAAAAGATCAGATATATGCCCATAAATGCAAACGCACATCATATATATATATATATATATATATATATATATATATATAGTGCAAAATGTTGTTGAAAATTCAAAGACTCACGTTCTCTTTTTATAACCTTCGTTCATTTCCTGGATTTTTTCATTACAGCTGTTTCATTGATGAGTAGGCAATTTTACGATTTATGTTTCCATAAAAATATCCTGTCCTCACCAACTTCTTCAGATGTTTATCCGTTAGATTTTTACAACAGAAGGTATATTTTTAACATGCTGGACATCGTATTCGGGTAAAAAGATCTCTACACCCATGCTTCTTCACTTCCTCTATCTTTTGGTGTTATGTAAAGATATTTTTCCGTTTTAACCCGTACTTTAGTATTTTTATTTTTTATTTATTAATTATTAATTTTTGAATATAGGAAGAAAATTATATAAAATTATATGATAATTGGAAAAAAAAACAAATAGGGAAAAAGGGAAAATTAAAACAAAAATAAATAATTAATAAATCGTGTGTGTGGTGTGTATGGTTTTGTAACAGAATACTATCCTCGCATGTATAAGGCTACGGTTTTCGAATTCCGAGTTCGGATACGTCTAACTGATAAGCCCAAATAATGGCGAAACTCGAGTCTTGAACTCCGATTTTTTAGCTGTCATGACTCTTATGATCTGTGACTTTGTTTGACTGTGAGAATTATTATATAATCTTTCACATTCTGAATATATATATATATATATATATATATATATATATATATATATATATATATATACTAGCATGGGTGCCCGGCGTTGCCGGGATATTTGGAGGTGTATGTTGGGCAAAAAACAGCGGTCAATTTTTTAAAAACTTTGACCCCTATTATGACCCCTTAAAATTTATTGTTTCGGGCTAAACTCAAGTTATTAAGTTAGATCCATGTCCAAATGAACCTATGTCTAAGATTTCAAGTGTGTAGACCCAAAATTGTCGGAGGAGTTTGGTAGAGTTCTCAAAGGTGTAATCGTTGACCTTTGACTCCTTCATAGCCAAATTTCTGGCCCCAAACCGATCACATCGATTTTCCCAAATCTCAGTACCCTGTATATCAAATTTTGAGTCTGTAGACTAAAAATTGACAGAGTTATTGCGTAGGGAAATGTACACAGACACACACACATACACACAGACACGTTCACTTATATATATATATATATATATATATATATATATATATATATATATATATATATATATATGCATCCGTACATTTACAATTTAAAAACTTATAATAAACTAACTAGCTATTTTGGAAAACACGTTAAAATGCAAGCTGTTTATTTAATTTTTGTTTTAGATTAAAGTATTTCTTTTGGAATTATATAATGCTCCTTCAAAGAATGAAAGAGTTCTTAAGCTTTTTTCATTGCACGTGGAAAATGTGTCCGTTCTTATGATGTTCAATCTAGGTTGTACTAGATGTTTTTGGCACACGGATTTTCTTTGGAAATATTTGGTGTGCTTTAAGGCGCGTGTGCATCACGTTAAATAAAATAGAAAATTGTAAGCTCTTTTTAGCGTCTATAAATTAATTTTTTAAAACTATTTTTAATAAACAGAAAGGACTGCTTTAGAAAACACGTTAATGTGTAAACATTATATTTCTTTTCTATTAAATTGAAATATTTCTTATTAATTTCAGATAACATCATCCTTCTTCAGAGAATGAAAAGTTGTTTAGTTTTTTTTCGCCGAAAGTAAAAAAGAACAAAATGTCCGTCACCCATGTAGTTTAATCAAAGTTGTACGAGATTGACGTACATGGTTCTGCTATGTTGGGGCTCGCCAGGGAGCTTTAAGCTAGGCGTTGCTTTGTCATAAAAATTTACATTCGTAAGCTCTTTAAAATTTAACTATAAAATTTTTTGAATAAACAGACAAGCTGTTTTTGGAATACACGTTAAGACGCAAACGTTTTCGTTTCTTGTTTGTTAAATTTGAATATACATGTAAACGTCAATCGTCTTAGTAGGTGTTCAATAATGATAAGATGAAAGACTAAAAGATACAAGAAAACAAATGTAAAATGAAACAAGAAATAAAACGTAAAATTAGAAAGTAAAAAAAGTATAAAAATAATTATCAAAATGTAAAACCCGTGTTCTCTTTTCCTCCTTGTAATATACTTGTCATATATAAACATGTTTTATCACCTATTTCTATATTCCGTGCTTCAAGCATCCAGATATTTAGTCGCGAGTTATTGGTAAAAGAGAAGAAGCAACAAGAGAATGAATGGGGACTTAAACCACTTTTTAAAGCTTCCTCCACATTTTTTTATTAAATTTTACAGTATCATGTGTAAGCACACACACTCACACAAACATACCCAATATAGCAACAAGTTGTGGGGTCATATACCAGAAAAAATAGTTGAAAACAATACACTATCCATTATGACTATAACATTCCTACGTACCTAGAAAACGAAACAGTTAAGCTTGATATGGTGATATGGATCAGGAAGGAGAAAGCAGCAACACAAGATGAATTAAGTGTTAAGTTAACGATGCTGAAGTAATAGAGTTGAGATTGAGAAGATAACGAAATGTCTTATGTACGATATGAACAAAAAAAACTGGAATCTTAAGATCTCAATCATTCGAGTTATTATAGGATACCGAACACATGAAAAAAATTCAGATACTTCCGGTCGAATATACCCGGCGAACCAAGTGCCCGAGAAATACAAACAATTTCATTCAAAGGAACGGTTAGAACTTTAACAAAGATCTGTCAGTTGAACTGACTAACAAAGTGGGTATATGTTTGGCATCCGGTAGAATGCTCTATCCCCGTGAAAAACGAAATTATCACAAGTTAAAACGAGGGAAAAACAAAGACACGCACACAGAGACACACACACATACACACGCACACACATATATATAATATTTATATATATATATATATATATATATATATATATGCACACAGATAATAACACCCACAAGCACACATACATACGGACGAGGGGGTTTGCGGAGAATATTAATCTATAATTATACAAAAATCTGATTCAGATTTTTGTGTAAGTTGGACAAATCAATGTTACTACATTTGTTTTCAGTTTTTTTCTTAGGATAATAGTAAAAAGAAATTATAAACGCCATTGTACTAGGGCATTCGTTGTAGGAGGAGAAGGAATTATTCCTTTTTCCACATATAATGCAGTCCGACTTGTTCTCGAATTAGTGGTGATAAAAAAAAGTCACATTTCCCCTAGTTTTCTGAAGATAACACTAAATAGGCTGTTTAGAATTGAAACTTGCACTACATATATTGTATCTTAATGTTCCCTTCTGTTATGGTCTTAAATATAAAGTTTGTATATCAATGTTTTTCTCGTCATATAACACACACGTCCATTATTTGTATACAAAGCAATCTTGACTTTCCATTTAATTCAATTTTCTGTTTCAACTTTTTTTCTTTTCGATCTCGATTTTTTCAAAGGAGAAAAGATGTGAAATATGCATTTGAAACAGTAAGTATACTGTTGACCATCGAAAGAACATAATGGACATCAAATTATTTGGCCTAAAGTTATTGTATAGAAGTAAGTCTTAATATATAATTTTTTATGACAGATACAACAATGTCATAACGCAGGCACACGCCTTATGTTGATAACCTAAATTTGTTGCAGTGAAGTGTTATTTCTATGTTTTGTAATACTCGACTCTCTATTTTCTTTCAATTATAATTATCTTATATGCTTCCTGGTAACACAGGGACACGGGCGATGTTAGTATATATGTATATATATACATATGTATATGTATGTATATATATATATGTGTGTGTGGAAAACGTAAAAATATAAATAAAATCACTCACAATTGTAAATGGTGCAGATTTCCGATATATTTGATGATAACTTGATATTTCCGCATTTCAGAAATGTTTGCAGTATTTAATAGACGTAGAGTGCAATAGATGATGTACTCAGTCTATTACTGGTGAGATCGAGATTAAAAACCGAGGATGACTGAAAGGCATCGAACTATTGAAAGAGTGTTATCTTCTTTATAATGACCTCTGTTGCAGATAATCGCCATTCTTAGCGTAAATGAAAAGGAACAGCCGGGAAAAATCAAAATTTCAAAGAAGCATACTGTTCTGAATAGACAACTAAATAGAAAGAAACGGGGAAAACGCCTTACAAATTTAGTAAACATAAAAAGTAAATAACTGAAAAACATAAAAAGTAAATAACTGAAAAACATAAAAAGCAAATAACTGAAAAACATAAAAAGCAAATAACTGAAAAACATAAAAAGTAAATAACTGAAAGATGATTACAATTAAATGAAGCCTAATAGTTCTTGGTATGCTGAAGATCATAAAGCGCGAGCCGGAGGATTGATACAGAGGTGTGAAAGTCGTAACTAATAAACATACTATTTTTGTGTGTTTTGACTGTAATCGCGCAAGGGAATTCTTTATAAGGGTGCTACAAGAAAGGCAATGCGGAAGTTGGTGAGAGAAATAGATATCAGAATGGCAAATATAAATAAATCGCAGAACTAAGATGTTCGCTCCTCCTCTTAAGGAGGCGCAATTGCTAATTATTCATCGACAAAACAATAGAACCGCTGTATTAATGCAAGACATTTTTCAAGATCGATCATTTACTGGATCTAGACATTGGTTATCATCAGCATCAACTAGATAATGCACAGAAAACAAGTGTCTAAGTTACATTTCGCATTATTTCTCTTGTGCGTCAGAAAAACAAAGTAACCTAAAATAGGGTTGGTCTCTGGGTGTGCATCTAGCAAAGGCCAGACCGAACCATATCTCCGCAAAAGAACCCAGACTCAAAATAGAATATGATGCACTGAGTTAAGTGGTTGACTGAGAGAAAACTCCATGCGTTGCAATTTAATTCGGATAATTATCACCTCCCCTGGAGCACCTAAAGATAGTTGCATGATTACTTCTACTGCCTCACTTTTGTCATAACATCTGCTCCTCTCTCGTCTGGTTTTACTTCTATAATATATTACGTTTTATCTCACTTACGTAAAGCACCAAGTGTTACGATTGCAACACACAGTGACGAGCTAATTGCCACGGTCATACACTTGTTCAGGCGTCACTAGAAGGAGACACTACAGACTTCATGTTTCAGGTTAAGATTCCAACTGAAAATCGTAGTGTATATCATGATAGACGGCTAATCCTGCTTCTTTAAAGGCACTGAATGCAGCTAGTGATCCTCGCACTGATACACATTTTTATTTTTAGAAAAAATTTAATTATTAGTTAAACTATGGCTTTTTCCTTTCCTTTCTAAAAGGTATCAAAGTTATCCCGAACACTATATACTTATTACTTCTCGTTTGTCCGCCGGTTGTGTTTTAGATAGTAATTCAAGTGAAGCTATCTGTCGTTCTTAACTTTATTTGAATAGAAATTTGCAGAGAGCGTGATTTTCTGAAAAGGAAACTAGATAAAAGGAAACTATAAAAACCTTGCAGACATAGTGAACATAAATAAATAAGTAAATGAGTGAATGAATTGAGGAAGTGAATTAAAGTGCTGTGTGCGGTTTGGAAAGCAAATGAAAAAAAAGCGCGGACACAATTGTTGTCTGTTATAGTCAAACACGACTGCAAACTATTGTTGTATGGAGAGACCGGGAAGAGAGCACAGCGGGCATCTTAATTAAAAGTGCAAATTTCCGTTCTGATGTGATGAAACGAGGCCTGCCGACTCCACATAAAGAATATCCGTTTTTCTCTCTTTCCATCTATGAAGTTGATACAATGAAAAGGAACACTCGGGAAAAGACCACGAAAGGAAAATAAATATAAGAAATCTACAGAAGCTGATTGTGGAAGAGATTCGTATCCATAGCAATAGCATTTCTATAACAAATAAATCGTATGAGAAGATATCGAAAACCCGATATGAAATGATTTACATTACTGTCAAAATAGATGATTCTACGACTCCAGAAAGTACTTGATTAATAGCACGATTTTGATATTCCCTACATAAGAGCTGCCACTCAGAACATTCTTCTTGCTTTAACATTGTACAAAATCGACTTGACAATCTAGTGGAGGATGTCCTTTATTATTTTTTCAATTTGTTTCTCACATAAAATAATTGCTAGTAATTCTTTCATTTTTGTTATTTGATGGATGTTCGATTGAGCTCCGATATCCGCTGCCCTTTAGACTATAGAATAAAAATGCGTCTTATCTACTCATCGCAACATTGTTTCAACCCTCGACTTCGCCATTCTACTAGACTAAACATGCAAGGATTGTGGAAACCTTTCTTCACCACAAACTCCTCGCATCTACATAAAGACCTCAGTTTTCTATTGTACACACACACACACACACACACACACACACACACACACATATATATATATATATATATATATATATGTGTATATATGACCACATTCAGTTAAATTGAGTCGATCAATTGAGCACTTATGCACAGATTCGATAATGATTAGATCACTCTCACAGAAAGCATTAACAAATAAATATTTAAAATTCAACAGCATTTTTTAGCAGTTAACAGTAGCCAAATGGATTAGGTACTTGCTAATGAGGCCAGCGATGGCTTCTATCGCCAGGTTCGAATCTATCGACTGGTGTTAATCGTGACACCCTGCACTGATGATTACCGAAAGGATGAAACACAAGTGTCTGTAAGTATTTAATAATTATTATATTATATACATACATACATATATATATATATATATATATATATATATATATATATATATATATATATAAAAAATTATTTTTTTTATTATAATAATTAAATCCTACAGACACTAGCGTTTTATCCTTTGGGCAATCTTCAGTACAGGGTGTCACGATTAACATCAGTCGACCGATTCGAAGCCAGCAACACGAGACATCTCTGGTTCTATTAACGAAGACTGTATCAATTCGGCTACCATTAACCGCGTGAAATAACGTTGAATTTACACATTTAATTTTAAATGTTCATTTACGTCAGTCAGACAGTGATCTAATCGTTATACGATGATCTATGCAGAAGAGCTAAATTGATCGACTTTAATTCCATTGAAAGTGCTCAACGATAAGAAACGAATTTCTTAAAGGGACTGTTATAATCATTTTTTACTATAATAATCAAATACCTACAGACACTAGTGTTTCATCCTTTCGGTAATTTTAGTGCAGGGTGTCACGATTAACACCAGTCGTACGATTCGAACCTCGCAACACGAAACATCTCTGGCTCCACTAGCGAAAACCGTATCCATTCGGCTACCATGAAACGCGTGAAATAACGTTGAATTTAAATATTTTAATTTTAAATGCTCATTTACGTCAGTCAGACAGTGATCTAATCGTTATACGATGATGTATGCAGAATAGCTCTAATTGCCCGGCTTTAATTCCATTGAAAGTGCTCAACGATAAAAACGAATTTCTTAAAGGCGCTGTCATAATTATTATTTTATTATAATAATTAAATACCTACAGACACTAGTGTTTCATCGTTTCGGGAATTTTCAGTACAGGGTGTTACGATTAACACCAGTCGAACGATTCGAAGCCCGCATCACGAGACATCTCTGGCTCGATTAGCGAAGACCGTATCAATTCGGCTACCATATATATATATATATATATATATATATATATATATATATATATATATATATATATATATATATATATATATATATATATACACCGATGAAGACTGAAGGATCGCTCGAAAACTATGTACTTATAAAAAAAAGTTTTTTTTATTTTTTTCATAATATTATTTTGCATTCCTGCACGTCACCAATTGAAAACGAATAAAGAAAATTTATAAGCTTTTATACTTTTCGTATTTTTTTTTATACATTTCCATTCATAAAAAAATAATTATATATATATTTGCAGTCGTCGACATACAGTCCTGTTTCGTTGTATCACAACTCATCAATGCCGCTAGACTAGCATCTCTCCCAAGCCAAGGATTGAACCTAGAACCGTCTTGTTGACGATCGACAGTTCTCCCACTCGGCCACAGAAGGGACGCCCGCAAATAACTCGTCTGAATGTGTATTTAAATAGACATCCGCCACCACTCTTACAGTGCTCAAACCGCCTGTTTGCAAACAAACAAACAACGAGCTCCATTCAGTCTCAAGAGATAATGGATGCTTCCTGTAAGGGAAGCCGCACGTGTAATTATGAGGCAAGACTTGGGCAATCCATATCCACGCCTCTCATGAATTGGCACTGTTTTGATCCAGTAGCAAGAAGTGCTAGACGACTGGAAACACCAAGACAAGCGAAGAGAACATGTTGGCCCAGTTTATTAATTCAACGTCGGGGATCTAACGAGAACAACGGGTGTCAACGTGAATTATGCCGATCATTTTTTTTGTAATTTCCCCATTTTTCGAATTGTCCTTCTCATGTCTCGGTCGAATTTGTGTAGGAATGTTCCGTAATCGTTTTCGTCCATAATAATAAAAAAAAAAGATTGACGGAAACGATTACGGAAATTTCCTACACAAAGTCGACCGAGACATAAGAATGACCATTCGAAAAATGGAAAAATTACAAAAAAGATCGTTAAGAAAATACAGTATGTGTTATTTAACAATATCTATCTTAATAAAAACATGCTCTCCAAATACACAATATATTCAGAACGTCTGAAACGCGTAAAAACGATTTCAATGATTTAAAAACATTATTACAATGATCCAAACATAATTCTCAATGAAAAAGCAAGGCACGGAATAATAAAATAATGTTAAAAAATACACATTGTTGGTGACTTCCCCCTTATTTAAATATATATATATATATATATATATATATATATATATATATATATATGTGTGTGTGTGTGTGTGTGTGTGTGTGTGTGTGTGTGTGTGTGTGTGTGTGTTTGTGTGTGTGTGCGTGCGTGTGTGTGCGAGTGTGTGTGCGTGTGTGTGTTTAACTCCAAATATCATAAGGAAACCTACTTGGAAAATGATTTGTGCAATTGGTCAGATTCAAAAATATTTGAATGCCGTCGAAAACGTATGTCTAGAGTAAAATGTCCGCGAAAACAATGATACAATATCAACTGTTTACTAGAGTTTTTCGGTTCAAGGTACTTGCCAGTCTAACCACACTAAAAAACTGCAACGACGTCTCTTTAAATATTTATATAAAATTATAGAGAAATGAAAATAAATTGAGGCAACACATACATTTTGTGATGATGCTTTACAACATTTATTAGTAGGTAATAATAATAAGACACGTGTGATTAGATAATAAAAAAATAATACACTAGAATTATACGTACGAATTACAATGATAAACCAATGAGATATTTTGTACAAATAAAGGATTTCGCTTTCTTTTTTCATCGTTACTTTCTCACCTAAACAAGGCCGATAGCCATTAGTCGCGTGCTCTCGTGTAATGAATGAATGCGTGAATGTAGGATTGAAATGAAATTCTTAAAGATAAACTAAAATTACCAAAAATGGGCTGACATGACTTAAATAAATAAAAAGTAAATGACTTGGAATGACTTTAATGAACTTAAGGATGAATTGAATGGCCTTAAGAATGACTTGAATGCTTAAAAAATAACTAGAATCCTACAAAAACAACTTGAATGCTCTGGACAATGACTTGAATGGCTTTGAGACTGACTGGTTGTAAAGTGGGTGATCATTTTACATTAAATTAATACAGAAAAGTGATCCCCCACTTTATATCACAAAGTTACAAACATAAGTACAGCATGTAGTAAGAACTGATACTACACTTTGATCTTGGCCCAAAAGACTAAAAATGGAAAAAGGAAACTTACACATTCGCGTTTAAAACCAATTGAGGCTATTGGCCAGGAGACGCTGAATTCCGAAAGTAATACGTATTTATAATTATAGAGCAAATTATCTATTGATTATTATATCGTAACTAATATATAGTAATGGTCGCTTTGAGTGCCCAGTCGTAAAATTCGCCTAAGTATCACATTTCGGTCTATGTTGATTTCATGATTATTATAAAAAGCTAATACTCTGTTTATTATTAGATTGCACTCAATATAGAGTGGTGATGTGAAACATAAATCCAATACCATCAGGGAGAATCGAACTGAAAACATGTAGCCCAGATCTAAACATGTTTACTCAGATCTAAATGCATATTCCTATACAAACTTTTAAAAATAACGTCGATAAATATATAATGCGTAGAAGTACCACAATTAGTCGACTTGTTCCTGTCAAGTTTAATCTTTTTTAATCAATTTTGACCCCTTAATTCTTTATTTTACCGGCTACCATACAAATAGAATTTATTCGACGGATCCGAATTCCCTATATTTCAAGTTTCAAGTCTGTAGACCAAAAATGGACATAGTAGTTTAGTAGAGACGGTTTCACACATATATAAACAAGGTAAGTTTCTACACACTTCTACACACACACACACACGCATATATATGTATGTATATATATGTATGTATATATATATATATATATATATATAAAGATTATCTACCGATATAAAAACATGCTAGTAGACCATCTACTAAATGCATTAGATTGCCTGTCAATGTATAAGTTTGACAAAGACTGCATAATGAAGTAGGTCTATTTTTAACTTTTTATAGAATATTATTGTAAGACTACACGTTTTACGTAAAACTGATTCTTATCACCTGAACCGAAAATGAACGAGTCTCTAACCGGTTATAATCGCAGTGAGTCTGATATCTATTGATACACCAAAGAAGTATGGTTGGTAACAGCATCTCAAATGAACAATTTGTCACCTAAATAATAAAAATAATCAATGCCACTTAACTAGATTAATCAGATGGTAATTGATGTGGTAATGTGATATAACAGCAATAAACAGATTGTATTGCGCCAACAATATCTACTTTTTCCCATGTGTATTGAAAATAATTTTCAGCGTTTTCGATGAGAGAAAATTACTTCGTTGGGGAAATTTGTCTTTGTTGATCCTGTTATATATATATATATATATATATATATATAAAGAGAGAGAGAGAAAGAGAGAGAAAGAGAGAGAGAACTGAGAAATGAAAAGAAGGAAAGACACAAATCATATAGAGAGAAAAGCCGGAAAATTCAGAAAACACGAGGATAACATATTAGACTTTTGTCCGTTTGAATCAATACTGACCCTTTAACACTCGTCCAAATTTTCACCGCAATCGAAGAAAGGAGCAAGTTCTCTTCACTGACGCATTTAAAATAAACATGGCGATTGATTTACGACATAACAATGGCAAAATATCGCGCTTCTTCTACGAGAGCGAGCTTCTTCAATTCAACATTTTGCAAATTTGACGTTTCAATTGATCACCTAAAATTTGGCACCCGACGCTCCAACCCGGAAATATTGATGATAAAAATCCGTAATCCATCTTGCAGACCCAACGCATCGAATTCATGACAGCGCTCTAATGGCATAGGTCAGGAGAAGTTTGCATAAGAGATAATAGATTAGAATACAGTTCAAAAGGCCTGACCATGTTACTGGAACTGAGCGTTGTTTGTTCTGGCATGCAGCTTCTTCAATCAATGAGTAGGAATTAATATGTATGTATATATATATATATATATATCCATGTATATGCACATATAATGTAATATAATATATTGTTTAAAGATTATTTAGTATTTATTCTAATAGTTCTCAATATCTTAATTCAGTAATCGTACCACATTTATATATAAATATATATTTATATATATATTTATATATATATATATTTAGTGCAATTAAATGCTAGAGAAGTAATAACTAAACTGATTAATTATTGTGAAGGAGCATGTCTACTTTAATCAAATGCAAACTATATAGCGGCTCATGAACCGGGGAAATTTTGTTTCTTCAGCTCTTCGAGATGTTCGTAGTGTTTCCTAGTAATATATATATATATATATATATATATATATATATATATATATATATATATATATGCATATATATAATATTATTAATTTTATATATATATATATAATATTAATAATATATGTGATAAACATGTAGTTCAGTGAATAACATATATCTATATATACAGGGTCCTTCAGTCTTTGACAGACTATGGATATCCACTTAGGGGTGCCTGTGCGTGAAATTTTTAGCATATGGTGTGTAATCTCCAACCACTTCTCTCCTAAGTCGACATTGTGAAATACAAGTGTCAAGTGAAGTGTATGTACAAAACGTACAAACGATTCTTGTCAGATCACCGAAGTTAAGCAATGTTGAGCCTGGTTCTTTATATATAATAATGGCTATTAATAGTATTTAATGGTCTTTACTGAAATTTCACGGATTTCCACGTTCATGAAAAGTTTTATTTAATAAATGGCAGATAACTTTTGAACTAATTGTAAAAAAAAGAAATGATTCGCAGGAATACAATTCATCATAGTTGCCATAACGTGGTGAACACATTTAGGCTGTGAATACTGTGTTATTCTGAATATATGAATGTGTACTATTAATATAAGTGTCCACATGAAAAAAAGTCTGGAAACTTATGTAAGGCACCTCATATATATATATATATATATATATATATATATATATATATATATTTCCCCCACATATTTAAAAATTACAAGCTGTACCCGTCCGGCCACGCGTTGTCGTGCCTGAGCCTGATTGATTAAAGTATTAAATTAATTTCTATCTCAGATTTATCCCGACCAAACCCCAATACTGCGAGACTTTAGAGGGTAGTGTATTCCAGTTCTCTCACGTAGTCATTCAAGTTCTCTCATGCAGGCGTTCATGTTCTCTCCAGTAATCATTCAAATTTCTCTGGGATGCATTCACGTTGTCACCGGTAGGAATTCAAGTTCTACTTAGTAAGCATTAATGTTCTCGCGCGTCGGCAATCAAGTTTAATCTAGTAAGCATTCACGTTATCACCCGTAAGCATTCAAATCCTCTCTCATAAGCATTTAAAGTTTTCTCGCATAGGCATTCAAATCTTCTCGTAAGCATTTCAAGTTCTCTCTCGTAGGCAGTTTAAGTTCTCTCCAGTGGGCATGTTCTCCGTAGTAGGTATTGAAGTTATTTTCTTATAAGCATTCAAACTTATATAATGCGATGCAGTGTGATATTGCATACCGGTTATATTCGAGTATATTTTACTAGATAGTAATGATGATTCGATTCCAATATTTTCCCCGACTCCGATACAATTACCGATTCTGTAATAAATTTCTATTTCCGATACAATTACCGATTCCGATTATTCATAAGTCTCTAAATATTTTACAATAGAGTTGTTATTTTTACCAGATTAACGTAAAAAGACATGTAAGATGTGCATATATTTTTGAAGACGTAAAAACATTTTTGGAGGGTGATCTATAAATTTTAGTTTTACTGGTAGTTTAACATCAATACATATTTATTATATTATTATTAGTACCAACAGTGGAAAGTTTTACTTTAATATATATATATATATATATATATATATATATATATATATATATATATATATATATATATATATATATATATATAATTAAAAGAATCGTTTTGGAATCGGAAAAGAAGAACAAATTTTTCCGATTCCGATACCCTCAAAAGTTCCGATTTTTCGGATTCCCGATTCCGATTCCAATTAATCGTCCCGTCACTACTAGGTAAACAATATATTTTTATTTCGGTGTTTTTTTATTAAATGTGGTTGGGCAACAAATGAAACTATATGAGCCATAGAAAGTTCGAGCTGCTCAACCTTACAAACATGCTGAGGTGATCATTACCATGGTTTACTCATTCACCATTTATGTGAAATCAATAATTTTCTTAGCAACACATAGTAGCATGGTATACATCAATTTCGCATATATATGAGAACGTTCTATAATAATAGTATTGAGGTTAGAATATTGTCATAAACGTTATATAACGTTTAGCATTGTACTATTGTTGATTAGTATCATAAATGGCAAACGATGAGGATGTATCTCCAAAAGAAATAAGCCGTCATCAATAAGCTTCAAATATAAATAAGTTGAAAAAACACTATCCATCAAATCCGGAAGAATTGAAGCGAGTCATTATTGTAGCTAGACATCGATGTCACCTGGGGATTGACCGGAGTTAATCGGTTCATTACCAGAAAGAAGGAAAGTAATAGAAAATATAAAACTTATAGTAAATACAAAAGTTTCTAAAAACAAAGTAGAAAGCCATTCTATATTTGTGGAAACTGTCTCTACGCCCGTACTTAACACGCAAACGTTACAGACTTGCTACATTTTTCACCCCAGGTCAACAAAACAGACTACGACTCGAGGACATCACTAGTAAAAGTGAAACCTAGTAGGTGATGCTCTTTTTTCTTCCCTGAACACTCTTTCCCACAGAATATACGTTGCGAGCCTCTCTCCACTCTGTCATTATTTTCATGGCAAGTGTTCGACTGAGCGTCAATCTATGATCCCCCTCGCCAAATTTTCACAACAACATCTCGTCTATCAACAACAACCATCAGCAGTTTCCTTTACTCTCTATCTGTGCCTAAATCTAAATGCAATTTCCATGAACAAATCAGCTTTCACAGAAGTGTATACCTGTGGAACTCTGTTCCGCTGGTATGCTTTCCAGCTAACTGCAATGCGATCGTCTACAAATCCAATGTAAACATATACTTGTAGAGCCACCTCCTAAATAATTCATTTTTACCGCATTTTTACAACTATTAATAAGGTGCTGTTTCATGGACTATCGTGCACTCATTAAACCTTATTCTTGAGTGATTTTCGGGCCTTTATGATGAGGAAAATATTTTTAAAAAGTACTGTCATTGTCTACAATTCATTTACATACAATCATTTATAATGTTTCAAGTGCATTATCTATATACAGATGTTTTAGAAATAAACGATGACATGAATGACTGCGTTGTCTTTTTTAGTATATTCTTAAATAATAAAAAAAATAATTTCCGCAAACAAATGTTTTCTGAGATATGGACATACCGAACAGATCTTGATCAATAATTTAACGCGTACAATATATGTTAAAGTGCATTCCAATTCAGACATATGTAATAGATTTAAAAAAAAAATCTATCTCTGTAACAGAATCCTAGGTGTAAAATAAGCCTGGTGTTGACACATACGCCAACAAAACTATGAAAATGACGCCATGCTAATTTAAAAATCGTAAGATAGGGAAGGAATATGTGAATTTCATGATAAGAAAAGCATGTTCTTATTCAAGGTAATACCACACAACCTGCCATATATATAGGATATATAGGTAAATAAATATGATCAGCAAAAAAAACAGAAAGCACGTGAGGGAACACATTAAAGAGGGTAATTAAAAATATGCCTTTACAGAATCAATTAAAACACGACAAAACCCCATTTACATAGTTATAATAATACGAATTACAAATAGGAAAATTAACTCACCAAAATGCAGAACATTCAACTGTTGGTGGAGTTGAGCAAAAGTTGTTAATTTTGTGACGTAAAATGGTTTAAAATTTTGTTGATAGGGTTTCTTACGCTAATGATATTGAGGAAGTTATGAAGAAACATGTCTATTTAATAATAAAATCGTAAATGTGTACATCTTTTCAAATTTATACCGGATACACATTTAAAAGTTAGATCAATTGTTTAAATATTTTCGATAATTAAGCATCGAATATTACAAAACTTACTGGCGACATATATATATATATATATATATATATATATATATATATATATAAGACGCGGTTAATGGTATAATAATTAATAATTAGAATTCTTTGAGATGAGTAATTTGTATATTTTATTCATTTGCGGACTGTTATCCTCATCTTTATAGTTGTTGTTTCACGACGCTTCGGCCAACTATTTCTCTGACCTTCGTCAGGTTGTTAACCGGGATAGGGTAGGTATGCTGGATCTCTTATAATTACTTCGGGCCCGTGGCGCAGTGGATAGAGACGTTGAATCTCTACCGTTCCATGTGAGCATTGTCAGAAGATGGCGGTTTCAATCCTACCCAAAGTAATAAGTAGCAGTGAAACAACGACTATGAAGATGAAGTAACTGTTCGCAAATAAAAAAAAATTTACGGTTAATGGTGTTATCTGAAAAAAATCATGTGAATTGTATTCTATATTTCGTCATAAAAATGTCGGGAACACAAATAGCTCATGGAAAGAAACGGGATCGAGATCATTTTTTAATTAACATTCTGGAATCAAGTTTAACTCTTATAGTTTTATTTGGGGCTATTTTTATTTAAACAATTTTCTGAAAGTAACAAGATTAAAATAAAAAAGCGATCAAATTTATGTTGGCGTATATAAGGATATTAAATAATTATTTTACTTTGCTTTAAATCACTTATATAATTGAAATCCAAAACGAAACCTCGTGATTTCCAATCCGAGGTTACAAATTCTTCCTTTTTCAACTTTCTTATCATCGCCTCCGTTCAGTCTCGAAAGACAATGGATGCCCCTTGTAAGGGTATCTGCACGTGGAATTATGAGTCAAAAGTTGCGCAATCTCTATGCCTACCTCTACTTAATCGGCACTGCTTGGCAAGGAGGAGACAAGGACGATTGGAAACAGTGTCGAGATACAAGACCTGTAATTTCCAAATAGTCAACCATTTTAATACTGACCAAGCTCAAAGTTGCTTCATTTCGGTGATCTAATGAGAACCCGTGGGTCAGCGTCATTATTGTGCATACTGTTTTTCATCAAAAGCGCTTATAACATTACCTCCACAAGTGACCTAGTTTATAAATATTAAACCTATGTCTGTGTACAAGCTATTAGGGTATATCTCCTTTAAAAAATCAATTATATTTAATTTTCTCTAAGATTTATACCCTAGGTATAAAATTACTCTGGGGCAAACGACTGAAATTGTTAAAAACATCTAAATATCTTTCTTGTCTAAGAGAACTTTATCTGTTAAAGCTTCTTGAAATTTTTTATACAATTTTATGTGATAGAATATATATATATATAGTATATGTATGAAGTTGTTAGATGAAGACCATATAAGTTGTCCCGAATCTCTTTATTACTTTCTATGTAGCGAATATATACATGTCATAACCTCGTTGAACATTACGATTTCAGATAAGTCAGAATAATATTTTAGCTTGAGTACATATTAGCTATATACAAAATCTAAATATGAAATTTGAATAAATAGTCACATTATCGATATATGTACTATTTAATTGAATAGGTGAATCTTCATGATATAACTGAATTTAAATTTATTAAAATTATTATATTTTTAAAATACTGTATACTTATTCAATTTGTATGTTTAATAATGGTTTCGTGTTCGTAAATAACATAACAGAATTGATCAATTAGATATATATGTCGAAGTACATTATATCTAATAAGCTACGTTAATATATAAACATACTCTACGTACGAGAATTAAATAGCACACATACGCAATATATTGGACGACAAGAAAGTCCTTGCGGTTTGAACTATTAAATGCAGATGAATAAATCTCGGACACAACAAAAATTTATTGATGAAATAAGCACAATCAGAATCAACACTCGTTTTCCAATGAATAATAAATGCATTCATGCCAGTAACCTAAACAAAAATCTTGCGTTCTGGTTGCGATAACGTCGCTGAAGGCGTCTTTACTATCTTTGTTTATGAAGCATTTCTCACGCAGAAAGTTATCGAGATGCTTGAAAAAGTGGTAGTTGGTAGGTGAGAGGTGTGGCGGATATGGCAGAGTTTCGTAACCCAATTCGTTCAACTTCTGCAAGGTCGGTTTAGCAAGGTGCGGTCGTACATTGTCATGGAGGAGAATATGATGATTTTTTTATTGACTAATGCTGGTCTTTTTATCGAAGTTTCTAATGTATTTCATCTATTTGTCGACATTTGTTGACATTCTTGACTTCTCCAGCGTAATGGTTTCGCCTGCAGTAAAAAAAAAAAAACTGTAATAGATGATACCAATCGCAGACCACTAAAACAGTCAACAAATCAATCGTGACCTTGTTTTGGTGCAAACTCTGGATTTATGATATGTCGTGGAGCTTTTTCGGCGTCTAACCACTGAGCTGAGCGTCGCTTGTTATCGTAAAGAACCCACTTTTCGTCTCAAGTCACATCTCGGTCAATCGTCAACATCTGATTGCAGACCACTACGCTTATCATCTTCAAGACTCGTCGCCACCACGAAATTTTTATAAACCACCATTGTGCAATGTGTTCAGTAGTGGTTCCTACATCAAATGCTTCGTTGATATCGCGAGCTGTTTCAGCAGCTTTTCGGTATAGCTTAAATTGAAATAAGAAAATCGTGCGATTTTGCTTTTTTTTCCATTTTGTATTCAACATTCTAAAAAGAAGACCAATGTTTTAAAACGATTGCAATGGAAACGATTGGATAGAGCGGGTAACGTT
The DNA here is from genome assembly GCF_053919585.1 of Euprymna scolopes. Lineage (NCBI taxonomy): Eukaryota > Metazoa > Mollusca > Cephalopoda > Sepiida > Sepiolidae > Euprymna > Euprymna scolopes. The sequence goes on from NC_136497.1 coordinate 31,483,064, forward strand.
CTTAAAAATAATATATGAAATAAAGTTTTTATTGCGAATACTTATTTGAAAATACATCATTTAAATCAAAGTTTAAAATTCGGATAAGAATCTTCTTGTCAGCCTAATATTTTAAACAAATAGCAATTTCGACCCTGTAGGTTAAGAATACAGCATACGAATAGTAAAAACAAAAACGAAAATGTCTAAAAAAAAAAAAATCGGTACATTTTTATGACGTGGCCAAGCGTATTATAAACACCCCGATCTTTCCATCTTAGGAACGGCTTTTGGAATAAACAGTCCCATCGAAAGCCGTTCTTTACATGGGGAGGTTAAGGGTGTTTATTATATAATTCTTTTAGTAAATAAAACAAAATAAGACATTCACTCTAAGACTAGAATGACTTTGGTAGAGGTGTCTTTGTGTGTGAGAGTTTATGCATCTTAGCAATCTCGATAGATTAAATTGCCTATGTATATATGTTGTAAAACTTAGCATCGATTTATCCGTGTGTTTGTGTATGAGTATGCACAGACGTTGGGTGGTCATATATAGACATGTTTATTTTGTTTATATAGGTGTGAGCTATTAAAGTGTGAAAAGCTTATCGACGCCAATAAAGAGATAAATGAAACTTGATGCATCAAACCATAAAGGCTGGCCCCGAAGCTGGTCTGAGTCTACTGGCTACTGACCTCCCTCTATCCCATTCAACACATTTCTACCTTTTCTTTTTCACCGCCATCCCTTCTCCATTTGTCGTAGTTTGCTTCTTCCTCTCTTTTCGCTGCAAAAAAAGAAAAGAAAAGAACTGGATAAAAATATCTTTAAAAAACAAATGAAAAGTAAATATTTTTCCTACATTGAAATCCCGACCCCCTAGTTAAAAATAGGGTTAAGCTTGCTTAGTTTTAGTTTGGAAAAAACACGATTTGGTCAGGCTCAAATTCTACAGAAACACTGTAAAAAAATTATAACGTTTTTTTTTTCATAATTATTATATAATAAATATTTATGTAAATAATGAATTTAGGGAAACTTATCCCCGAAAAACTCGTCTCCGGAAAACTCGACCCCGGAAGACTCGTCCCCTTTTGCTAGGTAGAAAAACGGGTCCCTTATTGAATAAATATCGATTGAAACACATTTTATGACCGTTCTTGAAGAAGGTATTGTTTTAAAAGAGAATACACATCCCAAAATATTTAAAAAAATATTTTTACTTGTTTACTGTTATTTTAAAAAAATTAAATTAAATTTGTAAGTTTTAGTTTTCTACCTAGCTTTTGAAAGTTTTTGGTCTTTCAACTTATTTTAAAGAGTTTATTTAGTTAAAAAAAATAATGTCGAGTATTACTTATGAACAAAAAATGTCCGACATAAGAGGATCACGTCTTAGGAGGATAATTGCTCAAAAGTAGAATATTAAAGAAAATATTAAGGTAGATATAGTTTTAAAACGTGAGCCCCCCCTCCAGAAGAAAAAAATGTATATTTTAAGGTAATAATGCACATCCCTATAATATTTAAAAAAAATATGTTTACATGTTTATTGTTTAAAAAAAATTAAATTGATTTTTCTAAGTTTTCGTTTTCTACCTAGCTTTGTAAGTTTTTGGTGTTTAAACTTATTTTAAAGAATTTATTTAATTAAAAAGAAATAACAAGTACTATCGCAATTGACATTACTTAGTAAATAATTTTTAACAAAAATGTCCGAAAATTAAAGAAAATACTGAGGTAGATATAGTTTTAAAACGAGCCTTCCCTACCTCAAAAAAAAATAATGAATTTGTATATTTTAAGTACTGCACAAGTGCCCCCGAAATGACTTTTAAACGATACCTCCCCTCCCGGTGTTAAGAATAGCTTTCGAAATAATAGCATTATTATTTTAGCGCGGTACCAAAATTACATAAGACCGTGTTTTCTTTTTTTGTTGTTTTGTAATAACACAAGAATTATTTAAACTGAAGTAATTCTTCTAAATAATTGCTTACTTTGATAATACGTGTTTTCTTTCTTTATTTTTGTTTCATAATGACACAAAAAGTGTTAAAACTAGAGTATTTTTTGAATAATATTTATTGGTTTCGTTTTTCGTATTTTGACTCCGTGGTCAAGTTTATTTTTTTAAGCAAGAGTTAAAAATATTTTTTTAAAAATATTATTGGGGTAGTCTCTTTTAAAAACAATATCTCCTTCAAGAACGGTAATAAAATGTGTTTTCAATCGATATTTATTCAATAAGAGACCGGTTTTCCTACTTAGCAAAAAGGGATGCGTTTTTTGGGTATGAGTATTCCGGGTACGAGTTTTCCGGAGACGAGTTTTCTCGGGGACGAGTTTTCTGGGCACCATAATGATCTGAAAATCGTCTAAATAAAATCTTACCGCTTCCATATTTACCAATATTCGTTTTTTTTTTATTATGTCTTGAAAATAGAAACTTAATTTAATCGCCGGCGGTCACTTCTTTTTAATTTTTATTTTTAAAAAATGGTGCTAATGCACTTACTGATCCGCGCTATTGTTTTAATCGTATTTCCAAGTTTAATTAAAGTTTTATACGTTTTTTATTCAATTGTAAGGTTAAAGTACAGAATAGGTACAAAACACCCTCCCATCCCCCTGTTAAGAATGGTTTTTTAAATAATAAAACTATTATTTCAGCACGGATCAATAAGGGCATGTGTACCAAAAAATATTTAATTATATAGAAAATTGCAAAATTAATTTACAAATTTATATCTATAAAAAGAACAACTTTTTGTATAATAGTAATGTTGGTTTTGTGTTACAAATGACTTTATTCGAAAATAAGTAGTGTTGAGCGTTACATGAGAATAAAAAAAACAATTGACAACACGATCCGTCATACATTTGGAGTCTCGATAATACTTTAAAAATAAAAAATAAAGTCGATTACTGGTAGAGACCCAGCCAATAAAAGGCACGGTAACATTTATTGGGCGAGATTCTACCAGTATATCGTTTCATATTTATTTTAAAGACATTATCGAGCTTTAAAGGCGTTAGAGTCATATCGCGGCCACTTCGGTTTATTTTCTACTAGCGTAGGTACCCGGCGTTGCCCGGTTGTTTGGAGGTATGTATGTAGGAGGAGGGACCCTGCTTTAATATTATAAAAAACACGATGTTATAAAAAATTGGAAAAAAAACAAAACTAAGCAAAACCACGAACAAATGTTAAAAAAAGGTGTAAAAGAGGAAAAAAGGTTTAGGTCGGGCGACAGGCTCGAACCCGAAGCATAGAGGCTAAAGCGGGAAAAAATGCCCGACATATTACCTCTTCGCCAAAGAAACACACAAGTATGGACGGATAAATTTAACCCTTTAAAAACACTTGCAGGTGGTTGAAACTAACGTCAACGTTTTATGGGGCAAACGTGACGTCATTGTCGTAGTAGGAGGAGGAGGCCGAGTTTAGGGTAGAGGAACATTCACACACACCCACACACGCACACACACACACACACACATTTTAGCTTTTATATTTATAAGTGCTCCCCACCCTGGTTTAGATAATATATGACGCGTAAAATTAAAAGGACTAAAAAAAAAAAAACGAACGTGAAAGAATACCAAAGGAAAAAAAGGAGGAAAAGGGGGAAAAAACAAAACGTTACCCCGTAAAATGCAAATATGTTTATTTAAATCTAATTTTTTGTTTGTTTTTAATGGAAAAACAAAATTCAAAAAAATAAAACTTACCTTGTATGATGAAAATATGTTTATTTGATTTTATTTAATTATTTTTCTTTGTTTCAATGAAAAGAACAAAAAATAAATAAATAAAACCAAAAAACTGACCGTGTTTTTATTGTTTTTAATGTTGATCGCTGTTAACGAATTTGAATGCCGTCTGATTCCAATATCGATAGCGTAGTAGTAATTGTGCTAATGAAACTCTCAGAAATGCAATGTATAGAAATAAATAATGAATAAGTAACTAATCCGAAAATAGGAAGCAACAGTAAATAACATATTAAAGCGACTAATCGGTGCAAGATTTGAAGACCGCTGGCGGCTGACTGCTAAAGTTTCTTGTAAAAACTGAAATCCAATGTTAGTTCGGTTCATTTAATTAATCCTTCGAATCGCAACCCCCCACTCAACTACAAAAGGAGAAAAAATATAAAGGGAGGAATAAAAAAGTGAAAAAAGAAGAAATTTATAAAATGGCACAAATAACCCACAGAATAACTGGAATGTAAATTCGCGTTGCACCCGATGGAAAAATGCCAATCCATATTTTTTAAGCAACCAATAACTCAAACCGGTGTTCCTCATATATTCCCCATGTGAACGTATCCGCTGTGGTGTTAAGTGGTCGCGGGCGGAGTATGAATCGATTAGAGAGAAAAGATTTTACAACTTCCATTGATTCTAACCGATTGAACTCTCATCGGTAAAAATATAGAAATGTACGAATATCAAGGAACTGTCAGGGTAGTAGGCCTATAACACACCTCAGATCCTGTGCTGAAGTGTGGGGACATTACATTTGAATGTAATGTCGTAATTTTTACTCCTATTAAAGTCAAACTCACACGGGGAAAAATGAGCTCATTTTGTTTATATAGAAGATAGATAGAAACGATTTCAATGACTTACAAACATTATTACAATGATCCACACATAATTCTCAATGAAAAACCAAGACACGGAATAATAAAATAATGTTAAAAAATACACATTGTTGGTGACTACTCCCTTATTTAAATATACATCTTTCTTTCGTTGGAATTTCTTAACCCATTTTATTTATATATATATATATATATATATATATATATATATATATATATATATATATATATATATTATAAAAAAGTGAACCATCGCGTAAATTCAATCAACTAAAAAATGGAAACCGGGGTGAGGAAAAGAAAAAAAAAATATATATATAAAGGGGCAAGTTATATGTACAATTCAATAAAATAAATAAGTCGACTAAAAAACGATCGTTAAAATATACCCAAAGCGCTTTTCGTTCAGACAAACATTTTCAAGGGTCATAAGTCTGAAAATTATTATTTTTTAGAATATTTGGTAGTGATATGGAAAAAGAGCGGAGGGGAGGTTAAAAAAAAAAAGAAAAAAAAAAACCTGACTACCCAAATAATTCTAACTGAAGCCGGAGGTTTCTCTGCTTGCAAAAAGTAGAGGGGTTAGCAATGATGGCAAGTGCTTCGAGGACAAACAGGTGGAACTTTGTGCGTCCTCGGTACAAAACAGAAAAACACTCCGGAGAGAAAACAAAACCGCACTCCTTTTTATTGACCAAGTGTTGGCCGATGGACTATTCTATCAGTTGAGATTTTCTGGTAGTAGGTTGATGATCTCGGATGAAACGGGGAACATGTTGGGCGATTCTGACCTGAAGACGCTGGGTCGTCTTGCCTATATAGACGGCACCACACCGACATTGAAATTTATAAATAATATTACTTGTTTGGGAGATAGGCAAGACATCCTTACGAAATGAGGGAAAGGCGGTTTTTGTGGAAAAGGCAATACGGCGCGATAGAGCACCAACATTAGAAGACACCAGAGAGGAAATCTTATCGCAAATAAGTTGGCCTTCAAGTCCAATCCAGGGTAACTTAAGGTATACCGGAAATCTACATAGACCGTATTTTGGTAGCTCAGAAAAGGTTTCCATATTTTAGTTGATTGAATTTACGCGATGGTTCACTTTTTTATAATTATTCTAAAATTTTGCCAATCGAATAAAGATATATATATATATATATATATTAGTGTATTTAGCCAGCATTCCTTCATTCAGGCAAACATTATTAAAAACAACAGAGATACCTTGCTTAATGATTCTTTTTTTCATTTTTTCGATCTTTCGTAAGATTTTTTAACTTCAAGATGGAAGGTATTTACAAATGTTCCATGGTTCACACGAGCGCTTTCGATTCTTTCTTGAATCATCATCAGGTGGAGATAAAGTAATAAAAATAGAAGTGAAATATATAGTTACGAATGAGAAAAAGAATCAATGAAAAGTCGATTAAAATATACAATTACGAGTGATAAAAAACTCGATTAAAAATTAGGATGATAAAAGGCAATGTTAGTAAAACCAGTCGTATTCCATCTCGAAGTTAAAACAAATCTTACGAAAGATCGAAAAAATGAAAAAAAGAATCATTAAGCAAGGTATCTCTGTTGTTTTTAATAATGTTTGCCTGAATATATTTATATATATATATATATATCTATATATATATATGAGTGTGTGTGTGTGTGTGTGTCTGTGTGTGTGTGTGCGTGTTTGCATGTATATATAGATATATTTATATCTATATATCTATCTATATATCTATCTATCTACATATATATTTATTTATATATAGATGTGTGTACATATGTATATATATATATATATATATAAAGAGAGAGAGAGAGAGAATTAAGACAAAACCTATATTCCAGAATTCATGATGTTGACCATCTTATAATTTATTTCTTTAATTTAGTTGACTTATACAATTCAAATGAATTAAAGGAATAAATTATAAGATGGTCAACACCATGAATTCTGGAATATAGTTTTTGTCATTTATTCTCTATATTGCTCTGTAATTACATTGAGCTTCTTAAATAAGGATTGGTATATATTATAAGAAAATATATTTCTACAGAATATATATATATATATATATATATACTAGCAAAAGTACACGTCGTTGACTGGGTTCAAAAACAGACTACAGCTGATTAATGACGCTGATTAATGAAAGTATGTTAGTTTATGAAAAGGAAGGGTGTTAAAGGGTTGTAAAGAGATAGCTTCGAATTTGTGGGTTAAATCTTATCAAAATATTCTATTAAAAAACCTTGTTAAACTTTGTGACGTATTTCCATTCTATGGAGGTCAGGCGCGAACGAACACCCCATAATTCTATTATACCATATTTCTTCAAACTGAAACATAATTATCAAAGTATACTTACGCAGATAGATATGAAAAGTCTTTATTAAAGTTTGTGCCTATTTCCATTCTATGGAGGCCAGGCGCGAACGCAGACTACACTATTTTATTATAACATCCCTATTTAAGTTAAAACATACTTATCAAATTATTATTATGTACATATATATCAAAAACATTTGTAAATCTTTTATTTTTTTATTTTTTATGCCCATACTTTGTGGACCAGGCGCGTGAATTATCATTATGCCAGATCAAACATATCCATTTCTGTGTCTTGATACATCTTCTATTATTATATGCGATCAGTTTTCTATAATAGTCAACCATATAGTCAACCATATAGAAGCATATTCGTGACCAGACACACACACACAGACGTTCAGCTTTATATTATAGACATATATGCACAAATCCGAATATCGACTTGTGTATTTTAACGTGCATTAATATTCATTTAAGAATATACGTTTTTACCCACTAAAGTTAATGCTTTTTAGGATACAATCTTTTTTGCGTTGAATAGAAACACGATCATATACATGCATGCATATATATATATATATATATATATATATATATATATATATAAACGAAAAAGAAAATAAATAAAAATGAATAGATCGAATGGAGCCAAAGAACGATTAGGTATTTTTCGATAGAAATTCTTTTCTTAGAAATATAGACATTTAACTGACGTCAAATGCATTCATTTTTAATCATAGACAAGAATCTTTTTATTACCTGGGTAACTTTATAAGTGACTTATATTGCAGAACCTCTTATAATCTACGGTGGAGATTATAAGCGTTAGAATGAAGTAAATGATTAAACAATCGGCGAACACAAAAGCAGAGAAAGCGTTCTGCAAAGAACCTTAATGTATGGCTGTTTAGAGTTTAAAAAGTAAGGGAACAAAAAAGCAACAATGGAAAATATCTAGTAAATGTATTTATTGTGCAGTTTATTAAATTTTTTATCGACGTACATAAAGAAGACATTTAGATTATAAATTGGATTAGTTTGTGTATATGTGAATATGCTTGTATGTCCGGCTTAAAATATAAAACGACAAAATAAACACGCACAATGTTGGTATTATTTTGACCGGTGTTGCCCTCGATGAATAATATCTAAAATCTATAAAGGATATTTATTGTTTGATCCAAAACTGGAACATATTTCGCCAGGGCGAGTTTCTAGTCGGATTATATGCTAAGAAAAAATAAGTAACTGATTTTTAATCAAGAAGTCAATTCTCTCATGCCGATCCATTCCTCTATGAATTTCTAAAACAGAATCGTATGTGTATGTTTCTGTTTAGAGTGATGAATATGTTAGGTGGAGAAAAGCAGGATGGGAAGCAAAGAAAGTTAAAATAGAGAGAGGATGGAATACAGAAAGAGAAAGAAAAGTTTTATTAGAAACATATTATATTTTTCCCTGTGCAATGTTGCCCAAGACTCGAATTTCGCTCTCATTTGTGCTAGTCAGTTAGACACATCCTAACTCGGAATTCAAAACATAAGCCTCTTTCATGCAAGGCGAGCATTTTACCAACTGAGCAAATCGCTACACACACAAGGCAGTCTATTAACTTACACAGATCTAGCAAACTGCGGCGAATATCCGACAGTGAAACGAACCTATTTCGTCTCGAACAATGGAGGTGGTTATCATGACAAACTGTAACACAAGCCGATACCTAAAAAGTAGGAATTTTATACCCGTTAAGGAAGCGATCACGGTAAGCTTACCTAGCGAGCAATCAGAACCTTCAGAATGTGAGAGAATATAAAATGATTTGCACAGTTAGACAACGTCACAGCTCACAAGAGCCATGACAGCAAACAAACTTGAGGCCCAAAACTCGAGTTTCACCCTTATTTGTACTCGCATTCAAGAGGCTCGGCTTTCGAATCCAGAGTTAAGATGTGATTAACTGAGGAGTCCAAATTAGGGCGAAACTCGAGGCTTGGGGGTATCGGTTCATTGGCTACCATGGCTCGCTTGAGCTGCGACGTTGTCTAGCTCTGGAAATGATTGTATTTTTTCTCACATTCTGGATGTTATATACATAGTCGTGGAAGATTTTTAACCTTGAAAACTATATAAAAACTTTTTTAAATTTTTATATTGTTAATATTTGTTGGAAAACTATTTAGTAAGTACATCATTTAATCATCTGCAATCGCTGCATTAACTTGCTCTCTCTAATTTGCAATAGTCTCAATGTTAATGCAAGGGATCATCAGTTGTGTATATATATATATATATATATATATATATATATATATATATATATATATATATATATATATACATGTATATATACATACATTGGGTGTGTGTTTGAAAGATATATATATATATATATATATATATATATATATATATATATATATATATATATATAGAGAGAGAGAGAGAGAGAGAGAGAGAGAAACAAAAAGAGTGACAAAAAATTCGTTGAAATTAATGGGAAGTTTCATACCATATACATTTCCGAGATTGAAGTATTCTGTCTGGTGAAATGAAGAATATGAATGCGTCAAAATGCAACACGATTTAAAGTCATTTATTCACATTACACGTTATCGTTAATATTGTATGAGCATGTAGGGAGAATTGAAGGTACTTAGTTATAAATAAGGAATCTATTTGACACGAAAATGTTAAAATAAATGTGCAAAAACACTGCTTAATATTTTTTAGTGTTTATTTTGCCACGTCTCTTAATTGCGTGTATAATTATAATTAACTTAATTTGGATATATTGTGACGCAATCATTATCTATTCTCGTAACATAAAAATAATTTTGTTGATGAATATTAAGGCGTTATTTGCGGGTTATGCGTGGTTAAGCATCCGCATAAGTACGAAACTAATTCTTAAAAGTTTACACTGATAATACTATTTCACACTAAAATCGAGATTAAGGTCACGTCGACGATAAGTGTTGTAACTGTTATTCTAATCAGATGTTCCAACGTTATGTCTTCACCCGGGTCTTCGGCATCGATCTACGAATAACTAGAATGGTTGAAACAATTCTCCTTTGCCGAGTTTAAAGCTAATTCGCTGATAGTTCAGGGTCGGTTATACAATCTACACATTACTTCTCAAGTTGAACCTCATTCTCACGTCTACACGCTTCCCCGATTCCTTTGCTGTGGCCGTTTAACCGCGTTCTCGAGACGATTGTCACCAGCTGACAATCTAATTGGCCAATGTACGCGAAGATGACTCAGTGGTTTCTCGTATTTCTACACTAAAGTGGATTAAGAAACATGATGCTCATTATCTTAAGGTCGCGGGTTCAAACCCACAAACACCGACGTCTGCCAATATTGTTTGAGATTTAATCACTCATCGTGGACTTAATCTGTCGAGTATTTTCTAGAGCAATGGGCCTGGGAAGAGAGGCAATTACTTTAACGGTAAATACTCAGAACTATACGCGTATCCACAGCATTGACATATTGATAAGCGCCATATTAAAATGGCGATGGTAATATAGGATAAATATATTCGCTATTGGTATTTATCTATTAAAATAAGAACGTTTATTATAATAACAGAAATGTGTACCATCTATATATAAAGCAAGATATCTTAACACATCAAATGTCAACGGATTTTTAGATAAACAACCAATGTAATATTTGCTATAAAAACTGTTTTTGTTTTTACGAGTTAACAGCCATTTATTAAGGCCAAGAAAACATCTGGGGTAAGGGTTAAGATTGTCAGCTGAACTATGGGAAAACTATCAGAACACTAATATTGATCCATGGTATGAGCTTTTTTGACAATAATTTGTAAACATTGTATTTGAAGAGGGACAAATTGTACTCGTCAGGGAAGTATCCCGTAGTAATCTCTTCTTTTCTTGTTTGTTACTTTGAAGGTCACCACTTATCACTGGTTGGATGTTACTCCAGTCCAAGGATTATATGTAAAGTAGATAGTTAGACAACAAGATCAGTCAAGACTGAACTTAGGTAGGGCTTGATTATTAAAGTGGATGGTCCAATAATAAGTTATTCGCATTAAATTTGAGGATGAAAATGTTGTAGTACGCCGCGAAGCAGACCCACGCATTGCGTTCCATAGACAGACGTTTTGCGGAAATGAACTCTTTCATTGAATTTTCGTTTTTTTAGGCACATAAAGAGAGGGCAGGATATAGTTCGCAGTTGTTTCAACTAAGCGAGTATTTGTTTTGAACGTTTTATGGGGGATGGGCATTGATTGAAGTTTACCATAGAAGTATGGATAGGGCAGAGACAAACAAGTAACATCTCTTCTGTGAGAAAGGAAGTAAGAAAGCGAAAAGATTATTGTCCACTAAGTTTCAAAGACGGTTTTGTATTTTGTTAAGGCAAAAAAGGGTGCACTTAGGAATTTCATCCCAGATGTAGCAACAGTCCTCGATTTTAGAACGTACTTGACTCTTGTCCAGGTAGAATATTGGGACAGGAGTGAGATACTTTCTAGAGTGGTAAAATGATACCAGCATTTTTCCAGTGATTTTAGCAACGGGTCTGATGGAGGTTTTTATTTCATGTCAAAAGAAAATAGTCAGTTCCAGAAGTTTATCGAAGAACGAGAACCGTTCAATTGAAGCAAACTAGGGATATCAGCATTGGTGGTGAACATACAGGTTTGCTTTAGGAGGCATTAAAGTTAACTAGCCGTACCCCACGCTGCAGATTGGAGGAGAGAATCAGAATGAAAAATCAGAAAGAAGAGTACAAAATAGGTTTCGTGGCCTAGTGGGCGATGCCCTTTTCTCTTCCCTGCAATCTCTCTCCGACAGGAGACGTTGGGAGCCTGCCTTTGGTTTATCGGTACTACCATGGCAGGTGCTCGTCTGAGCTCCAATCTCTGGTCCCCCCCCCTCGCCAATTTTTCACGATAAACACCCGTCTAGCTGAAACCACTCCTTATCTGTGCCAAAATCAAAATGTAGATTCCATGAACAAAGCTGAACAGAACTTCACGCCTGTGGAACTCTGTTCCGGTTATCTGTTTCCCACCTGACTACAATTTGGATATCTTCAAGTCCAATGTAAACACATTCCTGATGAACTGCCCCCTTAAGTAAGACACTTTATCAAATCTCCAATACTAACGTAACCCTTATCCCCGAGTGGTTTCCGGGCCTTGATAAGTGATGACTACCTTGTAAAAAAAATCATGTTCTGCAGGCGGAAAATCCTTACAAAGAAGCCCTTTCCCTAAAAATTCTGCGCTAGGTACATAAATGGGAAAAGCAATGTATTTCCTCGATGTGGTAAGTAAGCTGTGACTATGTTACGAAGTCAAAACAAAACATTGGAGCTAAGTCGATCACATTCCATGATATTAACGATAGAGCAAAGAAAACGCAAAATATTAAGTAACTACGCACTATAATTGTAATGTCGGCAAGCGTTAGCATCACACCAAATCGAAGAGAGTCAAGGAGGATAGAAAGACCTAGGAGAGAAAGCACTAACTATAATCCCACTGGAAGAGTTGGATGAGGGCTGGGACTTTGTTGAAGTTTATTGCCATACAATTTCCTGTGAAAAATAA